>NC_077228.1:62635923-62951061 GCF_027887165.1 Monodelphis domestica | reverse complement strand
GAAGGAAGGAAGGAGGAAGGGAGGAAGGGAGGAAGGGAGGAAGGGAGGAAGGAAGGAAGAGAGGGAGGGAGGAAGGAAGGAAGGGAGGGAGGAAGGAAGGGAGGGAGGGAGGAAGGAAGGGAGGGAGGAGGGAGGGAGGGAGGAGAGGAAGAGAGAAAAGAGATCCTATGAAGTCATCTTGAAATTCTAATCCTTTGATCCAGAAGGCTCTGGGGCCAGGGGCATTGCCATTCCCAAGTCCCCCTCTGCAAGTCCCAGGGCCACTGGCTCACCCCACCTCTGGATGTGATCAAAAGGATCACTTTCTGCATTCATTCCTCCAGAATGTTTAGAGAAATTCCAGCCTTTCTCCTGCCTCTGCAGAAAAATGATGCTTCTACTCTATATTAGGGGAGATAAATCCACACCTCACTCCTATGGCACCTTCCCAGCATCTGGCCTTGGACAGATTCCAGAAAAATAGATTCTCCCCTGAAAAGGCAGCTCCTCTGATCCCCAGCTCTCCCAGCTACACTGGCAAGGTGGTGTTTATTTCTAATGACCAGGGGCCAGGTCCATTCAAAGGCTAAAGTATTGGGGTTTTTTCTTCTGAAGGTGCATACAAAAAGAACTTCCTGAACAGACCCCAGAGAGCCAGAATTCTATTTATGGTGCTCTGAAGAGGAGCTCATCTGGGTTAAATCTCTTCCCAGGACCCTCTTAGAAACCAGGGATTTAGTCCAGCTATTGTCCTCACAATACTAGTTCAGGTTAAGGTTTGTTTTTTGGGGGGAGACAGTAAATATGACTTTTCAGGAAAGAGGCATCCTCTAAGATATTTGTAGGGCTCCATAACTTCAATCACTGCAGTGATTTGAGATTTGCAAAGTACTTTTATCCCAGCAAACAGCACTGTAATCTAGGTAGTATAAATATATTATAAATATATATTACTCCATTTTAGAGAAGGGGAAACTGAGGTTTGAAGAGATAAAAGGTTTAAGAATTTCACTAGGGGCCAGGATTAGGCTCTCATCACTACTAACTACTGGTTTTTAACTTCCAAACTGCATCAGCATTCTGGATCCTCAGAATATCAGAGATCTGTGTAAAGAATAGTCAGAGAAAAAGAATCACCCATCGCCTCAACCGGTTTTTTTGACCCAGCAGTTCTATTTGAGCCAATGTTGTGAATTGGCTTCTAAAAAGCCTGAGACAGCATTTAGTTTTATTAATAAAAGTAACTGATCTCAGGAAGTTGGAGTGTCTTGCATTCTGAGGATATCACACCATACATAAAACATTGGGATCAATTCTGGGCATCACATTTGGAGATAGTGGAAGAAAGACAAGAGTATGGCCAGTGGAGGTCAATCTGCTAGTGCAGGAAAAATAAACGACTCCATATGAGGACCTTCAAAGGAAACAAGAATGCTAATACTGGAAAAGAGACAAGTAAGGGGACATATTTCCTCAAGTATTTGAAGGGCTATGGTATGGAAGATTATTCTTTAGTTGGTCCAAGAACTTCATTTTATGGATGGGTAAACTGATACCCAGAGATGATGACTTCTCCAAGGTAATAAGCAGTCAAGTTGAGATTTGAACCCAAGTCTTTGAACTCTAAATCTAGTACTCTTTGGACTGTACTAAGAACAAAGAGGTGTTCTCTGCTACTTCCCAAGGCAAAAACTAGGCTCAATGCTTGATATCTAAATAATTAATAATAGATACTATTTATTTGGGTCTCACAACAGTCCTATGAGATAGATACTACAAGTATAGAAGGGCATTATTATCCAAATTTTACTCTGTCAGACAGCCTAATATCAATCTATGAAATTTCAAATGGGACAAGTCCAGAGACCTGTTCTTCAGACCACAGTGGGAAGAAATCAGTGTCTTCCCTAAAATGTGGTACCCAGAACCGATCATAATACTCCAGATGTGTTCTGACCAAGTCAAGAGGAGCATCACTTCCCTAGTCCTAAATACCCTGCACCTCTTAACACAGCCTTAGCTTTCATTAGCTTTCTTAGAATAAATTCTCCAACCTAGTCATCTCTCCTGATCTGAACTGAATTAGGGTCAATGCCCATACCACCTCTTTTATCTTCTTCTCTCCTTCTCTGGTGTGGGTCCAATCTTGGCTTCCAGAAAGACTATAAACCCCCTTGAAGGCAGAAAGCCTTTCTTGCCCTGATCTTGTCTTCTTATAATATGCAATCCAGTTCCTGGCATTAATAAACACAGAATAAATTTTGCATTTTTTATTGACTGATTGAAACTTTTTCCTGTACTCATGAGCCCAAGATCTTTCATTCCCTTGGAGGAAATGGGGTCAAGGGAACAAGAGGCAGAAAATGATTGTGAATAAACAGGTTTTGTTCTCAGTCTGTGAGGAGAAAAAAAAAGCTGAGGCAATCTTGGCCCACTCCAAACCCAGGTTACTCAATGATGCCTGCCCATAGGCTAGTGTCATACATGCAAGATCATCAAAGTTGCTTGAGGATCAAAGAACTCATTAAATTCCCAGTTCAGTGGAATTGAGATAGAGAAGAGCCGCTCCTTTATTACATTGGGTTTGGAACAAAGTAGACATTGAGGGCATGTACGTGCAGAGTTGACATAGGCGTGCCATGAAGAGAAGGCAGAGGATCATAAATTTAGAGTTGGAAGAGATCTCAGATGTTATCTAGTCTAACCCTACTCATTTTACACATAAGGAAAACTGAAACCCAGAGAGGATAAATAATTTTTCCAAGGTCACATAGGTAGAAAGGAAAGCTGGGAATCAACCAAGCAATCATTTATTAAGCACCCATATGCCAGCCATTGTTGGCAGCTAGATGGTTCAATGGAGAGAGCACTGGGCTTGGAATCAAAAAGATGCATGTCCATGAGTTCAAATGTAGCCTCACACACTTCCTCACTGTGTTACTCTGGGCAAGGTCACTTAACTCTGTTTGCCTCGGTTTCATCATCTGGAAATTGATCTGGAAAAGGAACTGACAAACCATTTCAGTATCTTTGCCAAGAAAACTGCAAATGGGAGTCACAGAGTCAGACGTGATTGAAAAACAACTAAACAAATGTTAGATTATTGTGCTACGGATTGTAAAGATTAAAATTAATATATAATAACTAAATATTATGTTTTATAAAGTTTTATTCATAATAACTTAAGTAAAAGAACTGCCTGAATTCAGCCTGGTCACAGGTCAAAAAAAAGAGCATGGGAGGAGTTACATCCACTTAAATACCAATAACATGATCTACCAACGTGGAGATGCAGGAGAGATTATAGGGAATTGGGGGAAATACTAAGGACTTCTGGGGAATTAAGTCAAAGGTTCAAAATCTCTATTCAGGGTGCAAAGGCAAAAAAAAAAATGAAACCATCCTTGCCCTTAAGGTTTTTGAAAATATGTAAATAAAGCAGAAGTTATAAAATATATGAAAAAATCAATTCAAAGTAATGGAAGAGAGGATATTTGAAGCTGGAGGATGGGGGTAGAATAGACTTGTGTTGAACTTTCATTAAAAAAAAAAAAACCTTAGGACTCTAAGTTGTAAAAGTAAGGAAGGAGCACATTCCAAACATGGGGGAATAGATAATACAAATATAACAATGGGACATGGAGAGTCATGGGTGAGGAATAGCAAGGGCTTTGAACACAGCTGATAGAGCATTGAACTTGGAGGCAGGAGGATCTGAATCCAAATCCGATTTCCATCACTTACTAGTTGTGTGGACCCTAGGTCAGTTATGTATCCTCTCTCTGCCTCAGTTTCCTAAGTTTCTACTTCTCAGAGTTGTTGTCTGGACCAAATGACATTTGTAAAGCTCTTAGAGCACAGTGCCTGGCACATAACAGACACTATATAAATGGTTTATTTCTCCTTATTCCCTTCCCTTCCTCAAGGTCACAGAGGAAGTCTCTAAGGTGGGATTTTGAACCCAAGTTCCCTGACTTCAGAGACAATGATCTTTCCATTGTGCCATGGTATTCCACAAAAAGGATGCTACAGCTGCTTTATCCCTTCATGCCCTGTCTCATTCTCTCAAACTGCCTCATAATAAGCAACAGAGCTGAGATTTGAACACAGATCCTTTGACTTAAAAAAAAGTGTACATTATGCTCCTCCCAAGGCAGCTCTCTTGATCTTAACTCTGAAATTCAGGTATTACTTTGGAAGCTTGCCAATACGCCTGTATTCCAAGTGCCATCAGTGCTAGTCCAGCCCTGAATACAGTCCCAGGGAACTCACTGAATTCTTGGTTAATGGATAGTCAAAAAGTGTTAAAAAAAATATGACAGCTCCCTTTGATCTAGTCCTTTTGGAGTCTGTAAAGCATTTTACAAACATCTTCTTCTTTAGTCTTCACAACAACCTGGGGAGACACTTGCTTTTATTATCTGTTTTACAGGTGAGGAAACTGAGACTCAGAGAGGATAGATGACTTGTCCAGGGTCACACATAGCAAGTGTCTGAGTTAAGATTCAAACCCAGGACATCCTCCTGGTTCCAAGTCATTATCATCATCATTATCATCATCACCATCATTGCTAGCATAGGTTTGTTACCTCATTTGATCCTCAAAACAGCCCTGGGAGATGGGTGCCACCCTTCATCCTCATTTTTCAAAAGAAATTGGCTGAAAGAGCTTAAATGACTCTCCCAGGATTATACAGCTGAAGTAGGTTTCTGAACCAAACTTCAAACTCATTTCTTCCTGGCACTCTTTTCTGGTTCTTTGTCCACTCTACAGCCTGGCTTCCATTTATCTCCAAATCTAATCCCTGTACTCCACCCCATGCAGACCTGGGACAAATGATCTCCTAACTGAGAGACATTTATTAAGCTCCTACTAAGTGTCAGGCACCACGCTAAGTCCTAGGGATACAAGAGGGACAAAAGATGGTCCCCAGCCCTGGACGAGCTTATAATCTAATGGGATTCCACTCTCCTTCCTCTCTTCCCCCAGCTATCTGACATCCAGTCCAGATCTCACATGGAGAACTTCAGGCCATGTTTTTCTGTGCTTTCTCGACTTTCCCACAGAAAAACAATGCTCTGTGGCAGATAGCAGCTGCCTGGTTCCTTCCCCAAGAGAGCTGAAGCTATTCCTCAGAAAGGCACTCCAGGCTACCTGCCTGGGGACCTGTCAGCATGAAAGATTGGGCAATGTCTAGTTCTGAACCATTTGCATGCTGATTTGGTTGCCTGCAATTCATTTTGATGCTCATTCCATTTCCCATATGCGTCCTTCCCTGTCTTTTTTAAAAATACATTTTCCTGGCACAGCTGGGCAATATGTTTGCAGCTTTGTTTCTAAAAATATCTCCAGACCTTATTTGCAGTCCCCCTGACGGGGGGCAGACTAGCAGCAGAACATAACCCGCTACTTTTCATATAACAATTGGATGTGAACAATGCCTGGAATTACCCACAAACTAAATTATCTACAGCTTACGGCCACAGATGACAAAGAGCCCCAAAGTAATGATAATAGCATTTATATAATGCTTTAAGATTTGTAAGGCATTTTAAAAATATTAGTTCTTCAACCCCTGGGAGGTAGGTGCTATTCTCATTCTCATTTTACAAGTGAGGAAACTGAGGCAGGCAGCTAGTAAGTGACGTGCCCGAAATCACACAGCTGTTAAGTATCTGAAATTGATTTCAAAATCAGCTCTTTCTAATTCTAGGACCAGTGTTCTATCCTTTTGCACCTGCCTTCAAAGCAAAATGACAATAATAATAATTACCAAGAAATGGTGGCTTTAATTCACCTCAATTTCCCCAGAGGTCCAACAACTAGAACTTGACAGAGGAAGGATTCAAATCCAGGTCTTTATCAGTGACAACTCTACTTCAAAGAAAAGTCTTTAAAGTATGATGCTACAAAAATATTCTCTGTGATTATTCAATTATTTATTATATTTTTATTTCTAAATCTGTGCAGATTGACTGGATATAAAGATATCATTGAATCAGCTGTTCATGAGGGGTCACTCAGCTTCAGGACATGTAATTTTCAAAACAATTAGAAAACAAGTTGGCCATCCCCTTTCTCAGCCTCATTTTTCTTATTCGTAAAATGGAGATGAAAATATCACCTACTTCACTAGGTTACTATGAGGATCCAATGGAATGATCAATGTAGAGCCCTTTGTAAACTTTAAATATGAGTTGTTATTATTATTATTATTTAAAAATGGTGGTGGTATCTGACTCTTTTTGGTCATTCTGCAATTGATGGCCACCTTGATGTAGTGTAGTCCTTTCATGGTCATGCAGAGGTAACAGAGTATGATAGAGTGGCAACCAACAAGTCAGGAAGACGTCAACTCTGACTTCTGACATTTATTAACTATATGGTCATGGGTAATTCATGTAACATCTCTGAATCACCAAAAAAAATCTATTAAATTATAAATATGCTGTATTTTAGGGGGAGAAAAATTATTCTCATGCCAACACAATCACTAACCATTGAAGTGTTGGTACACTATAGGACAAATCTGTACTTTCTTCCCATACTTCTACCTGATTCTTGGTTACTGCTTCCACCACCCAAAATATCTCTTGATATTAGGATATACATGAAAAGGAAAAATCATCCATTAATAAGAGTCCTTAGTCACATTCATAATAATAACAATGACAAGGCTAAACCAAAAAGTGTTGCCACAGAGAGGCATAGTAGTCAATCTATAAGTCAGGAAGAACTCAGCTATTGCCAACAGCTCTGGTGAGGGCACCAGACACTCTCCCACTCTGAGGTTGTCTACTGGCAACACTTAAAAGTAAAGATGGCGGAGCTGATGCTTAGTCAATTGCCAAGTTGTATGTCTTGGAAAGAGGGAAGGCAGGAAAGATGAATGAGACTTTTCTTCATGGGAAAACAGAGTGGATCCAAGTACTCTGGTTGTCTGGTGGCTTTCCCTTGGATCTGTGTTTATGTCCTTTCTGTGTTGTATATTTCCCTAAAGAAGCCACTGGGCTATGTTGCAAGATGCCTGAAGACTTAAACACACCATGCTTCCAAGGGTCTGGACAATGATGACCCTTGTGTCATGAGGTCAGTAATAATTGTATCCTTGGATAGCACCTATGTTCCCTCAATGGTACTGGTTTCAGAGATCATGAGATCCTTTAGGGAAAAGCTGTCATTCTTCAGGAGGATAATGAAGCATTTCAAGTTTGTAGTTATGCTAGAATATTGGAATTTTCTGTCAAATCAATTTCATAAAGCCAGAAAAGGCTCTTCAGTAGGGATTACCCCACCAAGGGACTTACACTTTTGAGGGGCACAATAATATCCTCAAAGGTCTATGGAAAATATTTAGTAAAAAGGAAAACTACATTATACTACTAAAATATTCCAAAAATAATAGTTAAAAAAACAACTTTTGGATTAGAGAGAATACAATGAGGTGGGGGGGTAGATGGAAGATAATTTAGATATGAAACCCTATTCATATTTTTTAACTCTTACTATCTGTATTAATCTAAGACAGAAGAGTGTCAAGGGCTAGGCAATGGGGGTTAGGTGACTTGCCCATGGTCACACAGCTAGGAAATGTCTAGGGCCAGATTTAAACCTAGATCCTTCCATCTCCAAGCCTGGCACTGTATTCATCCACTGTAATACCTAGCTGCCCCCTATTAATATTAAACTAGCAGAAAAACAATTGACAACAGCCAAATAAAAGATAAGCCGATCTGTATCAGCAATAAGTAGAAACTCTGAATTGATTTCTACTCATGAAGAGAAGTAAATGTTGGTGTATCCTTAGAAAACATACCCTATCCATATTAAATAAGCTCCCAAGCTTTGAAATGTTTATAACCACTTATTTCTGTGAATCAGGATTCACAGACTTGTTCTCAGTCAAATATAAAGCAAGAAATAGACAGAAAGCTGCAAAAAAATTGAGAATATCTTTCAAAAACTTTACTGAGTATAAAACTGTCAATTAACAAGAAAAATCGGTTATCTCACTACTGAAATTTGACTGTATTCTGATAAACCAGAGTAGTGAGATGTCTTGGATGGTGCTTTGGGCATGAAATCAAGAAGACCTAAATTGTCCATTAGACAGTATCTAGGCAAATCATTTAACTTTTCTAGGTATTAATTTCTTCATATAAATGTTAATGACTTCTAAGATCCCATCCAGTATGATCCTATGACTTAATAAATTTATGATACTAGAAAATTTTTATCTATCAGATATTTTTCTTCATCAAAAATTGATTAATCCCTTCTTTGCTTGATAAGTTCTAGAATTTATTTCCTTCCACATTGATTAATGTGTATGGAGTAGGGTTCCTGTAAACCAAAGGGTATAAGCAGGGATATGCTAGAGCTACCTCATATCAAGTTCTGAGAGCCAGTTATCATATTTTTAATATAAGTACTTGCACCCCAGAATCTGGCAAATTTGGGGTTTGTTTTGTTTTGTTGACTGCCTAGTCTTGAGAAAGTAATAGATAAAATGTTAATAATACAGATTAAGCTTAAAGATGTGCCCTATATTTTTTTTCAGAAATCCAGTTGTTAAAACATTTATAGCACATCCCTAGATATGAGATCCTAAAAGTGATGAAGAACTGCCTCCCAAGAGCCAGAGAGAGCCTACTGTCCATGCTTTACAAGTCACTTACTTCTTCAGAGGAATCTAAAAGCAGAAAATATTGATAAGAGGGTCTCTTTACTTGGATCCTAGCTGAGAACCTCTGATACTTTGATTCTACATGCATCATGATTCTGGAACTACATTTCATGTAAGAATCTTGCTCCTCTTGAATACTCTTCTCAGAGCATCCTATCCCACTTCTTTGCTAATCAGCCACATGGGCAGTCCTGGAAAATTCTACACAGCTGAGCAGGTAGTCTGTCCATTAGTGGCAATGCCTCTCAGGATGTTGAAGGATTTTCTCTTAGAGACAAACTTCTTGGGGAACCCATTGTTCCTATAACAGACATGCTTAAAACCAACACAAAGTATCTGGAAGTGTTGCATGTCTTACCATGACTGGATGACATTCTGTTGCTTCAGAAAAAATGAGTATGCAAGGGTTGAAAGGTACTGATGAAAAATTCTCTTACTGGTGTGGATTCAACCCTCAGTAGGTAGAAATGGAACTTCTTAGGGCATCCTATGCTCATGCACATAACAAGTAAATGAAAGCTATGCAACCAAGAGCTATTATCAGATCTTCATCCCAAAAATGATTCATTTTCTGTTTCCTGTAGTAAAAGCAATTCTGCAAACCTTTTGTAGACTCATCACGACAAACTGCTTAAAAGGTGTACTTGTGAGGATAAAAAAAAATCATTAGTGATACATGTACTACAAGTAATAATGCTACCTGCAACACTGCCTAGACTGAGGTTTTGTGGGTTTTGAATATGATAAATATTGAGGAAAGAAAGAAAGGAAGAAAGGAAGAAAGGAAGGGAGAAAGGAAGAAAGGAAGAAAGGAAGAAAGGAAGAAAGGAAGGGAGAAAGGAAGAAAGGAAGAAAGGAAGAAAGGAAGGAAGGAAGAAAGGAAGAAAGGAAGAAAGGAAGAAAGGAAGAAAGGAAGAAAGGAAGAAAGGAAGAAAGGAAGAAAGGAAGAAAGGAAGAAAGGAAGAAAGGAAGAAAGGAAGAAAGGAAGAAAGGAAGAAAGGAAGAAAGGAAGAAAGGAAGAAAGGAAGAAAGGAAGAAAGAAAGAAAGAAAGAAAGAAAGAAAGAAAGAAAGAAAGAAAGAAAGAAAGAAAGAAAGAAAGAAAGAAAGAAAGAAAGAAAGAAAGAAAGAAAGAAAGAAAGAAAGAAAGAAAGAAAGAAAGAAAGAAAGAAAGAATGAAAGAAAGAAAGAAAGAAAGAAAGGCTACTTGTAGTTGTTCAATAAAAATTTTCATACATGTTAAGTAAGACACCATAAAAGGTATTTTCCTTTAAAGGCATACTATATATAAATAGATTCTGTACAAGAGAAATAAATGCCTTTCAGCAGGATTTGCCTCCTCCTCAGTGTTGCTGGTAGCATTATCACTTATAGTTCACACATTATCTCTTTTTTTAGCCTCCAAAGGACCCCTTTTAAGCAGCCTGTCACTATGGGTCTCAAAAAGACTTGCAGTATTGCTCCTACAACAGAAAAAGCAAAATGAATCCAATTGGGGGTGATGATCTCAATTTCTTTGTGCATAATAAAAAGGATGATGATACTTTTTCCCCCAGGTAAGAGGAGGAGAACTGGTGTGCTATGGGATACTGGGAGAGATATTATGATGTATGATGGAAGGAAGACTGGTCTGAAGTCAGAGCACTTGAGTTCAAATTCCAACTTTGCTTCTTCTTTCCTCTGTGACTTTGAGAAGACACTGCTTTCCCAGTCATCTAGAAAATGAAAGAGTAAGACTGAGATAATCTCTAACGTTCCGTCTAGGTCTAAATTTAGAATCCTGTTTTATTGGCAAATTAGTTTTTAGTTGCATCCTCACCTATAATCAATTATATGTGCACATTAAAAACCAAAATTTTTATTTTGACTGTTATTTTAGAATATCTAAGGAAATTTTTTAAGTAATAAGGGTGTTCTTTTAAGTAGACAAAATCAGGCCTTGTAGGTAGATAATCTTGCATTCTATATTGTTCTGAAGGTTTCATCACTAGAGGAGAGGGACTCAACACATTTCTAGGCACACAGAAGGTATATATTCAAAAATACTTCTTAAGATTTGGAACTGGATATGAATATCATCTAATCCAATGAGAAGTATTTTGACTCAATATGATCCCTGGAATCAAAAGAATGCTTCTTAAATGTTTTTTTAACAACTTGCAAGAAAATGTGTTCTTTTATAACCCAGGAGACAAGAAACCAGACACCCAGAATCTGCATGTTGAAAGGACAATCAGAGATCATTTCAGTCTTGTAACTCTCAAACTTTTTGGTCTTGGGAGGATTACATACTCTTGAAAGTTATTAAGGACTTCAAATAGCTTTTATTTAAGTGGGTTGTATTCAGTAGGGTTATAAAGACAGTATGAACTGAATATTTAAATTTCTAATGTGAGCATTTACTTCTCGGAAATAAACAAACTCTGAAAACCAGAGTTCCATTTATTATTTTGTTGATTTTGCTGACTTTAGTCAGTGATGCAGAAAATATTAATATATAATATATAATATAGACCAGGGGTCTTCGGTATATTTTTTCTAGAGAGATAATTGTTATACATTTTCCAAGAGTGAATGGAGAGCCAGGCCTAGAGACAGAAGGCGCTAGGTTTCTGGCCCCATATACTTCCTAGCTGTGTGACCCTGGCCAAGTCACTTAAACCCAGTTGCCTACCCCTTATCATTCTTCTGCCTTGGAATGGATACTTAGAATCTATTCTAAGATGGAAGGTAAGGGTTTAAAAAATTTTATCATGGGTTAAAAAAGAATACCTCTAGTTATAGCCATCATTTATTGTATTAGAAATTAAAACTGATAAAAATTTAAGATGTTTATTAATTTAAAATAGTAAACCCATCACATGTAAATATAATAATTTTTATTTTAAAACTACATTTTCTAAAATCAAAAAAATTTAGAGATGAATCATATTGTTTTACATGTTTTTTCAGCCTCTTTAATATCTGGTTTAATAGAAGACAGTTGGATTTTCATATCTACTTCTACATCAATCTGTTATGATGTGGTTTTGGTGGAATTATATGAAAAAAATCAGCTTCATTCAGATATATGATTAGAAAAGAGAGATTTTTAATAGGTAAATAACATCTTAGTACTAATATGAAAATGATTTTGACCTCAAGGATCCTCTGAAATGATCTAGAAGATCCCCAAAAGTTTATAATGCTTTAAGAACTAATCCAACTTATCTTTGATCAGAAATCCTTTCTCAATATGCCAGATCTATCAATCAATCAATAAACATTTTTAAGCACAAAAACAAAAACCAGTCCCTGCTTTTAAGAAGCTCACAGGCTAATAGAGGAGACAACATGCAAACTGTAGCATAGGCAGTATTAAGTTCTAAGTATATGCCACACACTAGAATACAATTAAAGGCAACACCAGGACATGTGATTTCATTGGCATAAGGTGCTTTCTTCTTCACAGGGCTGTTGAAATTATCAAGTAAGATTATGCATAAAAATATCCCTATATATAATATTCTAACAGATAGACGTAGATAAATATATAAGTGGCATTCTCTGTGGTTCTTCTGTTTGGGGTAGGAAAGAGATTGCATTCAAATTCTTTTCTCGAGAAGAAAAGCTACCCAAAAAATCACATTAAGTAGGGCTGTTCCATGAAGGGGATTCAATGATCCATATACACACACACACACAAGCTCACCCAGTTCTACTTTTACTTCTACTAGAGCTCTAGAGCCTACCACTCTGCCTGAGGAAAGCATCCTTATAATGTTCACTATCTGTTTAAGAATTTGTTGTTCTTGTCATCCTTGATTTCAGTGGAGAACTCCCTTGGAAAAGAAGAGGGAATACGCCACATGCTGCCACAGAAAGCCTGAATTCAATGAAATCAATAGAATCTGAAGAGAAGAGAGAAAGATTTTCTTGGCCTTGGGATTTCATCATCTTAGTTGAGTAAAGGAACAAGGAGCTGGAGATGGGCAATAAGAATAAGAATAAGAGGAGATCTTCTGTGAATTCAATGCAACAAGCATTTAGTCAGCTACCATATATACCAGTCACTGTGCTGGGTGCTAGACAGACAGACAAAAATGAAAGTTGTCCTTCCCCTCAGGATTTTACGTGATGCTGGAGGGGAATTGTCATGGTGAAGGGCAAGTCGTAGAAAGCTAGGCTTGGGAGTTGGGGGAAACTTGGGAAAATGATCTAGAGCTATAATTCCCATGTTCACCTAAAGCAAGGTTTTGTCATCTTTTTATATCATGGCCCTTTGGCAATCTGGTGACTTCTTAGATTGATATTTTTTAAAATATAAAATAACACAGAAACAGCGATAATGTAGGATGATCAACTAGGAATGACAACCATAATCAGCAATGCAAGATCCCAGACAGCTCCAATGGACTCTTCAAAAAAAGACTTTCTACTGCCACAGAAGGCACTCATGAAGTCTAAATACAGATTGAAGCATGCCATTTTTCACTTCATTTCTTTCATGAGTTTTTCTCTAGTATAAGTGATATGTGTCTTCTTCCACAGCATGATAAACATGGAAATAGATATCACATGATAAAGATATTTTATATAAGATATAAGATGAGATAAATAACCTGTATCACATTGCCTGTCATCTGGGAAAGGAGGAAGGGTAGGAGAGAGGGAGAGAACATGGACAATATCAGAAAATGATTATTAAAAATTGTAACTACATGTAATCTGGAAAATATAATAAAAAGTACAAAAGAAAACAGGATAACAAAGAAAACCAGAAACTAATAAAAAATAAAGTTGTTCTCCTTTAATTTAAAAAAATTCCCAATCAAGTTTAGTGCCTGAAACAGAGTAGATGCCATATGAATGTTAACTATTACTATTATTATCTATTAAATCAAAATAATATCTATAGGATCTTTGTTAAAGGGTCCCTTAAAATAAGATCATGTATTTATTTGGAGGAATTTTATTTTATTTTCCCCTGATTATATGTAAAAATAGTTTCCAACATTTTTCAAAGAATATTGTCTTGAAATCTCTCCCGCCTTCCTTCCCCCAAATCCCTACCTCCTCCCTTGAGATAGTAAGCAGAGATAACATATTTAAAGAGTCTTCTGAGTGCCAATTATTACTGTGTTGGGTATAGAGAATAAAACATTGAGAACATCTGAAAATGTTCCGTAATATTTTTCACTTTTGGCTAACATGGCTCAAAAAAAAAAACCCACTCCAGTTCTGTAAAGGTATAAAGCTTCTGACTATATCATGCCCTAATAAGATTAATATGCACTAAGGTAAGATGGCACCAAATTATGGAAATCCCTGAATGCTAGGAAAACATGTTCAGCTTTGCTTGATAAGCAGCAACAGGAAACCGAGGAAAATATTTGAGCAGAGAAGCAACCTAACCAGGTGAAGGCATCAGGTGATAGAAGAAATCCCTCTTCAGAAAGGAGGCAGTAAAAAAACAAAGATAAAAAGTCCATTGAGGCAAATGTGGAAGTAAGTAAAGAGTGGTGCCACTTAAGGCTACAGACTAGATTGGGACTTATGGTGTCTTTTTAAGTAAGTTGAAGATTTAGCTGACTATTCCACGGAGAAAAGTACAAATGGACAGATAGAAATTGGATAATAATCTTCACAGGGGAATAAAAAGCTGCCCAAATTGCTGGATTCCCAACATCAACAAAAGCCCCTAATGTAAGGCCAACAAAATTAAGTCCAGCAGAACTTGACCTGCCAACTGCTTCCCATCTGTAGTATGATTATTCTTTATACGTCTGACAACTTCCTGGAACCTAAATCAGTGGGCAGATGGACTACAGGAGCTTGATAAGAGGCAGCTGCCAACTAAAAATCTTACAAAATGTTTCCACAACAACTGGCCCAAACAATACTGAGACCAGCTACTGAGGAAGCGATCAGTCACATTTGTATAAACAGGACTTCTGTAAAGCACCAAAAAGTCCCCAAGAGGGAAATGGAAAGACTAGCAATGTTAGTGAGTTCCTGAAGCCAGGACAAGAAAGGTGCTGAGGGAGGGGTCATTGGACGACCAGTGTGGATAAAGTGAGGGTGTGAGCTGAACTTTCTCAAAGGGTCACTTTTTTTGAGGCATAAGAAAGTCTACAGAAAATGTGTTTCTATTGTGTTTCCTGTGACTTCTTCCTCTGTGCTTTTGAAATCAAGCCAGAAAATAGAAGCTGGAATTTTAAGAAACCAAAGCCCAGCCCACGAGGCTTAACACAAATCAAAAAACCCTAGAAAATATAGACACATCTGTTTCTACTGAATTTCCAACCAGCTAGTGAAGCATCACTCATAAATGTGAGATCTCCTAAGCAATGAACTTGGTGCTAATGTCATGACAGTCAATCTTTGTGGTGCAGGATAACTGATCTCTAAGCACTGTTATTACTGGGGCACATGGTATATGCCTCCATATACTACACTTCGGTTTGAGGGTTGAGGCTTTAAGCTACAGTTTCACATCTTATTTGCTCTTTGACCATCAACAACTCACTTTCCCTCTCTAAGATTTAATTTCTGTAAGATTGATGAGGAGGTGGGGTAAATATTTTATTATTTTTTATTTTATTTTTGTATTTTATAATATGAATTATTACTACTATCAGAGGCCCCTAGTTTTGACTTAGCCAATGAGGAGATGAGTAGAAGTAATGATTTCTTCTGATCTTGATCAGAGGTGGCCTCTTTACTACTTTCTAGCCTGATCATCTCTGCCTATCACAACCCTGGACTCCACCCAGATCTGATAGGAACACTGTCATCTTTTATTGCTGGTAATCAGACCTCCATGACACTTCCCAGTCATCTCACCATCCTCCTCATTCCCCTACTCAGCCTTTTCCAGCCCCCACTCACTCACCTGCTTGTCTATCTCCCCTTTATGTATTATTGACTTCCCCCAATTAGACTGTAAACTCCTCGAGAACATACACTGGCTTGCCTGACTCTATTTCCCTAGGACGTAGCATAGTGTATAGTCTATGGTAAGTGTTTAAACAAACATTTTTCATGGCTCTCACTAAAGGTTGAAATATTTTCTATAGGGAAATTTTCTGACTCAGGCATTTTCAATACTGTCAGGCTCTCTAGAAGTCCAAAAAAGTAAGAGAGACCTAGAACCTTAAAAAGCAATGCTTAGGAGTTTTGTTTTGTTTTGTTTTGTTTTTTGTGGGGGGTGGTTTAGAGGAGTTCATCTTAGTTACAACCTCCCAAAGGAAATTTTCCCTGATCTCTCTAGTTGTTAGTTCCCCTTTTATCCCCAAATTACAGTGTATTGACTTATTCTGAGTTCCATGATATCATGACTACCCTCATGAGATGGGAGAACTGACCTCTCAATAGTGTTGTGAGGGGAAACCCTACAGGAAGCTCCTAGGCACTTGGTCAGATTATGGTCAATGGGCATGGATTTATCCAAAATAATTCAAAAATTGGGGAACAATTTAAAGAGAAATGAGAGATATTGTCCCTAGGCATCTTGTAGAAAAAGAAGATAAATTTAAGATCTCTCATGGGACCCCAAACCAGCTAATGAATTTATAATGAAGGTGGAATATTGGGGCAAAGAAATCTAGTCCTTTTAAAACCACCAAACCAAGAATGTTATTGATACTGAAACATCACTTTGGTGGCCTAATTGAAATTACTGTTTAACCTACTCAACATGTCTTCTTTCATGTCTTAGGAGACTCTTAATGTGGATAATCGATACTAAAAAGGAACTGAAAATGTTCACATGTTTTGACTCAGAGATCCCTCTGTTGGGATATGCCCCCAGGGAAATAAGCAGGCACAAAGAACAATGCCACATACACCAAGATATTCATCTCAAAACTTTTTGAGGAAGCAATGAACTGAAGTGTCTGCTCCTAATGCGCAGAATGGCTAAATAAATTGTGGGAAATAAATGTAAAGGAATATCACTACACCCTAAGAAAATGACAACTAGGTTGGCAGCTAGGCAGTGCAATGGATAGACACTGGACTTGGAATCAGGAAGATTCCTCTTCATGAATTCCAATCCAGCCTCAGACACTTACCAGCTACATGACTGTGGGCAAGTCACTTAACCCTGTTTACCTCAGTTTCCTCAGCTGTAAAATGAGCTATTGAAGGAAATAGCAAACCACTGTAGTATCTTTACTAAGAAAACCTCAGATGGGTCACAGAGAGGTGGACATGACTGAAAATGACTGAACCAAAACAGCAAAGGAAATGACAGCTAGGAAGAATTCAGAAAAACATGGGAAGATTTAGAACTGTTGAGTGAAGTGACCAGAAGTGAGACAGCAGATTTAATGGTGGTGTCCTGGGAATCTCAGAAAAAGTGAAATTTTAACTGAGACCCAAAGGAAGCCTGGAGGCAAAAGTAAGAAAGGAGATTTTTTAACCTCTCTGCACCTCAGTTTCCTCATTTGTAAAATGAAAGACTTAGACTAGATGACCCCTAACATCTGTTGCAACTCTAAAGGTAGCACCCAATGACCACATATCCTTATGCCTCTGACATTCATTTACCCCCTAGTAATTATGTTTCAGAAAACAAATTGTGATATCCCATGGCCTCTTGGCTCAAAGCCACAATGCTCCCCTTGATATCCAAGCCCTTTCTCCACCAACTTGCCTCACTTCCTCATTATTAAGTGCCTAATGTTTACACTCACCTTGCTAAGTGCAGAGAATACAAAAGGAGGTAAAAGACAGTTCCTGCCTTCAAGGAGCTCCCATTCTAATGAGAGAGATGACAAGCAAACCACTGTGGACAAACAATGTAGGAGACAAATAAAGAGATAATTAACAAAGAGAAATCACTAGAATTAAGCAGGGCCGAGAAAGGTTCCTTGTAGAAGACAAGATTTGAGTTGAGCCTTGGAAAAAGGCACCCTAGACCATCCATGTTTCCATCATTTCATTTCCATTTTTCCACTACATGATGCACACAATTTTTTGTGAATAGCATCTTGTTTCAGGTTGTTCATGAGCAACAAAGTCTGGCACATCTGGACCCAAGCAAGACTTTTCACTGGCTGCCTGTCTACAGCAACAGCAGCTGACATCCATTCAACATGCAGACATTGAAATCATTCTGGCTCCCTTTGACCCAAGACACTAGTGTGTAGCCCTTGAGGCAAAGTGTCAGAGCTGTGGTAGGAGCCCCAGGGGTTGCCTTATCTGCAGACACACACCTGTGCACCCCTCCAGGAAGGAGTCTGGGTTCCTTATTGCAACATTCATATCTGTGGTCGGTATGGAACCATACTCTGAAATATAATGAAAGAAGGAAAGACATTAATTGAACAAAGCTTCAAACTTTGGGCATGCAATCTACCCCCAGGGCAGAGGCTAAGGAAATCTGTCTTTTCACCAGATTCCTTTTAGCAAAGGCCAGCATTTCTTCAATTTTCAATCAGTAGGGGTGGTGCCAAGCCCCAAATGTGTTTTGTCCATCCCTTCTCTCAAATCTTGATGCATCTGGTCAAATCCACTAAACAGAGACTTGACTGTTTCTAGTTCATCTTCTTACCCATTTAAGAAGAGGAGCCGAGAAACCCTGCTGATTCTCTTTTCAAAGAGCTTTTGTGGAACCAGAGAAGCACTTTTTGGTGAGCTGAATGGAAGCCAAACTCAAAAGAAAAGAGTTAAGTCATTATTTCTAAAATGCTGAAATTATAAGGGTCAAATGGACACCAAATTCCAGCCTCAGTGATCATTTATTTTATTAATTTAAAATATACCTGCTATGCAGCCAAGCCCAAGATGCTGAGAGCGCCATTTAAATGTAAATCATGGATTTCACTTTCAGTGAAAGTGATCTCCAGGGAGCCAATTAGCACAGACACCCCAAGCAGAGACCAGCTTGCTTAAGCACCTCCACCTTGGTTGAGTATAATAATGAAGTTAGGTTTAGCCGGAAGAAGTCCAGGAAAAAAACATCTAGAATGTTCATTTTATTGTTGTTGTTGTTTTTTAGTCATGTCTGACTCTTCATGACCCCATTTGGGGTTTTCTTGGCAAAGATATTGGAGTGGTTCACCATTTCTTTCTTGAGCTCATTTTACAGATGAGGAAACAAAATAAATTTCCCAGGGACACACAACTAGTAAGTGTTGTATAAATGGAGATTTTGAACCCCAGACTTCAATCTCCAGAAGTCCTTGGGGTTTCCCAGAATTCCCTATAATCTCACCTGAGTCCCCAGGTTGGGGAGATCATAATTGGTATTTTAGTGGCAGTAACTCCTCCCACGCTCTTCTCTGCCATTACAATGATATAGGAAGTATAGTGGTAAACTAAGCTAAGCACAGAGATTTTGAATGGGCTAATCAGCCATGGGCACATGGTTTTTTACTTTGTATCTTCTTTATTCCTTGATTTCTAATAATCCTTAATAAACCTTATAATATAATGTTTACATTAGTAGAGATATAATTTAATTTTTACAGTTGTTGGCCACCAAAAGGGATGAGAGAATTACTCTCAATTTTTTTAAGATAGCCTAGATCATTTTTTAAGCCACATTTCTCTTGTGAAGGCTTTTTGCCCCACTCACCCACCCTCACAAGCTTCTCTTGATTCAGCTCACTCCTCCTGACCTTTTTGACTAAGATTGCTCACCTGGTCCAGCCTGCCCTGTCCCCAGCCCCAGGCCCAGCTTCAGGCTCCAGCAGCTCTACTCCTGATCTCCAGCTTCTTGACCCAGATCACTCATCCAACCCCAGCCCCAGGATCCAGGCTGCTGGTAGCTGCCCCTGTGTCTTTGGAATCACAAATCAACTGGCAAAAACTGGGGTGCTCTTTCCTTAGGCAACAATTAGCCTCCACATGGCAGGGGACCTCAGGATGGGGGGGATGAGGAGAAGAGACTTTTCCAAACAGGAAGTTACAATTATGACATATTCTGTGAGAGAGAAGTGCATTTCTTATTTCAAAGGATATTTTTTGAGTGCACTGATCCTTTTACTTATATTACCTGACTTTCAGGGGAGAAATTCATCTCCCTGCAACTCTTTGCCATTTGGACCTGCCCAATTTGAGATTCCTAAAACCCATGTTCTTCCTTGCTATGGAAAATCCCACCACAGTTCTGACAAAAGGCATCTCAATGGATAAAAAACAAAAAAAATGAACTTTAAAGAGACTGGAGGTTATATTTTTAAGACTTTTCATACTCCAATGTCTTATTAAAATCTCTGTATTTTATTGCATTTTGCTGATTGTTTTGTTTAAGGTTTAATTTTGTTGGTTTTAAGTTCATATATTAATGTATTCAATAGTATTCTGTTATACTGAATCATTTTAAATGTCCTGGGTTTTAACTACTGTCATATTCTGTTGCTTTTCCCCTATAACTATACTGAACAATTATTATTGAATAAGCTCATATATAAAAACAGCCTTTTTTCTATTTTGACTTTGTAAATTGTCACATAGAGGATGGATAGACTTCATCAAAACTGGTTACAATTGTATAACAACCTTTGAAAAAATTTAATGAGGTAAATATCTCAAATTGATTTTAAAGGGTTTTTAGACATGATTTTTAGATTTTTTTTTCAACAACTCTGATCATTTTGCCTGCCTCTAACAGGAGGTAAGGTCCATTTTAGTAGCTGAAGTGAAATACAATTGTAATCTCCACCTCCCACATTTATAACAATGTGAATGGATGGGACATCACTGTCTCATACCAAAGGAGCTGGAAATTTAATCCCAGGGCATGATGCCCCTGGATGGCTCCCAAAAAGGGAGCATCTCTCATTTATAACTCTTCAGCTCACTTTACTTCCACCAGAACAATCTAGATTTCTTGATTATGTTCTAGACCCAAATAAGTTTTACTAAGTTTAAAAATCTATTTGCCAAGGTTGAAATA
The DNA here is from genome assembly GCF_027887165.1 of Monodelphis domestica. Taxonomy (NCBI): domain Eukaryota; kingdom Metazoa; phylum Chordata; class Mammalia; order Didelphimorphia; family Didelphidae; genus Monodelphis; species Monodelphis domestica. The sequence goes on along the minus strand of NC_077228.1, from coordinate 62,930,510 downwards.
TTGGCTACATCTGTAAAACTTGTGACAAGTATCCATTTTCTCTAAATGTCATACAACAGATTCATGTAAAATATGATAGTGGGTTTGTTTGCTATTGTAATTAACTGGGCTATTGTGAATTTGGGGGATATTGATACCTTTTGAATGTGCATTACATGTTCTTTATAAAAAACTGTTACTTTGTGAAATTTGTTTGCTTGTACTCACAGTGGATCATGGCCAAGTATGAAGAGGAAATGGATCTCATTTTTGTATTCTTTTGTATTCTTTGTATTCTATATTTCCTTAGCTGACACAGTGTGTCAATGATTATAAGCTATATTTTTGAATTTTTAAAACTCTTTTATTATATTTTTCTTGCATGTACAATATACTATTTCAGTTTTTATTTTTTCTCTCTTTTTATATATGAAGCACATGAAGCCACCAGTATTAAGATTTTATTTAACTTTTTTGATTTTGCTGAAATATAAATTTAAAATATATTTGCTATAATGTCAATGCATGCCCCAAAAGCTTCAGACTATAAAAAAATGATGCCACTGATTGTTTAAAAAATTTATGGGACTTTGCTTAATGATTCTGTCTGATTCCAGGACAAGAGAATATAAAAAGAGCCATTGCACAGTGCCAAAGAAGCACAACGCTAAACTGCATAGTGCCAATGTCAAAGTGACCAACCAATCCTGGTGGGATTGATGAAAATTTTAAGCCATGACAAAAGGAATTGAATATGTTTGAGGTATGAGGTTGTGGCTGTTTAACAATGTGTTAAAGGCAGGCTTTCCTTGTTCCACATTCTACCAAGTATCTCAAATTTGGCTCCTACCTAGCTCCTATAATCTAGTCCCTTTTCTGTCTTTCATAGTGTGGCAAACTTTCTGTAGTCCTGGCTACTGACTGGGTAAATGCATAACTGCTTATATCATTTAAATTGGGCCCTAGGGGGCAGCTGGATGGCTCAGTGGCTTGAGAACCAGGCCTAGAGATGGGAGGTCCTAGGTTCAAATCTGGCCTCAGACACTTCCCAGTTGTGTGACCCTGAGCAAGTCACTTGACCCCCATTGCCTAGCCCTTACCACTCTTCTGCCTTGGAGCCAAGCTCCAAGACAAAGGTAAGGGTTTTAAAAAAAATAAAAAATAAATTAAATAAATTGGGCCCTGATTCAAGGACCTATTATAGATTTATTTTTCCTATACTTAGAATTTTTACACATAAGACTTTGATAGTCTATATTTCACCCAGAAATTGTCTTTTTTATTTTGGATTTTTTTGATTTTTTGATTTCTCCTTGCCAATTGATTCATATACCACATAACTCAACCATGCATCCCTAAATGGTCCCTGTCTTTTACAAATCACTCTATTCAGGGGGGTATGTATAAATATTATTATTTTTTTAATTGCAAAGTTTAAATTCCTTTTGAGAATAATTTTAGGTTAAGAAATATGATACCTCTTCCAATCCAGAAAGTGAATTGTTTGGAGAAGACACCATGAAGATGCCTCCACAGACCACAAGCTACACCAGAAGATCCAGAGTGAACTTTGGGATGTGGTGATTTGAACTGTGTAGGTTTGAATGCATTTGTTTTGTATGTATGCTCTTATGCCAAAGGCGACTGCCCCCTTACTGGCTTTTTGTTAATGCATCTAGTAATCATTGGTTTTGTTCTCTTTTCCTCTTATCCACAAATTATTGCAATCTTTAAGTTGATTATGTTTCCATGATCCTTTTGGGGAAACTGGTTTCCCAATAGGATCACAGGGGGTATGTATAAATGGAGATTTTGAACCCCAAAATTCAATCCCCAGAAGTCCTTGGGGTTTCCCAGAATTCCCTGTAATTTCACCTAAGTCCCCAGGTTGGGAAGATCACAATTGGTATTTAACTGGCAGTAACTCCTCCCACGCTCTTCTCTGCCATTACAATGATGTAGGAAGTATAGTGGTAAGCTAAGCTAAGCGCAGGGATTTTGAATGGGCTAATCAGCCATGGACATGGAGGGTTTTTTAAATTTTGTATTGTGAACCTTAAAAATTCCCCATTGGGACCATTCACCATTTGGGCAGTGAAAGTAACTTAGATCAGGAATGTGAGAACTCTACTTAGATCAGGAATGTGAGAACTCTACTCCACCATACTTAAGCATGCCTTGGGGGAAGATAAAGTTGTAAACTCTTTGCTGAACAATGAAAAGTACTTAAACCCATACTTATAGTGGGACAAAAAGTTCTTAGGCCATGCCTATTTTAGGACTAATACAAAAGGGTGATAAGTACCTATAAAGGTCAAGCAACTTGTGAATTTACAAGTAACAAAGAGGTGAGAAACTTACTCAGAGCTTTCCTGGTGTGAATTACTCAAAAATTTATAGCTTCTTAGGTGTGAACTAAGAATGGTCTGTCCTTTGAAAACCGTCTACTGTGATTGGTAGATGTAAGAATTTAGGGGAGGTGACATAGAAGAAAATTCCCTATATAAGGAGATGACAGTATCCTAAAGAAAAACAGTCTCTTGAACAGTCTCTTGAATACAGTCTCTAAGGAGTCTCTTGGGAGAGGCTCTTGAGGACAGTCAGAAGAATCCCTCTCTGGAGAAGGATGGCTGGCTGAACTGGTGTCTATATTCTTGCTTGGACAGATCTTGTAGTGAGTGATTAAGGACTGACTGATTCTCTCTCTTAAGACTCAGGTCTAGGCCATGTTGGCTTAAGGCCCTTCATACTTATTCCTTTCTTACTCTTTCTCTCTTTCTTTAATTCCTCATTGTATTAATTAATTAAATCTCTATAAAACCCAGTTGACTTGGGTATATTTCATAATTGGGAATGTTTCCCTGGCAACCACCTTATATTTGATTTAAAAACAAAACACTGTAGTGAAAACATATTTTCTGCGGTCACAAACTATTACAGTTTATGTCTCCCACTATATTTAACTCTAACAGTTTCTTCTTTATTCCTTGATTTCTAATAATCCTTAATAAACCTCATAATATAATATTTATATTAGTAGAGATAATTTAATTTTTATAGTGTTTGGGGTCAGATTGGAATTCAGATCTTCTAGACTCCAGACCCAGCACTCTAGCCACTGTACCACCTAGCTATCCCTTAGAATATTCATAATAAAACCTTCAGGAACTAAAACTCACTGCCATCAGGCACATCACCACTACAAAATTAGTAAATGCAAGAAATCATTATAAGACTACATATCCTCTATAGAGCACTATAAAGTTTACAAAGTATAGGTATTCCTTCCACATCACAAGAGTTTGGGTCACAATGCCCTACAATCTGGAAAATCTGTGTAAAAAAATACTGTCCCTCCCATCATACCAGAAAAGTCTGTAATTTTTCCCTTTCTTTCATGGGGGTATTTACAATGCCTTACTGTAAAATCTGGATTAAATACTTGGTCAAAGGCTATATAAAGGTCAGTGTTAAGATATTTCAAGTCTTTGTGTGTCATCTGCTGATTTTCACATTCTTTTTCCCAAACTTTAACTTTTTATTTATTTCAACTTTAAAAAGAAATTATTTAAGACATTAAAAGATATTATACAGTACTATACATATATTTTATGTATTTCTGAGTTTCTAAACTTTAACTGTGTCATCTACTGACCTTTGAGTGTCATCTAGAGCTTTCACAAAACTCTCCCCAAATTCCATTTAATTTCTTGTACCAAACCATGATATATACAAACCTTAATGGGGGAAAGTCATGATGTAGAAAGTATACCTATACATTACACACACATCACACAAGATTACAGTATTTGAGGGGTAGAGATGGGAATGGCGATGAGAACATCTTTAAATTAATCTCTAAAATGTGGAGCTTTTGCATTCATTCATTACTTCTTACATCTTTTTTTTAAAACCCTTACTTTCCATCTTAGAATCAATACTATGTATTGGTTCCAGGGCAGAAGAGCAATAAGGACTAGCAATGAAAGTTATCACTTGCCCAGGGTGACACAGCAAGGAAGTATCTGAGTCCAGATTTGAACTCAGGAACACACAAATTCCTAGATCTGGTTCTCAATCCACTGAGCCACCTAACTGACCCCATTATTCTTTACATCTTAAGGAAATCTCAGATCTAGCTTTACATTCAGGTGAACAAGCAACTATATCAGGAGGCTTCTTGTTATAAAGGATGCTATGCTATACTTGGAGTCAGGAAGACCTGGATTTATGACCCTCCTCAGACACTTGAGCTATGTAATACTGGGTAATTTCTATTTCTCAGAGTCCATGTTTGTAAAATGGAAGCAACCATAACATCTCCCTCACAGGGTTATTATTATGATCAAATGAAATAAAAGCATTTTGGAAACTTTAACATTATATATAAATATGAGGCATTGTTAGTATCTGAGAGTCAATGGAAGGTATACTCCACCCCAAAAAAATTCATCTGACTACTATATAATCCTGGAAATTTTGCCTTTGAATATTCAGAGATAAGATTAAAGAAGAGCTTTCTCCTCAAGGGAGAAAGGGTCATATCTTTGTCTGCATTTGGTACCAGGTCTGAGTTTTTATTCTGTTGAGTTGAAAGCAATCAAAGCTGAAGATGGAGAATGGAGTGAGTTGAAAGTCCAAGCTCTGTCCTCTATAAAGGAAGGCTTTGGGAGGAGTTCAATGCTCTGCCTTCCAAGTAGGTCACACTGCCAGTATATGTCAGAGGTAGAATTCAAACACTGAGCTTACTGACCCTATGGCCAGTCTTTCATCATTCTTCCCTTCATTCATATATTCATCTATTTACTTTTTATAGTCTAATCTGTAGTGTACAGTATCTCTTGTGAAATAGCATTTTAAACCCATTCTAAATTTTGAGTTTGCTTATTATTGCATTTTCCTTGACATCCAGTGTTTGGCTTTGCTCATTTTTCCCCAATAGATCTGATTTCATTGGTATAAGGAGCTTCTAGTGGGGAAACTTCCCCTAGAAAGAGGGGTAACCACTTACTCTTCAATTTGTATTCCTAGAGAGTTTCCTAGATCATGTAGAGGCAAAGTAGTTTGCCCAGTTTCACATTATATCTGTATTCCACAAAGAACTGGAAAATACAGTCAACTAAGATATGGTTAAGTAGCTATTACTAGAAGAATGTGAATTCAGGTCTTCCCAAATCTGAAACCAACTCCATGGACTACTCTAAACTGCCTCTATGACTTACTCATTCATCATTGCTGTTCATTCAGTGGTGCTGGATTTTTCATGATCCCATGTGGAGATTTCTTGGCAAGGACACTAGAGTGGTTTGCCATTTCCTTCTCCAGTGGCAATCAGAGGTTAAGTGACTTGCCCAGTGCTACACAGCTAGGAAGTGTCTTGGGCTGGATTTGAACCCAGATCTCCATTACTCCAGCTCAACATACTTCATTGAGTGATCTAGCAGCTTCCTAGGCATATAGAGGTTAATTTGGCTTGATTATAGTTAAAAGTTACATAAGCAAGAACATTTGTATATTTTATAATTCCTTTTAATCTTGTCTACACCATGCTGAAGTTAAACACCTCGTTGGTCTTTATTATACTTTATATGCCTTCAGTTGGCTTATTCATGAAACTTGTATACTTAGTGGGGATTTTCCTTATCATTGGGAAGGAGGATACAATAGAAGATATTCAAACTCCCAAAAATCCCACCAAAAAATTAGATAAATTGGTAAGCAAACCCAATGAGAAAGTTCCCAAAACTGAATGCTAGGGAAATTAAGTTGGGACATAGAATTAGAATGGGTCTGAGGCTGTATTTGAACTCCAAGCCCAATTCTTTTAATAAGGGAGCCACAGTTGCCTTCTGTCTTGCTCATAGTTGGCATTTAATAAATGTTTGCTGAATTAAATTGACTTTGGCCCTACTCCTGGGATTTAGGGGTGCTGAAGCCAGTTTATACCAACTTGAGGGAGAGCCAGTTGTAAAATTTTCAGTGTAAGCTAATTTATTCTTTGGAAATCAGCAAACACCATAAAACAAGGAGTCATTTTTTATTGTTGATTGTCTAGACATAAGAAAGTGGTAGAGAAAATGTTAATAATGCAATGTGTTTGTTCTGTGTACATTTTTTTCAGACCTATGGTTGTTAAATACTTTATCAGCACACCCCTAGCCTCACTGGTTTCTGTTCTCTTAATACAATAAGGAAACTGCAATGACATTCAATTGAAATCTTGGATTACCAAAGTCATTGCATCGAATTCACTCAGTTTTAAAATTCCCCACTAGAATATAAGCTCCTTGTGAATAATGACCATTTCAGTCTCTGTATTCCCAACCCCAGTGCCTAAAGGTGTATATGGCCCATTGTCAGTGCTAAATCAATGATTGCTGCTTGATTGATTTTGCATATTTGTACATTATACATCTACTCCTACCAATGTAATCAAAATAGCACTTATATAGTGCTCTAAAGCTTTCTAAACCCTCCACATAATAATCCAGTTAGATTAGGTGCTTTTATTAGCCTCATTTTATGATGGGGAAATTAAGACTGAAAGATGTCAAATGACCTGTCCTGGGTGGCACAACTAATACATGATTGTGGTAGGATTTGAACTCGAATCTTTCTGTATCCAAATCCTATCCTCTATTCATTGCATCACCCAGCTGTCTTCCACCATTGTGTAGTGTCCCAATGGTTCTTATATGTAATATATCCTTAATATTTCTCAGTTTTTTTATGTGTGATGAAAGGAGAAAAAGGAATGGATTAGAAGCATGAAAACAGAATTCTTTGCAGACGGTTGCAAGTGGCTCTTGGCCAATGTAATATTGCTCATCAGGAAAATCAATCCTATTGAGTCACATTGGCCAATTCCCTGTGTTCCAAGATTCTCTCCTACAATGTTTTGCATTAACTCTGATCCAGACTCCTGCTTCTTTTACCATCTTTTCATTCTATATACTTAATGATCCTAGCATTTGATTTGGGGAACTTTCTCACTGGATTTGTTTGCCAATCTACCCCCCTCCTGTACTCACCATAGAGCAATTATAGCAAGAATGGAAAGATAACAATCTCTACCAATGAGAAAAACCTACCAGGGGGCAGCTGGGTGGCTCAGTGGATTGAGGGTTCAGGACTAGAAACATGAGGTCTTGAGTTCAAATTTGACCTCATATATGTTCTATGTGACCCTGGCCAAGTCATTTAACACTCATTGCCTAGCCTCTACTGCTAGCCTCCACTGCAATACATGGTATTAATTCTAAGATGGGAGGTAAGGGTTTAAAAAAAAAAGGAGGCATATCATCGCCATTGACCTCTATATCAGCCAAAATCTGGTCCAATTCCTGTCACCTGCTTCTGCCTCCCTTCCAACAGGAGCTCATGTTATATGTAGAGTGATATGTTATCAAGGATACATATGTAGTCTGTGGCCCATTAGTGATGTTCTGAACTCCCACAAATCTTGTTTAGTCTTAAAGATTTTTGAATAATTCTATGACAAATCCATACACCCACCCAAGAAAACTCTAGGAAAATAAATTTGATTCAATTCTAACTCTCTCCTAGGATTATGATGTCCCCATGCAAATATCAAGCTAGCAACACACAGAAAATTAAATAAATGCATGTATACAACTACAATACCCAAGCCCATAGACAGTCAAGAAAACTTTCCCTGTGGAGGGCTCAGTTTTTTCCCATGAATCTACATAATCAGTCCAAACTTGTCATGCCATCTTGGAATTAAACCTTCCCACACTCAAGCAAGGAAAAAGCTAATGATTACAACAGAGCTGAACCTCTGCCTTCCCTTAGACCTGGGCAATACACAGACTCAGAGTATCCACAAAGGACAAAGTCCAGATTTGCCCCCAAACATCATGGCTTTTTGCCTTATAGCTCCTCTGTTCCTTCCTCTCTCTTTGAGTTCTTGGGTTCCTGCCACATATCCCTATTACACACAGAATTCCAAAATGCAGCCAACTAAGATATGGTTGAGGAGTTTTGAAATGTAAAAAATTAAATGAGAGTGCATAGAAGTATAGAAAAAATGACATAATTATTGAGTGCTATTGAAGTTCCAGGGAAGAAACAATCAATCACTCTAGAAGGGAATGATCAGAGGAACTTTTGGGGGAGGGATATTTGTTGTCTGTTGATGAGTTGTTTTCAGTCCTGTCTCCATTTGGGGTTTTCTTGGCAAAAATACTGCCGTGATTTGCTATTTTCTTTTCCAGTTCATTGTACAGATGAGGAAACTAAGGCAAACAGGGTTAAGTGACTAGTCCAGGGCCACATAGCTAGTAAGTGTCTGGATTCGAATTCATGAAGATGAGTCTTCCTGGTTCTAAGTCCAGTGCTCTATCCATGGTGCCACGTAACTGCCCCATCTTGGAGCATGAGCATTAGATAAATATAAGCTCTGCAATTTATATTCCCCATTTTCTTTACTTGGGAATAACGTTTGGCTATATGCTTGAACTATGAGGGGAATTATAATAGGCTGGCTGGGGAAGGGGTCACTACTGATGGAGACAATGGAGAGGAAAGCCCTGAAGATCTATCTTCTTCCTTAAAGTCATCAGAAAATCCAGATTTGCTGATCTCCCATCCTCTGGTTTTTTACTTACTGGTCTCCAAAGCAGAAGGCAGAGGTCATATTCTGGCCTTTTCTTATATCTTAAGTACTTAGTGTAATGTGTGACTCATGGTAAGCACACAATAAATGGTTGTTGACCTACTTTAACTCTGAGGCAAGAGATCCAGGCTCTGTCACTAACTCACTATATGGTCTTGAGCAAGTTGTTTTAAGTCTCCAGTTCCCCATGTATAAATGGGAATGGTTGTCCTATAGGATTTCTCTGATTTCTTCTAATACAGCCAATCTGTAACTCATGAGGAAATGGAGGTACTTTTTGAAGTGAAAAGGAGAAATTACATGAGAAGATGCTCACCCAACACCATGGCCCAATGAAGGGGCCCTTAGTACTTTCAAAGCACTTTCTGTAGGAAGGCCCCTCAATGATACGGAAATTTTAATTTCTTGTTCTTCTTAGAATTTTATTTAATTTAAAATGAAAAATATCAGGAAGCAGCATTCCCAAGGAAGAAATTAAATCTGCATGAGTTTTCCCCAAAGTCAATAAAACAAATGAGTGCAAAAGCCTTAATAAATAGAAACCTCATGAGCCATTTTAGCATGACTGAATAATTACTTTAATAAAGCAAAGGGTAACATTCTTTCTTGCTCTCAGCTGCCCTGGTCCCTGTGACATCAGCTCTCACTCACTGCAAGTCACTGTCCCTGCAGGGAGAACAATCAACTCTTAAGAGAACAGCCTTGAGCCAACACAGAGGAAAATGCCTCTGCTACCATTTGGAAAAGATGAACGCTGCAGATGATGAGGTTACAAATACCCCTGGCATATCCCCATTTCCAGATAATTGGAGAAGACCATAGCAAATACCCCTGGCATATCCCCATTTCCAGATAATTGGAGAAGACCATAGCAAATACCCCTGGCATATCCTCATTTCCAGATAATTGGAGAAGACCATTAAAAAAAAAACCCTGGCAAATCCTCATTTCCAGATAATTGGAGAAGACCATAACAAATACCCCTGGCAAATCCTCATTTCCAGATAATTGGAGAAGACCATAGCAAATACCCCTGGCATATCCTCATTTCCAGATAATTGGAGAAGACCATTAAAAAAAAACCTGGCATATCCTCATTTCCAAATAATTGGAGAAGACCATTAAAAAAACCCTGGCATATCCTCATTTCCAGATAATTGGAGAAGACCATAACAAATACCCCTGGCAAATCCTCATTTCCAGATAATTGGAGAAGACCATTAAAAAAACCCTGGCATATCCTCATTTCCAGATCATTAGAGACCACATAGGTCATCTCCTTTATTTTATAGCTAAAGGAACTGAGATCCAAAAGGAGGAAGACTGCTCATGGTCTCTCCCAGTTCTCTGTAGGGCAGGATCAGAAACCATAACTTCTGAATCTTTATCTAGTGCTTTCTTCCTATGTGTGCATAGGCATCTATACATATTCAGCAAGCCCATTTCCCATGGCACATAACTTGATTTATTAATATCAATATTTATATGTCCCCATTACATATACAATATGGAAAACCCTCCCATATGCTGTCCATTTTCCTCTCCTCTCTTTCCTGATCTCTCTCTCTTCTACCTCCCTCTTCTCTCCTCATCCCTTTGTTTCTCCCCATCTATTCTCCTCTCTCCCAGATCTCTTAAATTCCCCCCTCTTCTTCCTTCTCTTCTGCCCCCCCCTTTTTCCTCCCTGTCCTCAGCCATATTCAGAAGGCTGACTTGAAGATATGTGTCCTTAAGTGCAGTAGAGTCCAGAGAAATGGGACAAGGGCTGTTTGTTTCTGCTTTTTTACCTCAGTTTCAGGTATGAGAGGTGTAAAGCCAAAGTGCCTAGGATTTGAGTACCACAGGCGTTTAGATTCAGACCTGAGACTGTACTCTAAGGGAACTATGCTAAATTGTGGACTTATTCTTCCCCCCACCAGTGAGATGGGAAGGAACAAAGGGAGGGTTGAGAACTCCCACAAGTTGGGGAAATATGCTTGGAAATTTGTGTGGATACCTTTGGAAGTAAATATATTCCTTTGTAAAAACCTTAATATTTTATAGATAAATATCAATAGCAGAATGGTAATAACTCACCAACAAAGCAACCAGGTGACTCAATGAATAGAGCACCAAGCCTGGAGTCTGGAAGACTCAACTTTCTGAGTTCAAATCCAGCCTTAGATACTTAGTAGTTATGTCATCTTGGGCGAATCACTTAACCCTGTTTGCTTCTGTTTCTTTATCTGTAAAATGAACTAGAGAAGGAAATGGAAAGGTATATCAGTACCGTTACCTAGAAAATCTCATATGGGATCACAAAAAGTCACAAATTACTAGAACTACTGAACAACAACAACAATAATTCACCAATCTAGAACTCACTATCTAATGAGTTTGCCTATTAAGAACATCACTGAGAATCAGGAAGTCATCCTCTTCTCAAAAAAAAAATTTCTAAGAGCCAAAATGGATAAAAAGAGATCTTAAAATCTATGTATTAAAACTCATGAATTTCACTTATAAGATCCCTTCAATTTCTCACTCACAGCCTCTTTGCTTTTAATTTACACAAAATTCTAGCCAACTTATCTTACTTAGAAACCTACAGCAGATTAGATACAGAAAATGAAAATAGAATAGAAGCACTACTATTGGAATTGGTCTGGTGATAGTATAAAAGGCAGATGAAGATGAACCAAAAGTAGAAAAAATGGGAAAGCCGGCAGAAAAGGAAAAGAGAAAAACAATTACAAGCAGAGCCTACAGCTCATAAGGCATTCCAGTCTGGTACCATTTATATGATAAACAGTCCTCAATATCTTAATTGACCCTGAGGGCATCATCATATTCAAGGGTAATATTAAAAAAAAACATTGCTTAGCACAGTACCTAGAACACAGTAGATTCTTAATAAATGTTTATTGATTGAAAAACTAATATTCAAATTTATGATTCTGAGTCATCATAAAAATTTAAGAAGACAAGAACTTGTATAGTCCATTTTAGAAAGATTTCCATGAAAAGCTGGAACACTCATGCACTATTGGCTGAGCTGTGAACTGGTCCAACCATTCTGGAGAACAACCATGCCCAAAGGGCCATCAAATTGTGAATACCCTTTGACATAGCCATACTACTACTAAGTCTGTATCTCAAAGTGATTAAAGAAAAGGAAAAATGCCTACACATAAAGAAAAATATTTAGAGCAGGTCATTTGGTGGTGGGAAAGAATTAGAAATTGAGGAGATGCCCATCAAATGGATGTAAATGCTTCTGACAGAATGCTATGGGCGGATGGGTCCAGAAAAACTTGGGAAGCCTACATGAATTGATATAGAGTAAAGTGAGCAGAACCAGATCATTGTACATGGTATCAGCAATATTATGGTGATGATCAACTGTGAAAGATTTAGCAGCTAGGATCAATACAATAATCCTAGACAATTCCAAAGAATTTATTATGAAAATGCTATCCACCTCCAGAGAGAGAGAACTGATGAACTCGGTGCAAACTGAAATATAATTTTTTTTGTTTTATTTTCTTTGGGGTTTTTGCAATGTGGCTAACAAAGAAATATGTTTTAAATGATTTCATATATATAGCTGATATCTTATTGCTTACCTTCTCAATGGGTAGGGGAAGGATTGGAGAGGAAGGAATTTGGAACTCTGAAATATTTTAATGATTAAAAAAAAAGATTTTCATGAAAAAATGGACTCATGGGGGCAGTTAGGTGGCTCAGTGGATTGAAAGCCATGCTCAGAGAGGAGGTCCTGGGTTCAAATGTGGCCTCAAGACAATTCCTAGCTGTGTGACCCTGGGCAAATCACGGAGCCCCCATTGCCCCACCTTTACCACTCTTCTGCCTTGGAACTATTTCATAGCATTGATTCTAAGATGGAAGATAAGAGTTTAAGATAAAATATGGGCTCACTCAATCCTGATAATAAATAATAACCATTATTATTTATTTAATTATATATTTCTTTATTATATTTGCATAATAAAATGTATTTTATATATAATTCTATAAATTTTTATATATAAATAAGTTCTCTAAAACAATTTGTTTATATATAAATACAATTATATGGAATTATTTAATTATATAAAATTATTTATTTAATTAATTATATGAATAATTCACAATAATAAATCCTGAAGGGGTGTTGGTGGTACTGGTGTTGGTAGTGTTGGTGTTAATGTTACTAAAAGAGTTCAATTTAATTCAATAATTGTATGATACTTCTGTAGAGCAGGCACTCAGTATAAGTACTAGGAATCCAGAAACAGAAACAAAATCTCTTCCCTCATAGAGCTTATATTCTCTTGTGGAAAACAATATATAAGCGTGTAAATTAGTTCTAAAATATAGAGAGAAGAGCTACAAAGTCATTGGAAGTTGGATTGACCTCATGTAGGAATTTACCAGAGCTGAACTTTGAAGGAATTGGGGATTCCAAGGTACTGGGTGAAAAAAGGCCAAAGTGAGATGGTAGTCTATCCAGAAATCTTTTTAGTACTTACAAGGTGAAATCTCCTAGTTAGGACTATCCAGAATGGTCTCTTCTTGGAGAATTCCAGGAAGCCTCTGTTTTACTAAACTCCCTTATTTTTTCTCACTTTAGTTCTACAATGAAGGTTAGAATGAGGAAATATGCCTTCATTTCCCTTTATGGCAAATAGAAGGCTGAACAACTATAAAAGCAGCTATTGGGCAAGTCCTCAGAACTTGTTGAACAGAGGTGCCCCCAAAGCGTCAACTCGTGAAATGCCTTTCAGAGAAGGATCATGCACTAGGCACATGGCTGAGAGCCCCAAAGCAAACACGTTTATGGGGTCCCCTCCCCAGTTTATCAGATATGAAGTGATTAGCAAGTAAAAGTCAAACAGGTTTAGAAGTCAAGTCATTCATTTACAGACTGCCCACACCTAGCTTGCAAAATAACTGATATAGCATATGGCCACCCAGGAATAATCAGAGCATGGGCAAGCAGCCAGACTTCAAGTTCCCCCAACAAGGTAGCAAGAATATATGCTCCACCAAGGAACATCAGCAGAAATATATGATGAATTTAACATCCACAGGCTTGAAATTTATAGGCAGTATTTTGGCATGGGGCAGAAAATAAAGGCAGGGCAGCTAGGTGGCGAAGTGGATAGAGCACCAGATCTGGAATTAAGAAGTCAGGAAGACCTGAGTTCAAATACAACCTCAGATACTTATTAGCTGTATGAACCTAGGCAAGTCATTCAACCTTATTTATCTCAATTTCCTCTTCTGTAAAATGAGCTGGAAAAGAAAATGACAAACCACTCCAGGATCTTTGCCAAGAAAACCCTAAATGAGGTCACAAAGAGTTGGACACGACTGAATTACAGAAGATGGAGGCATCAGTGCATAAAAAAGGGTATCAGAGAGTGGGTAAAAGTAGAAAATTACAGTTACTAAGAGCATAGTAAACTGCATAAATCAGAAAGAAAACAATTGCCTTGTCCTCTCCAGCCTGAATATTTCTTGCTGTTTTTCCACTTGTTCCTTCTTTTTCTCTCCTTCCAAGTCTATTTCATATACCTTTTGATACTAAATTTTGCCTAAAAGTTTCTTGAGAACAAATTTTTAAACTTCTCTGAGGACTACACTGCTCTGAAGAGTAAAAAGAGAGTATTTCAAGAATGTAAGCCAGGGGGGCAGAGTCAAGATGGCAGCTTAGCAAGAAGCAAAAGTTCAGACCTCGTGGAAGACCCTTCCTTAACCGATACAGACTGAATGTTCCTAGGGCACCAAAATTCAAGCTGAACAACAGGACAGAAGCGGGGAACCCTCCTTCTGGACTCAAATCAAAAGGTACACCCCCCAAAAGCCAGAATCTGAGAATATTCAGGGCTAAGGGGAAGGCAGAGGGAAGGTCCCAGGACCCCTCCCCCACAACCCAGAGGGCTGAGCCCCCAGCAGCAGAGGGAACCTCTGAGCAGGCAAAGGTGCTGGTTTGGAGGGTCTACCTTGTGAGCAGTGGGGCTCTGGGCTCGGAGCATCCAGCTTAGACAGCGGGGAGGAAGCCAGGGAGAGACGGGGCCATGGCTGGGTCCCTCCATCGGGTTCCAGTCTCACCATTGCCTCGGGGCACATCCAGACCAATCCAGTTGAACCTAATCCCATCAGAACTCCTCAGAGTTTAGGGAGGCGGGCAAAGGCACTTGCGGACAGCAGAGAAGCAGCTGGAGAGAACTGGAGAGAGCATGGGTGGCCCAGCCTTCCAGTTGTCTTCAGGGCCTCAGAGCTTCATACCACATACAGCCCAACCCAGTTGAACTCAATCCAATCAAAAGCCTCCAGAGGAAAGGGAAGCTAATATTCCTCCCCTAGAGACTGTATCAAGAGATCTGACAAAGCTCCAAGAGGGGAGACTGACAGCCCCAAAACCAAAACAAAATGAGAGGAGCAAGAGCACAGCCAAATACTGGGAGCAAAGAAGGGGTAAACTCGAGCAAACAACAGAAAAAGAAGAAAGAAATTACAATAGACAGCTTCTGCACAGGTAATGAGCAAAGAGCGAATGAAACAGAGGGGGAGGGATTAGCAAAGGAAAAATCAGAAATCCCAGTGAATTGGACACAGGCTTTGGAAGAACTCAAAATGCAATCCAAAACAGATGAAAGATGAGGTGAAGAAGATGAAAGATGACCTCCAAAGAAAATCTGACCAAAAGGAAAAGGATGACCAAAAAACTAAGGATGAAATCCAGTCTTTAAGAACCAGAATACAACAACTAGAATCAAGTGACCTCACAAGGCAGAGGACACTATAAAACAAAACCAAAAGAATGAAAAACTTGAGGAAAATATAAAGCATCTCATTCACAAAACAGACGATTTAGAAAATCATTCAAGGAGAGACAATTTAAGAATTATTGGCCTACCAGAAGACCATGACAAAAGAAAAAGCCTGGACATTATATTACAGGAAATTATTAAAGAAAACTGCCCCAAAATCCTTGAACAAGAGGAAAAAGTGGAGATTGATAGAATCCACAGATCACCTCCTGTACTTAATCCCCAACTGACAACACCCAATAATGTTATAGCCAAATTCAAGAACTATCAGACCAAAGAAAAGATATTACAAGCTGCCAAGAAGAAGTCATTCAGATACCAAGGAACCACAGTGAGGATAACTCAGGATCTGGCTGCATCCACACTGAAAAAAAATGAAAGGCATGGAATACGATATTCTGGAAAGCAAGGGAACTAGGTCTACAACCAAGAATCAACTACCCAGCAAAACTGAGTATATTCTTACAGGGGAAAGTATGGTCATTCAACAAAATAGAAGAATTTCAAGAATTTGTAAAGACCAGAATTGAACAGAAAATTTGATGTCCAAGCACAGAACTCAAGAGAATCATCAAAAGGTAATTAAAAAAGAGGAGAAAAAAGAAAAACAAAAAAAAATTTTAAGAGACTCAATAAGTTAAAATGATATGAATATAAGAAAAGAGGTCATTGTTCTTAAAAACTGTTGTTATTACCTGGGCAGCAAAAAGAAGTATACTTAGAGGGAACAGCAACAAACTGTATAGGATGAAAAGACAAGACATAAATAGGTATATAGATATATGCATGCAAAAATACATATGCATGGGTATGCATATATATATATATATATATATAACTAGAGCTTAAGAAACAAATGGGGGTAAATTTATATGTCATAAAGAAGCTCATGGTGGGAAGGGGAGAACATCAATACACTGGAAGGGTAAAGAGGTCGGAGACAGGAAATACTCAACTTTTACATGCTTTGAAAGTGACTCAAAGAGGGAAAAACAACCCAATCCATTGGGGGCAGAGAATAGATTTGCACCCTATAGGGGAGTAGAAGGGTAACAAACAGTCTGGTGGGGAGGGCAGCAGTACAATAGAGAGAGGGAGTGGGGGGGGGGTTAATTTTGGAAAGACTACAGGGAAAATAAGGGGGGGGGATAAATAGGGAGGGGGTAGAAAGGGAAGTAAAATAAGGGTGGGAACAAGGGGGACTGTTCAAAAGCAAACATTGGTGTAGAAGGAAATAGTGAAAGAAGAAAAGGCAGGAAAAGGAGCAGAAATCAAAATGCTGGGAAACACACAGCTAGTAATCATAACTCTGAATGTGAATGGAATGAACTCACCCATAAAACGCAAGCGAATAGCAGAGTGGATTAGAGTCCAAAACCCTACCATATGCTGTCTACAAGAAACACATATGAGAAAGGTAGATACATATAGGGTGAAAGTAAGAGGGTGGAGCCAAATCTATTGGGCATCAACTGACAAAAAGAAGGCAGGAGTCGCAATCATGATATCCGACAAAGCCAAAGTAAAAATAAAATCTAGTTAAAAGAGATAGGGAAGGTAATTATATCCTGATAAAAGGCAGTATAGACAGTGAGGAAATATCTGTACTCAACATGTATGCACCAAATGGCATAGCATACAAATTTCTAAAGGAGAAACTAGAGGAACTCAAGGACAAAATAGAAAAACTATACTACTGAGAGACCTGAACCTTCCTCTATCCTAACTAGATAAATTGAACCAAAAAATAGATAAGAAAGAGGTAATAGAAGTGAATGAAATCTTAGAAAAATTAGAGTTAGTAGACATGTGGAGAAAAATAAATAGAGACAAAAAGGAATATACTTTCTTTTCTGCAACACATGGTACATTCACAAAAATTGACCATTTATTAAGGCATAAAAACATTGCAAACAAGTGCAAAAGAGCAGAAATAATAAATGCAACTTTCTCAGATCACAATGCAATGAAAATAATAATTAGTAAGGGAACACGGAGAGGTAAATCAAAAATTAATTGGAAATTAAACAATACAATTCTCCAAAACCAGTTAGTTAAAGAACAAATCATAGAAACAATTAATAACTTCATTGAAGAAAATGACAATGATGAGACATCCTTTCAAAACCTATGGGATGCAGCCGAAGAAGTACTCAGGGAGAAATTTATATCCTTGAGTTCATATATTAACAAATTAGGGAGGGCAGAGGTCAGTGAATTGGGCATGCAAATTAAAAAATTAGAAAGTGAACAAATTAAAAATCCTCAGATGAAGACTAAATTAGAGATCCTAAAACTCAAAGGAGAAATTAATAAAATTGAAAGTCAAAGAACTATTGATTTAATAAATAAGACTAGAAGCTGGTACTTTGAAAAAACAAATAAAATAGACAAAGTACTAGTCAGTCTAATTTAAAAAAGGAAAGAAATAAACCAAATTGACAGTATCCAAAATGAAAAAGGAGACCTCACCACTAATGAAGAGGAAATTAAGGCAATCATTAAAAACTACTATGCCCAATTATATGGCAACAAATATGGCAATCTAGGTGATAAGGATGAATACTTACAAAAATATAAATTGCCTAGACTAAAAGAGGAAGAAATAAATGACCTTAACAACCCCATTTCAGAAAAAGAAATTGAACAAGCCATCAAAGAACTCCCTAAGAAAAAATCCCCAGGACCTGATGGATTCACAAATGAATTCTATCAGACATTCAAAGAACAACTAATCCCAATATTAAACAAACTATTTGACAGAATAGACCAGGAAGGAGTTCTACCAAATTCATTCTACAACACAAACATGGTAGTGATCCCAAAAGCCAGGCAGGTCAAAAACAGAGAAAGAAAGCTATAGACCAATCTCCCTAATGAATATAGACACAAAAATCTTAAATAGGATACTAGCAAAAAGACTCCAGCAAGTCATCACAAGGGTCATCCACTATGACCAGGCAGGATTCATACCAGGAATGCAAGGATGGTTCAATATTAGGAAAACCATCCACATAATTGACCATATTAACAAGCAAACTGACAAAAATCACATGATTATCTCAATAGATGCAGAAAAAGCCTTTGATAAAATACAATACCCATTCCTATTGAAAACACTAGAAAGTATAGGAATAGAAGGGCCTTTCCTAAAAATAATAAACAGTATATATCTAAAACCATCAGCAAACATCATCTGCAATGGGGATAAACTAGAAGCCTTTCCAATAAGATCAGGAGTAAAACAAAGATACCCATTATCACCTCTATTATTTAACATTGTACTAGAAACACTAGCAGTAGCAATTAGAGAAGAAAAAGAAATTGAAGGTATTAAAATTGGCAATGAGGAGACCAAGTTATCACTCTTTGCAGATGATATGATAGTTTACTTAAGGAATCCTAGAGAATCAACCAAAAAGTTACTCGAAATAATCAACAACTTTAGCAAAGTTGCAGGATACAAAATAAACCCACATAAGTCATCAGCATTTCTATATATCTCTAACCCATTTCAGCAGCAAGAATTAGAAAGCGAAATACCATTTAAAATCACCCTAGACAATATAAAATACTTAGGAATCTATCTGCCGAGACAAACACAGGAACTATATGAACACAACTACAAAACACTTTCCATACAGCTAAAACTAGATCTAAACAATTGGAAAAACATTGATTGCTCATGGGTGGGACGAGCTAACATAATAAAAATGACAATCCTACCCAAATTAATTTACTTATTTACCAAACCCATTGAACTACCAAAAAACTTCTTTACTGAATTAGAAAAAACCATAACTAAGTTCATTTGGAAGAACAAAAGATCAAGGATATCCAGGGAAATCATGAAAATAAATGCAAAGGAAGGAGGACTTGCAGTCCCGGATCTCAAACTATACTATAAAGCAGTGGTTATCAAAACAATTTGGTACTGGCTAAGTACAGTCAGCAAGACAGTTTATGACAAATCCAAAGACCCCAGCTTTTGGGACAAAAATCCATTATATGATAAAAAAAAAACTGCTGGGAAAATTAGAAGACAGTGTGGGAGAGATTAGGTTTGGATCAAAACACCTCACACCCTACACCAAGATAAATTCAAAATGGTTGAATGACTTGAACATAAAGAAGGAAACTATAAGAAAATTAGGTGAACACAGAATAGTATACATGTCAGACCTTTGGGAAGGGAAAGATTTTAAAACCAAGCAAGACATAGAAAGAATCACAAAATGTAAAATAAATAATTTTGACTACATCAAACTAAAAAGCTTTTGTACAAACAAAACCAATATAACTAAAATCAGAAGGGAAACAACAAATTGGGAAAAAATCTTCATAGAAACCTCTGACAAAGGTTTAATTACTCATATTTATAATGAGCTAAATCAATTGTACAAAAAATCAAGCCATTCTCCAATTGATAAATGGGCAAGGGAAATGGATAGGCAGTTCTCAGATAAAGAAATCAAAACTATTAATAAGCACATGAAAAAGTGTTCTACATCTCTTATAATCAGAGAGATGCAAATCAAAACAACTCTGAGGTATCACCTCACACCAAGCAGATTGGCTAACATAACAGCTATGGAAAGTAATGAATGCTGGAGGGGATGTGGCAAAGTAGGGACACTAATTCATTGCTGGTGGAGTTGTGAATTGATCCAACAATTCTGGAGGGCAATTTGGAACTATGCCCAAAGGGTGATAAAAGACTGTCTGCCCTTTGATCCAGCCATAGCACTGCTGGGCTTGTACTCCAAATAGATAATAAGGAAAAAGAGTTGTACAAGAATATTCATAGCAGCACTCTTTGTGGTGGTCAAAAATTGGAAAATGATGGGATGCCCTTCAACTGGGGAATGGTTGAACAAATTGTGGTATATGTTGGTGATAGAATACTATTGTGCTAAAAGGAATAATAAAGTGGAGG
The DNA here is from genome assembly GCF_027887165.1 of Monodelphis domestica. Lineage (NCBI taxonomy): Eukaryota > Metazoa > Chordata > Mammalia > Didelphimorphia > Didelphidae > Monodelphis > Monodelphis domestica. Next base: position 62,910,139 of record NC_077228.1, on the reverse strand, counting down.
AATTCCATGGAGACTGGAATAACCTCCAGGAAGTGATGCAGAGCAAAAGGAGCAGAACCAGGAAAACATTGTACACAGACACTGATACATTGTGGTACAATCGAAGGTAATGGACTTCTCCATTAGTGGCAATGCAATGTCCCTGAACAATCTGCAGGGATCTAAAAAACACTATCCACAAGCAGAAGATAAACTGTGGGAGTAAAAACACCAACGAAAAGCAACTGCTTGACTACAGGGGTGGAGGTGATAGGACTGAGGAGAGACTCTAAATGAACACTCTAATGCAAATACCAACAACATGGAAATGGGTTTGAATCAAGAACACATGTGATACCCAGTGGAATCGCGCGTGGGCTATGGGAGAGGTGGGGGTGAGGGAAGAAAAGAAAATTCTCTTTGTTTCCAATGAATAATGTTTGGAAATGACCAAATAAAAATTAAAAAAAACAAAAAGAATGTAAGCCAGACCACCAGAATAACACTAATCTCAGAATTTAAATTTCAAATAATAGAAAATTGAATACTTCATCTGGAAGACCATTGGAAGACCAGCCCCCTCATTCTACATGCAGATTGTAATAATTAAAATGATGAGGCTGGTAGTCGGTTAATAAGTTTCTTAAGTCAAAATAGTAGCAGTATTAAGGAGAGGGAAAGGCAGGAAAGAGGTAGAGGTATTTGGCTTACTAATCTATTGGCTGCCATGATGGAATTGGAGCTAACCTCCATCAATGGTTCCTTCAGCCTCCACACTACAGCCAGAAGACCCTAACAAGCTCCTGGGTCTCCACTTATAAACTGTTTTCTCCACCCACTAGCTCTCACACGTCACATCTAAGGAACAAAACATGAGTTCTTAATTTGCCTGGACCACCCAAAGGACCAGTGCCTGTGGAATCAGTTTCCTGTCTCATTGGTTCCTTGGTTCTTTAATTTCCTTTCTCTGAGGGCTTCTCTATATCTGAATTTGCTCAGTGGTCTTCGACCTCCAGGTCACTGAGAGATAATGTTAAACAAAGCAACATAATGGAGAGAGAAATCCTCTTCCAACAAGAGGAGGAAACTGAGGTTTAGAGATCTGGAGTTGTCAAAGTAGTGGAAGACCCTGGATCAGAATTCAATTTCTCTCAGTTCAAGACTCTGCCCATTATCCCATTTGGCACACTCTCTTTTGTATATAAAAGCCCCAAGAAGTTCTTTAGCAAGAGAAAATTTAGCAAGAAGACAATTAAGTTGCATATGCAACTTATAGAAATTTGTGAGTTCAAATCTGGCCTCAGACACTAGCCATATGGCTTTGGGCAAGTCACTTAACCAAGTTTGCCTCAGTTTTCTTATCTATAAAATGAACTGAAGAAGGAAATGGCAAACTCCTGTATCGTTTAAAAAAAATGGGATCACAAAGAGTCAGACATGACTGAAAAATGGCTGACCAACAACAAACAGAATGTGGAGAGGGGATTAGCTTTGTTCTATTTAGCCCCAGATAGCAGAACAGGGAACATTGGGTGAAAGTTCTAAAGAAGCAAATTTTAGATTTAAAATAAAGGAAATTTTCCTAATCATTCTATCAAAGTGGAATCTGATATCCAAAAGTGAAAACAAGTCACTTCAGAAGTTAATGGGAACCTCTGGGGGATGGATTGGGCAGGTGCTATATGATTACTTGTCTAGTGTGTTGTCATGGGGGTTCTTTTTGAGGTATGAGTTAGACTAGGTAGATTTTGAAGTACCTTCCACCTCAGAAATTCTTTGACTGTCATTCCATTCATTAGAGTACGTCACAGATACAGAATCTGATTTAGAATGGATTTCAAATATCAGCTTTAGTCAATGAAAGCATTTTGATGAATGACAACCCAACTTAAACCTGAGTCAGAGAACTCTTTGAACAGAGTATGTTTATTACTGAAAAAGATTTTCAGATGGAAAAATACTGGGAAGAATAGCCTTAAAAAGAGAGGGAGAGGAGTTGATAATCAATATCCAATACACTAGAATGATAGACTGAGTAAGATGAAATTTGACAGGAATAAATGTAAAGTAAAACTCTTGGGGTCAAAAATCAACTGCACAAGTAAAAGACAGGAGCAGGTGTGGCTAGACAGTAGTTCCTATGAAGAAGATGTGGGAGTTCTGGTGTGTGACAAGCTGAATAAGAATCAACAATGTGTCATGGAAGTCAAGAAAAAGGCTCTATTGGGATCTTGAGCAATGTTTATTAGAGAAATGGTGTCCAGAACAAAGAATTTAATAGCCTGTCCTTGTCAGACAATATCTAGAATATTATTTTCTTTTCTGTATACTATATTTTAAGGACAACCTCAAGTGGATCCAGAAGACAGTGACAAAAAATAATAACACAAATGGAACTGATTCCATATGATAATCTGTTGAAGGAAGTATGAATGTTTAGCCTGAAGAAGAGAAGGCTTAGGGGGAACATGACAGGTGTCTTCAAGTATCTGGAAGGCTGTCATGTGAAGGAAGTATACCAAGTGTTCTTACTAGGAGCAACAGATGGAACTTGTAGAGACTGATTTCAGTTTGATGTAAAGGAAAAATTCACTTAAGCATTGGAGCTGTCCATGAGATGAATGGGCTACCTACAGAGACAGTAGTCTCCCCATCATTAAATATTCATGAGACTGGTAGAGACTACCTTTTAGAGAATATAGTAAAAGAGATTTTTGTTCAAGTACAGGTTGGACTAATAAGATGACCTCCAAGAATCCTTCAAACTTTCAGATTCTGTGATTCTTTTCATAGCCCAAAATTTGGCATCAATTTGGAAAGGTCTTGAAACATGTTCTTAGGAATGCTACCAGTTAGCGCTATTTTTCATCAAAAGTTACTGACTTCATTATGTCCAACCCAGCCATATCCTGAGGGAAGGAAAGGAAAGAAAAACTTAACTACAGCCTCAGTAGACCCAAACTATTTCAATAGGTGAAACATAAGCTTAGCCAGTGTGGTCAAATGCATCTCATTTCCTCAATGACTTTTCCTCTTTACAAACTACCTCATTCTCAAAGCAAGAGAGATTGGAAAGCTGCTGATATCCTATCACTGTGCCACCTGAGACATCCCATTTGGCTCATTATGCTTTCTTCTTCCTCCTTGCTATTCAGCTTATAAAGCCAAGGTTTTCAGAATGTACTATCAATCAGTCAATGATCATGTAATATTGATTTCCCAGATGATGGAGGACATCAGCTTAAGTATTCATCCTCTTATGCCTTTCTCACTGCCTGATCAAGTCAGAAACAATATTCTTCAAAATACCCAGCAGTAATCTACATACCATTTAAGGCATTTAAGAAGTGTTTTCTGCCACTGCAGAAATGATCACAAAATGTGAGAGCTGGAAACAACCTCAGAGGTCCCCCAAAAGATTCCCTGCTACAATACAATGATCATCCAACCCTTGCTTAAAGACTTCTAAGGGAAAAGAACTCAGTACCTTTCCAGGTAGCTTATTCCACTTTTGAAAAAACTAATCTTTAGGGACTTTTTCCTGATTTCAAGGCTAAATGGTCTTTTGCCAATTCTTACTCATTATTTCTGGTTTCCCTCTAGGCTAACAGAAAATAAGTCTAGTTCTTCCACCATATGATTTCTCTTTAAATATGTGAATACAGGGATCATATTCTCCTTGAGTCTTCTCTTTTTCAAGCTAATTATCCCCAGTTCCTTCAACCAATCTTCATATGACACGTACTCAAGCCTCTTCATCACATTGTAGTAACTCCCAGCTCATCACTGATCAGTTCTTAAACTGTGACATATAAAACAACACAATATTCCAGCACAACACTTCTATCACCTTCTTATTCCTGAAAACTACCTCTCATTGTAGCCCAAGATTATACTAGCTTCTTTGACTACAAAACAATGCTAAGGGACTTCCGGTTAAGATGGCGGCTTAGAGAAAGCTGAAGTTCAGATCTCCGGAAAACCCTTCCCGACCGATCTCAAACTAGAAGCTCCTAAGGCGCCGAAATTCAAAACGATCAACAGCACAGACCCTGGGAACCCTCCTCCTGGACCTGGACCCGGTTCAAAAGGTACAGCTCCCCTTAAAAGCCAGAACCCGAGATCCCTCGGACCTCAGGGGTAGGAGCGCAGAGTCCAAGGCTCCCGGAAGCTGCAGCCGCGCCGGGCTCAGAGAGCAGGGTCTGAGGAACAACAACCCTCAGGGTCTTCTACCCAAGTCCCAGTCCGGGTGAAAGTTACTGCCTGGGGCTTCCGCTGCAGAGAGCCCGTTGGTCCGGGGGAAAGTTACTGCCTGGGGCCTCCGCTGCAGAGAGCTGGTCAAAACAACAGCAACCCTCAGGGCGGGCAAGACAGCCTCACGGGCTGGATCCTGCTATCCAAGTCTCAGTGAAAGTCTGTGCTCTCCGAGCTTGGGGAAGCGGCAGCCCATCCCCCCGCAGGCCGACGAAACAGCCTCACGGCCAGCGATTCTGAAGGCAACTTCCGGAAATCGAGCCAGGGGGAGAGTGTGGCCTCGTGGTCCGACCCTTCCATTCCAGTTCCAGTGAGGCATATTCAGTTTAACCCAGGGAAAGCTCATAGAACTATCTGCCCAGGACTAAAGCCCCTGAACACCAGAAAGAGACAAGAAAAACTAATCCTCCACATTCAGAAATGGCAAACTCCACAGAACCACAGAAGCCCCAAAATACCAAGAAAAATAAGAAGAAAGGGGCGACTTTGGACACATTCTATGGAGCCAAAATACAAAATACAGAGCAGACAGAAGATAATATAAAAGAAAATGCTCCAAAACCTTCCAAAGGAAATGGAAACTCTCCACAAACCTATGAAGAATTTGAATCAGAAATGACCAAAAAGATGGAAGCCTTCTGGGAGGAAAAGTTGGAAATAATGCAAAAGAAATTCACGCATCTACAAAACCAGTTTGACCAAACTGTAAAAGAAAACCAGGCTTTAAAGGCCAGAATCAGGCAGCTGGAAGACAATGATCGTGTAAAAGAGCAAGAATCAATAAAGCAAAGCCAAAATACCAAGAAATTAGAAGAGAACATAAAATATCTCACCGACAAGGTGATAGATCTGGAAAATAGGGGGAGAAGGGATAATTTAAGAATAATTGGACTCCCAGATAAGCCAGAAATAAACACCAAACTGGACATGGTGATACAAGATATAATCAAAGAAAATTGCCCAGAGATTCTAGAACAAGGGGGCAATACAGCCACTGACAGAGCTCACAGAACACCTTCTACACTAAACCCCCAAAAGACAACTCCCAGGAATGTAATTGCCAAATTCCAAAGCTATCAAACAAAAGAAAAAATCCTACAGGAAGCCAGAAAAAGACAATTTAGATATAAAGGAATGCCAATCAGGGTCACCCAAGACCTTGCAAGTTCTACTCTGAATGATCGTAAGGCATGGAACATGATCTTCAGAAAGGCCAGAGAGCTGGGTCTCCAACCAAGAATCAGCTACCCAGCAAAACTGACTATATACTTCCAAGGGAAAGTATGGGCATTCAACAAAATAGAAGACTTCCAACTTTTTGCAAAGAAAAGACCAGAGCTCTGTGGAAAGTTTGATACCGAAAATCAAAGAGCAAGGAATACCTGAAAAGGTAAATATTAAGGAAAGGGGAAAAATGTTATCTTCTTTTACTCAAACTCTCTTCTATAAGGACTACATTTATATCAACCTATGTATACTAATATGTGGGGAAAATGTAATGTATAAATAGGGGGTAAAGAAAGACCAAATAGAATAATGGTTCTCACACAAAGATTCACAGGGGAAGGGGAGGGGAAGAAAACTCCTATAAGAAGGAGAGGAAGAGAGGGGGGGGGTTTACTTAAACCTCAATCTCAGGGAAATCAACTCTGAGAGGGAAAAACATCCAGATCCATTGGGATCTTGAATTCTATCTTACCCAACAAGGGTAAGGAGAAGGGAAAACCAAGGGGGGGAGGGGGAGAGGGAGAACAAAAAGGGAGGGAAAGAGAGGGGGGAAGGGGAGGGAACAAAAAGGGAGGGACTAAAAAGGGAAACATCAAGGGAGGGGACAAGGGGGACTGATTCAAAGTAAATCACTGGACTAAAAGGTAGAGCCGAAGAAGAAAAGGTTAGAATTAGGGAAGGCAATCAAAATGCCAGGGAGTCCACAAATGACAATCATAACTTTGAACGTGAATGGGATGAACTCACCCATAAAACGTAGACGAATAGCAGAATGGATTAGAATCCAAAACCCTACCATATGTTGTCTTCAAGAAACACACATGAGGCGGGTTGACACCCACAAGGTCAGAATTAAAGGATGGAGTAAGACCTTCTGGGCCTCAACTGATAGAAAGAAGGCAGGAGTGGTAATCATGATATCTGATAAAGCCAATGCAAAAATAGACCTGATCAAAAGGGATAGGGAAGGTAATTATATTTTGTTAAAAGGGACTCTAGACAATGAGGAAATATCATTAATCAACATGTATGCACCAAATAATATAGCACCCAAATTTCTAATGGAGAAACTAGGAGAATTGAAGGAAGAAATAGACAATAAAACCATACTAGTGGGAGACTTAAACCAACCATTATCAAATTTAGACAAATCAAATCAAAAAATAAATAAGAAAGAGGTAAAAGAAGTGAATGAAATCTTAGAAAAATTAGAATTAATAGACATATGGAGAAAAATAAATAGGGATAAAAAGGAATACACCTTCTTCTCAGCACCACATGGCACATTCACAAAAATTGACCATACATTAGGTCACAGAAACATAGCACACAAATGCAAAAAAGCAGAAATAATGAATGCAGCCTTCTCAGATCACAAGGCAATAAAAATAATGATTAGTAATGGTACATGGAAAACCAAATCTAAAACCAATTGGAAATTAAACAATATGATACTTCAAAACCGTTTAGCTAAAGAAGAAATCATAGAAACAATTAATAATTTCATCAAGGAAAATGACAATGGCGAAACATCCTTTCAAACCTTTTGGGATGCAGCCAAAGCGGTAATCAGAGGCAAATTCATATCCCTGAAAGCTCATATTAACAAACAAGGGAGAGCAGAGATCAATCAATTGGAAATGCAATTGAAAAAACTCGAAAGCGATCAAATTAAAAACCCCCAGCAGAAAACCAAATTAGAAATCCTAAAAATTAAGGGAGAAATTAATAAAATCGAAAGTGATAGAACTATTGATTTAATAAATAAGACAAGAAGCTGGTACTTTGAAAAAACAAACAAAATAGACAAAGTACTGGTCAATCTAATTAAAAAAAGGAAGGAAGAAAAGCAAATTCACAGCATTAAAGATGAAAAGGGGGACAGCACCTCCAATGAGGAGGAAATTAAGGCAATCATTAGAAATTACTTTGCCCAATTATATGGCAATAAATACACCAATTTAGGAGAAATGGATGAATATATACAAAAATACAAACTGCCTAGACTAACAGAAGAGGAAATAGAATTCTTAAATAATCCCATATCAGAAATTGAAATCCATCAAGCCATCAAAGAACTTCCTAAGAAAAAATCCCCAGGGCCTGATGGATTCACCTGTGAATTCTATCAAACATTCAGAGAACAGTTGACCCCAATACTATACAAACTATTTGACATAATAAGCAAAGAGGGAGTTCTACCAAACTCCTTTTACGACACAAACATGGTACTGATTCCAAAACCAGGCAGGTCAAAAACAGAGAAAGAAAACTATAGACCAATCTCCCTAATGAATATAGATGCAAAAATTTTAAATAGGATACTAGCAAAAAGACTCCAGCAAGTGATCAGAAGGATCATTCACCATGATCAAGTAGGATTCATACCAGGGATGCAGGGCTGGTTCAACATTAGGAAAACCATCCACATAATTGACCACATCAACAAGCAAACTAGCAAGAACCACATGATTATCTCAATAGATGCAGAAAAAGCCTTTGATAAAATACAACACCCATTCCTATTAAAAACACTAGAAAGCATAGGAATAGAAGGGTCATTCCTAAAAATAATAAACAGTATATATCTAAAACCAACAGCTAATATCATCTGCAATGGGGATAAACTAGATGCATTCCCAATAAGATCAGGAGTGAAACAAGGATGCCCATTATCACCTCTACTATTTGACATTGTACTAGAAACACTAGCAGTAGCAATTAGAGAAGATAAAGAAATTGAAGGTATCAGAATAGGCAAGGAGGAGACCAAGTTATCACTCTTTGCGGATGACATGATGGTCTACTTAAAGAATCCTAGAGATTCAACCAAAAAGCTAATTGAAATAATCAACAACTTTAGCAAAGTTGCAGGATACAAAATAAACCCACATAAATCATCAGCTTTTCTATATATCTCCAACACAGCTCAGCAGCAAGAACTAGAAAGAGAAATCCCATTCAAAATCACCTTAGACAAAATAAAATACCTAGGAATCTATCTCCCAAGACAAACACAGGAACTATATGAACACAACTACAAAACACTCGCCACACAACTAAAACTAGACTTGAACAATTGGAAAAACATTAACTGCTCATGGATAGGACGAGCCAATATAATAAAAATGACCATCCTACCCAAACTTATTTATCTATTTAGTGCCATACCCATTGAACTACCAAAATACTTCTTCACTGATTTAGAAAAAACCATAACAAAGTTCATTTGGAAGAACAAAAGATCAAGGATATCCAGGGAATTAATGAAAAAAAACACATATGATGGGGGCCTTGCAGTCCCTGACCTAAAACTATATTACAAAGCAGCAGTCATCAAAACAATTTGGTACTGGCTAAGAAACAGAAAGGAAGATCAGTGGAATAGACTGGGGGAAAACGACCTCAGCAAGACAGTATACGATAAACCCAAAGATCCCAGCTTTTGGGACAAAAATCCACTATTCGATAAAAACTGCTGGGAAAATTGGAAGACAGTGTGGGAGAGACTAGGAATAGATCAACACCTCACACCCTACACCAAGATAAATTCAAAATGGGTGAGTGACTTAAACATAAAGAAGGAAACCATAAGTAAATTGGGTAAACACAGAATAGTATACATGTCAGACCTTTGGGAGGGGAAAGGCTTTAAAACCAAGCAAGATATAGAAAGAATCACAAAATGTAAAATAAATAATTTTGACTACATCAAACTAAAAAGCTTTTGTACAAACAAAACCAATATAACTAAAATCAGAAGGGAAACAACAAATTGGGAAAAAATCTTCATAGAAACCTCTGACAAAGGTTTAATTACTCATATTTATAATGAGCTAAATCAATTGTACAAAAAATCAAGCCATTCTCCAATTGATAAATGGGCAAGGGAAATGGATAGGCAGTTCTCAGATAAAGAAATCAAAACTATTAACAAGCACATGAAGAAGTGTTCTACATCTCTTATAATCAGAGAGATGCAAATCAAAACAACTCTGAGGTATCACCTCACACCTAGCAGATTGGCTAACATAACAGCAAAGGAAAGTAATGAATGCTGGAGGGGATGTGGCAAAGTAGGGACATTAATTCATTGCTGGTGGAGTTGTGAACTGATCCAACCATTTTGGAGGGCAATTTGGAACTATGCCCAAAGGGCGACAAAAGAATATCTACCCTTTGACCCAGCCATAGCACTGCTGGGTCTGTACCCCAAAGAGATAATGGACACAAAGACTTGTACAAAAATATTCATAGCTGCGCTCTTTGTGGTGGCCCAAAACTGGAAAACGAGGGGATGCCCATCAATTGGGGAATGGCTGAACAAAATGTGGTATATGTTGGTGATGGAATACTATTGTGCTAAAAGGAATAATAAAGTGGAGAAGTTCCATGGAGACTGGAACAACCTCCAGGAAGTGATGCAGAGCGAGAGGAGCAGAACCAGGAGAACATTGTATACAGAGACTAATACACTGTGGTATAATCGAACGTAATGGACTTCTACATTAGGGGCGGTGTAATGTCCCTGAACAACTTTCAGGGATCCAGGAGAAAAAAAACACCATTCATAAGCAAAGGATAAACTATGGGAGTGGAAACACCGAGAAAAAGCAACTGCCTGAATACAGAGGTTGAGGGGACATGACAGAGGATAGACTTTAAATGAACACTCTAATGCAAATACTATCAACAAAGCAATGGGTTCAAATCAAGAAAACATCTAATGCCCAGTGGACTTACGCGTCGGCTATGGGGGGTGGGGGGGAGGAAAAGAAAATGATCTGTGTCTTTAACGAATAATGCTTGGAAATGATCAAATAAAATATATTTTAAAAAAAAAAAAAACAATGCTAAGTCATGCAGTAAGTCCATTGAAATCCTCAGACTTTTTCCAGACAAATTATTTTCTAACCATCTCTCTTCCAACCTTTACCTTTGGAATTGATTTTGGGAGCCCAAATGTTGACTTGATATTTATTCTTATTGAATTTCACTGTATTTAATTCAACCTGATCTTTGAGATACTTTGAATCATGACTATCATCCATTGTGTTAGCTATTCTTCTCATTCCTGTGTTATCTAAAAATCTGATAAGTATGCCAAGTCATTGATGAAAATGTTTACCAGAGCAGGGCCAAGTAAGGAATGCCACTAGAGAATTCCTGCCAGCTTGGCCTTGAACCATCAACAACTATCCATCCAACTAATTCTAACTTCTTCTAACTGGATTAATTTCTAATCCAAATTTCTCATTCATCTTGACAATAAGATCCTTTATTAAAGCTTTTGCTAAAATCTATGTAATCCCTCATTTACCAATTTGGTAAACAAATGTTGATAAGAAACAACTTCAAGACTTTGAAATGCTTAGGGAGAAAGATGGGAGAAAGAAATTTCCCAATTTGGTAATTGAGTGAATTTGTTGGATGACTGAGAAATACTCTCTTCCTTGAGAATGTGAGCTCCTTAAGAGCAGGAATTTTTGTCATTCTATGAATCTGTAGTGCTTAGCACTGTGTCTGGCACATAGTAGGCATTTAATGATATTCTTTGAATATCTTAAAATTTCTTAACTAAGAAGACTTACTAGAACTGAAACAAAATGCAATGAGAACATTGTACCGAGAATAGCAATATTGTAATGACAATTAACTGAAAGTCTTAGTTATTCTGATCAATAAAATGATCCATGACAATTCCAAAGGACTAATGTTGAAGAATGTTATCTACCTCCGGAAAGACCTAATAAACTCTAAATGAAGATTGAAGATTTTTTTCATCTTATTTTTCTTGCTTTGGGGAGATAGAAGAGAATATGACTAATGTAGAAATATGTTTTGCATGACTTCATATATATAATGTACCATACTTCTTAACTTCTTAATGGGTAGTGTAGGGAATAAAGAGGAGAGAATTTCTATATATAAAAAAGTTAATTAGTTAATTAAAATTTCATAGTTGTATATCAATTGTTTTTCTTCAGTCATTTTTTAGTCATGTCCAACTCTTCTACTTAGGGTTTTCTTGGCAAAGGTGCTGAAGTGGTTTGCCATTTCCTTCTCCAACTCATTTTATATGTGAAGAAACTGAGGCAAACAGTGTGAAATTACTTACCCAGGGTCACACAGATAGTGTCTAAAGTCAGATTTTAATTCTTCACTCTAATCATAACACTCTATCGACTTTGTTACCTAGCTGCCACATAGCAATTACTGGAAAACTAATTCACAACAAATTCTGATTTGGAGAGAAGGCAGAGCTAAGCTTTAAATTAGGCCAGGAAAGACAAAAATAGTCTGGTGCAAGTCCAAAGTAGAGAAACTCTGTGGTGAAAGGATGAAAGAATATGCCCAAAGTAGAATGGTCAAAGGATCCAGAAATGTTTCAGTCCAAGAAGAGAAGGTTTTGGAAACAGGACAGATGTTTTCAAGAATATAAAGGTCTATCATATGGCAGAGGGATTTGATTTCTTCTTTTTGGTTCCTGGAAGCAGAACCAGGAACAATTGATGAAAATTAGCAAAGCAGATTTGTAGCTCAAATGAAATATTTCTAAACTAGTGAATCTGGGCCAAAATAGAATAGGAGACCTTACGAAGTGGTAGCATCCCCTCATTGGAAAATTTCAAGAAGAGGCTGGATACCCATGTACTGGGGTATTGTAGAAGGGATTCATGGTCAGATGCAGGATGGAGGTAGTCCCTGTGATTCATTCCAGCTCTTAAGTTCTATGATTCTATGACTCAGGTCTCTAGGCAGTGTGGTATAATATAGGAAAGAGCACTGAATTCAAAAGTCAAGAGAGACGTAAGTTCAAACCCTTCTTCTAACATTTACTGTGTGGTCATGAGCAAGGTATTTATCACTCAGTCTCAATTTTCTCATCTATGAAATGGGAGCATTTACAACTCATGGAATTTTTGCAAGACTTGACACAGAGAATGTACAAAAAAGTACTCTACAAACCTTGAAATGTTATCAAAGGCAGCTACCATTATCATGATTATTATTGCAAAAATAATTGGGGAAAATGTTTTATATCCTTTTCCCCAAGCCCTATCAGATGAATATTCACATCATGTGTTGGTGATGTCCCTTTCATAGGGCCATGAAATAAGAGGTACCACAATTCTTTAAAATCCAAGTCCACAATAAGAGTAAGTAGCTGGCTAAGATTCCAGGGACACTGGGAAAGAGCTTGTATTCCAACAAAATACTTCCCCCATCAGCTAACTGATAAATGAGCTTATAGACTTTCATCCCTATGAATTAAGTCAATGTTCCCTTTTAAAATAAAAAATATACAAGGGTGGAGTTAAGATGGTGGCATAGAGGCAGCAAAAGTTCAGACCTCTGAGTACCCTTCCTTATTAATTACAAACTAAATGCTTCTAGGGGACTGAAAAATCAAACCTAACAACAAGACAGAGCCAAGGAACCCTCCTGCTGGACTCAATTCAAAAGACTGCACCAAGAGATCTCCTGACAAATCTCTAAGAGGGGAGACTGACAGAAACCCCCAAAACCAAAAAAAAATGAGAGGAGCAAAAACACAGACAAATACTGGGAGCAAAGAAGGGGTAAACTCGAGCAAACAACAGAAAAAGAAGAAAGAAATTACAATAGACAACTTCTGTTCAGGTAACGAGCAAAGAGCAAACAAAACAGAGGGGGGATGGGGAGGTCAGCAAAGGAAAAATCAGAAATCCCAGCGAATTGGATACAGGCTTTGGAAGAACTCAAAATGCAATTCAATACACAATTAAAAGAGGCTGAAGACAATTGGAAAAAGAACTTAAAAACTAAGATAAGTCATCTGGAAACAGAAAATAGTGTCTTGAAAGCCAAAATCAACCAGCTGGAAAATGAGGCAAAGGACTGATGAAAGATGAGGCAAAGCAGATGAAAGATGAGGTGAAGAAGATGAAAGATGACCTCCAAAGAAAATCCGACCAAAAAGAAAAGGATGACCAAAAAACTAAGGATGAAATCCAGTCTTTAAGAACCAGAATACAATAACTAGAATTAAGTGACCTCACAAGGCAGCAGGACACTATAAAACAAAGCCAAAACAATGAAAAAATTGAGGAAAATATGAAGCATCTCATTCACAAAACAGAAGATTTAGAAAATTGTTCCAGGAGAGACAACTTAAGAATCATTGGTCTACCAGAAGACCGTGATGAAAGAAAAATCCTAAAAAAAAAAAAAAACATAAAATAAAAAATATATGAAAGGGAAAAGACACATTAGGCTTTGGCCATTATTTTCACCTAAGTATGAATGAATTTATATTTATTGAGAAAGAGTTTGTTTTGATAGGGATGAAGGTAAAAAGCAATAAAAATATTGGGCACCTAAGGTTTGGGAGACATAAAAAAACACTACTTTCTTTAAGAAAGGGGCAGGGTGCCAAGAGGAAACGTCATGAATGATGAAAACAAGCTTTGACCATTTTGAAATTTTGTTACTGACTTTAAGTACCAATTAAGTCACCTAAAATAAAAAACCTACATATACACACAAAAGACCAATTATCCAATTTGTTTTACCACTTGGCATTAAATGAAGGACAGTCTGGTGTCTGAGAACCTGGATTCAGATTCTAGCTCTTCTGCTTACCACCTGTGTAAATATGATACAAGTGACTTTGTTTCTCTGAATCTCCATTTTTCTAATCTATAAAATGAGGAGATCAGATAATATGATTATTGAGGTCCCTTCCAGTTTTCAATCCTATTAAAATCCTGGCTAGTAAATAATAATATAATAATAACAATAACAATATTGTACTGGTTCATTTCAGGAGAGCCAACCCTTACCTTCACAGTGTGAGCATTTATAACTCTGAAATCAGCAAATGCTATAAATCAAGGCTTGATTTATTATTTTCTTGTCTATACTTAAGTGACAAAGAAAATATGAATAAGGCAGATTTAATGTAGACTTTTTCAGAGTCAGTTGTTAAAACATTTACCATTACTACCTTTATTATTATTATTATTAATTTACAATTACTACCTGATCATAATTGACATTAATTCGTGCTTCAAGGTTTGTTAAGACTTTTCCATATATTATCTCATTTGATCCTTATAATAGTTCTATGAGGTTTCATCCTTCAGGTGCTATTGTCCCATTTTACAGATGAGGAAACTTGAAATTAAGTTAATTCGCCCATGGTCACATAGCTAACAGGATTCCTATATACACCTTCCTGATGCCAAGTCTAACCCTCTGTGCACTAAATACACTATCCTACTTCTGGACTCTACTCCTCCAGTGAGAGAAAATCTTCCACCCTAGGAGGCAGCACATTCCACTTGAAGAAGGTTCTAAATATCAAGAATCCTTCCTCCTATTCAGTGAAAACCCACATTCTTGTAACTTCTGCCTATGGTCTTCACTGATACAAACAGAATAAGCCTATTACCTTTTATAACAAATCTCATAACAAATCTTCAAATAGTTAAAGACATAATTCTAGTACTAACTTGATGTGGGAGCTAGATGGCTTTTCAAGTTTCTTTCAACTCAAAAATTCTCTAATTCTATAGGAATCAAAGGGGAAAAGAACAGAATTTTTTAAGGTAAGGTGAGCAACCTATAGACTCAAAAGCCAGAATGTCCTCTAACATCTGTATATTATGTCAGAAAAGAAGAACAAAACCTTAAAAAAAAGTTTCCTAACATCTGGCCCTAATTTGTTTGGAGGAGTCTACAGAATTTGAAAATCTGTCTACAGAAAAGGAGGTAGTCAGTCAATAAACCCTTATTAAGCACCTACTATGTGCCAGGCACCATGCTCAGCACTGAGGATTGAAAGAAAGGCATAAACCAGTCCCTGCACTCAAGGACCTTGCAGTCTAACAAACTTGTTCTGTTTGGTCTCAGCTAGCAGCTTGTATGATGTGATGGTGATTCACAGTTTCACATACAGTGTTTTTTTTTTCTGTACTACTATATATTTAGAAGTGTTGGTTTTACTTGGTGTTTGTTAAATGCAGAATAAAAATAATAATTGTTTTAAACTTCTCATCTTCAATGATTAGAAATGGGAGCAATGGGTAAAAGTGGATAAATGGTGAGTTTATGTTTAATATAAGGAAATACTTGCTAACAATTGGAATAATTTATTTTTCACTTAATTTTATTTCATTTTCAGATTCCAACATCTCTTCCTCATTTCCTCTCTATCTAACCCCTTTGGAAATGCAAGAAAAGCAAAACTCCTCTTACAAACAAGTATTATTTTCAGGAAAAACAATTTCCAAATTGGCTATGTTTTTTTAAAAGGGTATGTGTGTATGTGTCTTTGTGGGAGAAAGAAAGAGAAATTAGAAGGATAATTCATATAAAAAACTATATTTGCAATGTATGCACATGCATGTTTATATATGTACATGCACACAAAAATATACATGGAGAGAGAATTTTTATTGTATGAATGAATTATCCCTCTGGTTCTACTCACTTAACTGTGCATCAGTTCATACAAATCTTCCCAGAAGTTTCCCATTCTGAAAATACCCTCTTTTCAATTCTTATAGCCCAATAATGTTCCATGATATTTAGATGCCATAATTTGTTCTACTATTCTTCAATTGATGGACAACCCCGCTGTTTCCCACAATGAATTGTCCAAATACAGAAGGATTGTTTAGTGAGCCTCCCCCTCACTGGAAGTCTTCAAGCAAAGGCTCTTGGACTACCTGGGGGTGTTAGTAGGAATTCCTTTTGGAAATGGATTGACCTGGATGGCTGCTAAAGTCCCATCCAACTCTAAAATATCTCAATTCTCTGGTTTAAATTTTTTCAAAGATATTCTTAGTGACAAGAGGCTTTCTTAACCTTGGGGTACTCTTGAAAAACAAGTGATTCTTGGTGAAAATAAAGTGAAGAATTTAATAATAGCCTTCTTGACAGGGAGCACCCCTTTATCTCATTGCTATCAGCACATATTTCACTTACTTTGGAGTGGAAAATAACAGAGGGATGCCTCCTCTTATAGGATAAGAAATTAATTTACCATTATTAATCATTTCATTCAGATTCACTTCTTCTCTCCCAGCCTTTTAAAGTATATTTTGCACTTCTCTAATAGAAGGTATATTATTGAGGTAAATTGTTCCCACTGGGGCTGCTCTGCAAGGAAGATAAACTAAAGAAACTAGCTCCATTGGGTAGCAATAGACATCTCAAAATATAGTCTCTCTCCCAAGACCAGTAAAAAATATGTGACCCCAAAAAAGGATCTTAAAGATTCTTATTTTTACTTCAAATAAAAAGGGCTACAGAAAAGGAGAGACCCTGGAGGTCACTTAGTTCATCCTCTTCACCATTTCTTAAAACACAATAGTATTTCAGGGTCAGCTAGGTGGCTCAGTGGCCCAGATATGGAAGGTCATGGGTTCAAATTTGGCCTCAAATACCTCTTAGCTGTGTGACCCTGTATGAGTCACTTAATCCCCATTGCCTCACCCTTAACACTCTTCTGTCTTGGAAACAATTCTCAGTATCAATTCTAAGACAGAAAGTAAGGTGTTTTGTTTTGTTTTGTTTTATAAAACCAACACCATAGTATTGCATCACATACATATACCATGATTTGTTCAATCATTCTGCAAATGATAGACAACCTCTACATTCCTAACAATGAGTTGTCCAACTATGAAAAGGTTACTTCCATTTTTCAAATCAAGAAACTGAGTCTCAGAGAAGGGTAGTGATTTTCTCAGATTAATATACCTATTAAGAACCTTTGATCTCCTGATATCTTGGGCATTCTTTTGATAAAAAAAGGAAGAAGGATTGATTATGGAGGGGAAATGAAAGAGAAAAATATTGAAATCAGTTCAATAATCTGATAATTACTCTCAAAACATCAGGAGAAAAAGAGAAAATATTTGTCTCTGAAGAAATGCTTGATGATTCTAAAAACCATAGATAGCAAAACTCATGAGCTCATCAAACCTTAGAGAATGGGGAGAGGAATCATAGCATCACTGAATTAATAGAATCTAAGTTTCAGATGGAACCTTAGAGGTCAGTCTTCCTTTTTTTGTTAAAAAGCGTGAATGAGCTTCCTTCCTGTCCATGTGCAAAAACGTGTTTTGCCTCAGAGCACACAAGCTGTGCACAAGCTACCATCTGTGGGCTCTGAGTCAGGCATCTGTAAGTGTTTAGTTAATAAAGAGTAGGTTTTGAAACTGTCATGTCAGAAAAATAATGTGTGTAATAATATACTCTGAAATAATGAGCTGGGACTACTCATTAGTAGTCTCAACTCACCTCCCATACAGTGTCCTCCTCTTCTTTTCTGCCTCTTCCAGACAGCTAAGGTAGATCGATGAATACAGTACTGTGCCTCACATTAGGAAGACTTCAGTTCAAATTTGATTTCTGATACTTCCCAGGTGTGTGACTCTGGGAAAGCCACTTACACTCTATTTTCTTCTGTTTCCTCAACTGTAAAATAAAGATAATAATAGTGCCTTTGAAGGCAGCAAGATGGTGCAGTGGATAGAGCGCCAGTGCTGGAGTCAGGAAGACCTGATTTCAAATCCAACCTAAGACATTTACTATGTGATCCTGGACAAGTCATCTAACCCTGTTTTCCTTAACCCATTAGAAAAGGAAATGGCAAACCACTATAATATCTTTGCCTCTATATATTTTAATATATATATGCCATATATATTAGGACAGTATTGGTATAATACAGTCAACAAGGTCATGAAGAGTCAAATATAAGGACATATATGCATATATACTATACATATATATGCCATATATATGGACAGTATGGCATAATTTGGTCCATGGGGTCATAAAGAGTCAAACATATGGACATACATGCATATATACCATATATGTATAGATAGATAGATGCCACATATACACACGGACAGTACTGGCATAATATGGTCAATGGGGTCATGAAGAGTCAAACATATGGACATACATGCATATATACCATATATGTATAGATAGATGCCACATATACACACGGACAGTACTGGCATAATATGGTCAATGGGGTCATGAAGAGTCAAACATATGGACATACATGCATATATACCATACATGTATAGATAGATAGATGCCACACATACACATGGACAGTACTGGCATAATACGGTCAATGGGGTCATGAAGAGTCAAACATATGGACATACATGCATATATACCATACATGTATAGATAGATAGATGCCACACATACACATGGACAGTACTGGCATAATACGGTCAATGGGGTCATGAAGAGTCAAACATATAGACATACATGCATATATACCATACATGTATAGATAGATAGATGCCACACATACACATGGACAGTACTGGCATAATACAGTCAATGGAGTCATGAAGAGTCAAACATATGGACATACATGCATATATACTATATATACATGCCATACATATATATGGATAGTCTTGACAAAATATGGTCAACGGGATCTTGAAGACTCAAACATGAATGAACAACAAATGGCACCTGTCAGAGGTTGATATCTCTAAGTCTATCTTAGATAAAGATCTGAGTGCCCTCCTCAGAGGTCAAATTCTCAGGGTCTGTCTGAGAACAGTTCCAAGTGCCCTCACCTCCACCTTCTTTTAGTTCCCCATAACAAGATTGCTGACCATTGTGACAGAGGCTGGCACTAGAGAAAAATGCCAGGCTGAAGAGTATATGAAATAGATCACCTTGATGGGGAGGGGCCCCAGGAGTTTGGAATCTTGAGGAGGAAAAGACTCTGGCTGGAGGGGAGAGCAGTGAGGCCCTCAGTTGGGAAAGGTGGATAAAGACTTTCTTTTGAGGCTAAACATCAGCTGTCTCCCCTGAACCCCGCTTTGAGAAGGGGGGTCTCCTCTCTTTACCCATCTCATATACTGAAAGTCTTAATCCATTTTTAATACACCGTTCCATTAACCCCAGATGATTCCTGGAACCATTACCAGCTGCACTATCTACATTCTTGTTATACTTTCACATGGACCTTTCTCACAGGTGATTGTTTGTAATTCCTGAGGTTTTTAACCTTTAAAAGACCTACCAAGTTTGTAATAACCTCAAACCCATTGCCACCAGCACTGGATCTCTTCTGACCCCACACTGTGATTTGACTGTGATTCTTATCTTTTCCCTCACCTTTATCTTCAGGTGAGGTCCTTCTTATTTCTACCTTTATATTTTCTCTTACTATGTTCCCCATTCCTTACCTGCGGAATCGTGGTCCCAGTCCAGCCCCTCTCTGGGGCTTTAACAGCACCTACTTCCCAGGATTGGTGTAAGAATCAAAAGGGGTAATATTTATAAAGCACTTAGCATAGTACCGGACACATAGTTGGTGTTTAATAAATACCAATTTCCTTCCTCTCAACCCAGATGGAAGTCAACTACTGAGGAACCACTCCCTGGCACACAGAGCAGTCATCTCATCATTTCCTTCCATGTGGAGGGAATAGAAGGTACATGGTCATCTAGAAGAGAAATGATGAGACGACTGCCTTGTGTGCTCTCCTTAAATGGAAGATCTAGGAGGAGCTCACCACTGTTCACTGTCCATTACTCTCCAGTCAGAGTGAGGAGCAGGCCACTGATCAGAGGTTCCCAAAGAGGTCTGTTAAGGAAATGTTTTTCCTTACCTCAAGCCTAAATTTGCTTCTTTGCCATTTTCAACCACTGCTTTCTTGCTCTGACACCAAACAGAACAAATTTCATCTTTCTTTCAAATGATAATCCTTGGAATACTGGAATGCAGTTATTATATGTGTCTTACCCATTCCAAGCTCCCTCAAATGATAAACTCAAGATATTTCCCCATCCTAGTCATATTCCTCTGGATACCCTCCAGCTTTTCAATGTCTTCCATCAAAAGTGACAATTAGAGGTAGTCTGACCCTAAAAGATTCCAGAGGGACTGTTGCCTCCTTGTTCCTGGAAGCTCAGCCTCTCTTAATGTAACCTAAGACTGAACTGGCTTTCTTGGCTGACATTTTACACTGCTGACTCCTTTTAAGCTTGCAATCCATTTTAATATTCCTAGATCTTTGTTCAGAAAGCTGCTGTCTTGCTATAATTACCCCCATTTTGGACATGTGAAATTGATTTTTTGATCCTAAAAGTAAGGCTTTGCATCAATCCCCACTAAATTTTATCTTATTCTGTTTGACTCAGTGTTTCTCCTGCTGGCAAGTCCATTGCCATTCCTGGAAAAAATCCCTTTGCTAGACACAATTTAGTGGCAGAGTGATAATAAAGAGTTGGTTGTCAGAAAAACCTAAGTGGGAATCCTTGCCCCAAATTTTACTAACTGTGTAATTCTAGGCAAGTCGTTTAATCTTGCTGAGCCTCAGCTTTCTCATCTGTAAAACAAGGATCATAAATGATAATATAATAATAATAATAATAATAATAAAACCCTCCCAGGGCTATAAGGACCAAATAATATAATATATATAAATGCTTTTGGAATCCTTGAAGTGCCAAATGAATACTAGCTAGTCCTAGCAATTTTTATTATTTTGAGTGCAAGAATACAGGCAACTATCCCCATGATGACTCTCTCTGAGTCCCAACTCTCCCTAGCCTCTATGGGAGCATGTGGTAGATTTATCCCTTTCTCAACTCAATTATACCACCATGTTCTGCCCCCTACTAATTATGATGAAAAAAAATTGTGGTTTCAACTCTAGTATGAAGCTGTGGAAAATCCCAGGAGTAAGAGATATTTCAAAATTCAAGTGCTAAATTCAATATGTATCTTGAAGGAAAATTATGGTTCTTCTGCCTGTATTAACATCATCAACAATCAACTGTTGCTAAATTTGAAAAGAAAAAGTTTTGCAAAGACCTTAATTCCAGCAGAGGCAACAAGGAGGTGGCTATTTTATTCCTAATGCATCTACAATTTCCCCAGTCTCACTTCATCATTAGTTTTAAGTACTGTCATCACTGTGGCTGTTGATAAAGGAACTGTAAGAACTATAAATATTATCCTAAGGATCTCAGACCTTGAGTTCTACCTTTACTGTCTCCCCTCCCCTACTTTCAAGGTGTTGTCTTCGTCTACTATAACATCTAGTCTATGCTGGATGATTTTATTTGTATCCCCAAGACTCACTTAGCACAATGAACAAAAACTTAGCACAAAAAAGATCCTAGTCTATGACACATAGTAAATGCTTTACTAAAGATTTTATCTGTTTATCTATCATCTATTTGTCTATCTATCTCTGCCTACCTACCTATTTATCTCTCTATCTGCTTATCTTTTTTATCTATCTTTCCATCTATCTACCTACCTACCAATTATATATATATATAAATATATATATATACATTTTTATTATCTACCTACCTTTTACATCTAGCTAACTAGCTATATCTCTACTCATCTATTTATCTATCATCTACTTTCCTATTTATCTGTCTAGCTATCTCTCCATCTGCTAATCTATTTATCTATCTATGGATCCATCTATCTACCTAAATACTAATTTATGTGTATATATATTTATTATCTACCTACCTTTTATGTCTAGCTAACTAGCTATATCTCTATCTACTCATCTATTTATCTATCATCTACTTTCCTATTTATCTGTCTAGCTATCTCTCCATCTGCTAATCTATTGATCTATGGATTCATCTATCTACCTACCTACTAATTTATATGTGTATATATTTATTATCTACCTACCTTTTTTGTCTAGCTAACTAGCTATATCTCTATCTACTCATCTATTTATCTATCTACTTTCCTATTTATCTGTCTAGATATCTCTCCATCTGCTAATCTATTTATCTATGGATCCATCTATCTACCTACCTACTAATTTATATGTGTATATATAAAACTCTCTATTATCTACATACTTATCAATCTACTTACCTACTTATCTCTCTAGCTAGCAAGCTATATCTCTATCTACTTATCTTTTTATCTATCTGCCTACCAATTTATAAAACTCTATTAGCTACCTACTTATCTCTCTACCTATCTACCTACCAAACTATTTATCTATCTGCCAAAATATCTATGTATCTTTACACCTACCTATTCTATCTACCTACCTACCCACCTGCATCTTAGGGCAGCCTGGCACATAGCAGATGCTTAATACAAGTATATCCATCAATTGATTGGATCTGCCACCCACTTGCTGGTGATTAGCAGTAAAGGGAACACATTAGAGTAAGGATTGAGCCTCCAGCAATAAGGAGCAATCACCACCATCTGTCAGGGAGAGATATAACTGGCCTCGCTCTGGGAAAGTGGGTCCAGAATTATCAATACATTATCCAATGTCTCATTCTTAGGCTAGAACAGAACGGAGTTGGTGAATAATTATATGGCGGCAAATGTTTGGGCTCCACTGACTTCCAGGAGCTTAGCATTTTTCTCTTCAGAGCCCTCGACTTCTTTTTTAATTATTTCGACTAGAATGAAAACTTCTCAGCATCTGAATCTTAGGAAGCAAACTGACCAACATAAGGTATTTCAATATGTGCATATTTATAGAATCTCTCAGTTCTATTTTTTTAATAGATTTTCTCTTTTGCAACAGAATCTTCTCTTCTTTAGGGTGGGTGGCAGTTGTGGTTTGTTTGGTTTTTTTAATCCACAGGTCTTCACTAGGAAAGCCTGTTATAGAAATACTCCTTCATAGCAATAAAGAACTAGGGGTTAATGACTCTACTCTAGTACCCAGGAGTACTAGAGCATGTACTCTAGTACTACAGAAGCTCAAAGAGGCCAAAAGTACTAATATAGAACAGCGAATCACAGTGTCTCCCAGGTATAAGTAACATAATTGAAAGACAATTGCAATGTTAAAGGAAATCAAGCATGAGCTTAGGTGGTATATACTCTAGGTCCTTTAGAAATTAGTCATATCAGGAGTCAGCTAGGTGACTCAATGGAAGAGAGCCAAGCCTAGGGATGGGAGGTCCTGAATTCAAATGTGACCTCAGATATTTCCTCCCTGTAGGACCCTGGTCAAGTCACTTAATCCTCATTGCCTACCCCTTACTGCTCCTCTGCCTTAGAACCAATACTTAGTACTGATTCTAAGACAGAAAGCAAAGGGTTTTATTTTTAATAAAAATTACTTATATAATTTGTAGTATTTTCTCCCCTTCAATTCATGATCATTTTTATTCTGTGACCAATGATAAAAAGAACTGAAGGACAACAAAGATGGGGCCCAAACTGATACTATAATTAGAAAAGTTATATAGGCAATCAGTTCGTGCAGGTACTTTTGTAACTATGTTCCTGAACAAATGCTGCTAAGGCCAATGCTGGCAGGAAAGAAAATTGGTGGGAAATCACTATTTCTCCACTAATCTTCACATGTTTCTGAAAGTGGCATCAAATACAGTAAACACAGCTCTGAATTTGAAATCTGGCCTCTGACCCTCATGGTTCACAAATTTGCAAGGGCTACTAGTCTGGAGAATTCAACCCACCCATCATCATCCCACCATGTCAAGCAGGACCCTGAGAAAAGTTTTGATATCAAAGAGAACTCTGGAGTGTGGGACTTGTCTAAGATTATGAGCCATCACAGAGGAAATCAACAACTATATCTTGTAAATCTTGAAATTTCTCAGACTTGTGAATGTTTAAAATTTCCACGTTGAGGAATCCTCCATTGGAACAAATTCCCTACTGGAAACATTCCCCATTTTGATGTGAGAACTTGCCAGGATCAGAAATGGGAGGACCTCTACTCCACCCATACTTAAGACTGCTTTAGGGGAAAAAACTCCTTGCTAAACAATGAAAGTACTTGGACCCATGCTTATGATGAGGCAGGGAGTTCTTTGAGCCATGCCTGTTTTTAGAATTGATACAATGGGATGCTAGGTACCTATAAAGGTCGGGCAAGTTTTCTCTTAATGGGATTAGTCGACTCAGCTGTGTTTTCTCTGGTTCAGACTTACTGAGGGGATTAGTCCACACAACAGTGTTTTCTCTGGTTCAGACTTACTGAGGGGATTAGTCAACTTAGCTGGAATTCAGATGGGCTGTCTTTTAGAAAACATCTACGGTGATTGGTAGATGGAAGAACTTAGGGGAGGTGACATAGGAAAAAAACCCCTATATAAGAAAAGAAATCTCTTGAGCAAGAGATTCCTTGGAGAGGTTTGGAGATCCTTAGATCCTTGGAGATAGATCCTTTTGGAGGAGGCCCTTTGAAGATCTCTTGAGAAGAAGTCCCTTGGGAGGCTGACTTTGGCTGGAACTCCCTCTGGGGAGACTCTGTTCCCTAGACATCCTTGCTTAAGACAAATCTTGTGGTGAGTGATAAAAAAGACTGACTGACTGATCTCTCTCTCTTAAGACTCAGGTCTAGGCCATGTTGGCTTAAGGCCCTTCATACTTATTTCCTTTTTCTCTTTCCTTTAATTACTCATTGTATTATTAATTAAAATCTCTATAAAACCCAGTTGACTTGGGTATATTGAATAATTGGGAATATTTCCCTGGTGACCACCTTATATTTGATTTAAAAACCAAGACACTGTAGTGAAACATATTTTCTGCGGTCACAATTTACTCACCCACTCTTATATCTAGCACAATTTATATCTTCCACCATTTTAACTATAACAGTTTATGCCATCAACTATTTTTCACTATTTTAAATGTTACAATCTCTAATTGCTAGCGATAGCAATACAAAAGTACTCCATTCCTTGTCCTCAAAGAGTTTATATTTCCATTGAGAGAAGAAATAGGACCAAGCCCTGGGGAAGGGTAAAAGAAAGTGAGAGAGCTGCGAGGAGCATGGGGCTTGGGAGCCAAAGTTCCTTGACCACACAAGTTTATTCAGAGTGGCCCTAAAGAACACTGAATTGGCTGTCAAGACCTCATTTCCATTCATAACTTTGCCACTAACCAATATCATGAATTCAAGGCAAATTACTTAAGTTCTACTGTCTAAATTTTGGGGACTACGGGATAAAAATGAGGATAAAAAGCAGAAAGAAATAGTGGATAGAGCTCTAGAATTAGGAAGACCTAGGTTCACATCTCCCTTCCTCTGTCATATTGGCTTTGTGACTTGGACAAGTCCTTCAATCTCTCAGGGGCCCCCAGGCAACTCTCTGAGACTATAATGAGCATTTGTCATTCTGGGCTAAAAAGTAATCATCAGAATACTGTTATTGATGCTGTTGAGTCATTTTTTTTTCAGTCATGTCTCACTCATGACCCCATTTAGGGTTTTCTGGGTAGAAGTACTGGAGTGGTTTGCCATTTCATTCTATGGTTGATTTTATAGATGAAGAAACTGAGGCAATCAAAGTAAAGAAACATACCCATGATCAGACAGTATCTGAGGCCAGATTTGAACTCAGGAAGTTCAGTGTTCCTATTTCTAAGCCTGGCATTCTATCTACTGTGCCACTTAGAATAACTCCCTGTATAGTATAATCTTGAGGATTCTAAGAAAAAAATAACATGTCAATCCCACTGCTCTTTGTGATGACTGAAAATCTACCATTAGAGACCCATTCCTATGGGTAAAAAAGGCTTTTGTCTTCAAGAACTCCTTTTTGTTCTTTAATACTTTAAAATATCCATGATTTCACTACCCATCTGTGTGACCCTGGGCAAGTCACTTAACCCCCATTACCTAGCCCTTACCACTCTTCTGCCTTGGAACCAATACACAGTATTGATTCCAAGATGGAAGGTGAGAGTTTTTTAAGAATAAAATAAAATAAAAAATAAAATAAAATATCCATGATTCCATTAGTATCGAGATATTCCCTCTGCCAGTACAAACACCAAACCTTCCACACCTCAATAGATGCTTTCATGAATTGAAGTAAAAAAACTGATCACTTAATGGTGGCCAACATTCAGGTGATCAATTTCCTAAAATAGGGTGACACTCTCTTGCTCTCATGGATATGGAAAGACCTTCTGGACCTTGTGTTTTGTTGACATAGCTTTCAATAACCAAGGGTCATCCCCACTCCCACCCCCACTGCCTCGATAAAACAATGAAGCGCTATTATAGGATATTAGTGGAGGAAGAATCTCATATTAAGATCCATGTGCCTCTGGAAGAGAATATTTTTATCAGCTAACACTTGAGCTAAGGGGAAGACACTGGGTAATCAGATATAGAATGGAAATAGGGGGAGGTCAGAAATTATCAAAAGCAGGGAAAAGAGCTTCAGAAAGGAAAAAATCATGAAATTAGGATTAAAAGGAACATCAGAGGTCATTCAGTACAAATCTCTCATTTCGCAAATGAGGAAACTAAGACCTTGGTTAAGTGATTTGCCTAAGATCATTCAAGTAGCAAGTATCACTAATGAAATTTAAATCCCAGTCCTTTAATAACAGAGTCAGCTCTATATCATGTATCACTGTACCATGCCAAAGAGGGGGGACATCAAATATAAACTCTTCTTTCACAATTCTGTCCAGAAATGTCTTGAGCAAAATATTTGCAAACCCCAAAGAGATGCTCTGAAATTCTGTGAAATCAAATGTGCATATAATTTGGAGGGAAGAGTCCTGGGTACTTGTCAATGCCTCCTAGAAGCACCACAGCCCCGAGGATAGTGGAAACCATTATGCAGCAGAATATTTGGCCATTGTTTTAATAACTTACTAAGTAAAGTGGTAAGAGTTGGGGTGGGAGAGGAGGGACCAAAAGCTTTGTCCTCAAAGCCAACCCACAGGAGGGAGAGATAGAACGGTTGCTGTGAGGTTTCAGTGGAAGGAAAAACATGCAAGATTGTCTCTCCAGTGGGCATAGGCAAGGTCAGGCATCAGGAGATGGATGGGCCCAGTGGGAAAAAAAGAAATAAAGTATGGAGATGTTAGAAAAGAAAGGGGGGGGGGGGAACTAAAGTGGAGGACTGGATTTAGCATCTGGAAAATTACTGCAGTCTCACAGCTTTTGAGATTCAAAGCCGGAGGTGAGTCATCAGCCGGTTGCCTGGGCAACAGCTATTTTCTTTCTGCTCTTGATCAATTTCATCTGCACAAATGTCCCATGAAACCATGAGCTGTAAAGATAATACACCAGAGTCACAGAAACTCCTGCCAGACGACATTCGCATTTCAAGTGGAAAAGGGTCCAAGAACTTCATGTTCCTGAGAGAGAGAGAGAGAGAGAGAGAGAGAGAGAGAGAGAGAGAGAGAGAGAGAGAGAGAGAGAGAGAGAGAGAGAGAGAGAGAGAAATTCTTCTTTGAATCAGAGCAGGTCCAAGATGTGAAAGGTATAATGAGATGGTGGTGGCAGTTACCAATGCCCCTGCCTTAATTCCAAGTTCTTTTTGTGATGGTCTCATGTTAGGATGATGGTTTTAAACATATTTATAATTACAAAAAAAATTGAAAATAAGTACAATTGGCTTTCAATGTCAGTGAGAGTGGCACCTATAATACAGTTTGTGGGAGCAAGTTTTCCTCTTAAGGCTACTGCCTTTTTGAGGCTACTAGCCCTCAAACAGCTCACTTGTTACATCATTTTTCTTTCTTCATTTGTCTACATAGCCTGATACTCAGGAAGAAAACCCTTTGTACTTTTTTTTCATGTTTGATTCATGGAATGGAGACCATAAACATTCTTTCATTTCCATTCTCAGAATTCTTATGGAATTATAGATCCATAGACTTTTTCATCTGAGAAAGAACTTGGGAATTGCAACAAGCTCCTTTTTGATAGCGTAAATACGCATGCCAAGGACAGCCACTAATGATGCTAACTCAGGTCCTGAGGTCCACATCATGTAGCATAGCTGACTAGAGATATCTACATTGGGGTGGTAAAGTGGATAGTGCTGATGAGTCTTCCTGAGTTCAAATCTGCCTACTTTGTGACCCTGGGTGAGTCACTTAACCCTCTTTGCTTCAGTTTGCTCGTCTGTAAAACAAGCTGGAGAAGAAAATGGCAAACCACTCCATTATCTTTTCCAAGAAAACCCCAAATGAGGTCATGAAGAGTTGGGCCCAATTGAAAAATGACTAAACTGAATCTACACTAGACTTTCTCACAAGATAGTAGCCTGGAGCCCAAGCTTAAAGTTCATAGGACTTTAGGATCAGAAATGTAGGGGTAGAATAATCTTCAGAATCCATCTAGTTCAATTTACTCATTTTGCAGATTTGAGGAAACTGAGGCACAGGGAGATTGAAGTAACTTGTCCATGGCCTCACAGGTAGTAAGCCATAGAAGCAAGATTTGAGCCAATATCTTATCTCAAAAGCCAGTATTCTTTCATGCTCACACGTATGCATGCCTACATACATATGAGCCACCCAGCCACCAAGGCAAAATCCCTCCTTGTGATATGAGGAAAATGTATTTGTCCTGGAGTCAGAGGTCTTAGGGTGAACTCTCCCTCTGACACTGCCTGAGTGGTAGATATATAAGGCATCATCCCTTTTATATGGGGATATCTGAGTTGCTGAAAGAGACAGAATAAGGGAATATTTGTGTAAGGAACATTGCTTCCTCCCAAGTGGATTAGATCAGTCATTCTCTTAATCTACCCCCTTTTAACCACCCAAATGCACTCATAGGAAATGGACAGCACCTTCCAGACATCTGTGAGCATGAAACCTACCCAGCAGAAATGGGGCATCAGTATCTCATAGAACATTAGACATGGGAAGCTTCTTAGAAACCATCTTGGGATCATAGTTCAAATACCCAGTGCTAGAAAAGATCTTGGATGCCATCTCCTCTGGTGCCCTCATTGTATAAATCAGAAAACTGAGACCTAGGAAGGCCAAGTCAAAAATCCAACACCAAACAACTGGTATATCAGAAGCATGATTTGAATACAAGTCATTACAGGCTCCCTACAACCCTATGAAGTAAGTGGTACAAATAGTCATAGGATTCATAGATTAAGGACTGGAGGGTGTAAGATTTAAATTAATATCAATAACTCCAAGTATTAATTTATAAGGTTTATTAATAATCACTTGAAGTAGAGAGAAAATAAAGTAAAAGTAATAGAAGTTCAAACCTAATTATCTAACAAAAAGTAAACCCACGTGAGTGAGTTCTTCAGCTCACTTCCACTGCTGTGATCAAGGAAAAGAGAGAACAAGAGGCGGGGCTACACAAAACTTATATCCTTCATACATCAGCAGGTAACATGACAAGGAAAGTGGGATGCTGGGAATTGAAGTCCTAGGGAGCCGATTCTAATTACACAAGGGAATCTCAGAGGCCATCTAGCTCAATCTCCCCTCTTTATAGATGAGGAACTTGGGCCCAAGGATGGTAAGTGACTTGCCCAAAGTCACTGATAATAAACTTCAGAGGAAGTATTTGAACCCACATTCTCAGTCTCCAGAGTCTATTTTTGTCCACATTTTATAGTTGAAGAAACTGAAATCTAGAAAGAACTGATCTTAACCTAATTTTTTTCCTGAATAAAGATGGGGAAGGGAAAAAAGAAGAAACAATTAAGGGGTGATGTAACTTTCTCCTATCTTCTCCCTCCCAGCTTTGCCCAAAGCCCTTTGTAATAGATGGCTCTGTCTTTGGGGAACATCAGGATGACAGTGGCTAGCCATTTACTAAGGGGAGACATGGAAAAACAGAGTTCAAAAGGGGAAAACAGCCCTTCCCCTCAGGCTCCTGTATAATAAGAAATCAACCTACCAGTTTCAGACAGAAGCTAAAAAGCAAAGAAAGGACTTGAGTACAGTGACTAAAATGATTTGTGGGTGATGGCAGAGATTTATACTATCCGCCCCTGCACATCTCTTATATTCCTCTCCACAGGCCCAAGTCCAAAAACTAAAAGGGATCTGGAATTTTAGACAAAGTGAAATAGCTTTAAATTATGTACTTGTCAATGGGTTCCCCCCCAAAAGAAGAAAAAAATCTATCAACTCAAAAAATAATTTCTCACCATCCCTTCCCACTCATAAAAATGGTATGGCAACAACAGACTGAGTTGGTGATGAGTAGTCTGAAGGAGTTTATACATAAAATGTGGCAGCATTAAGGCACCATTGTTTTTGGAAGCCTCCAACCCAGCCAAATTTTTACTGGGCAACTTATTCTTATAGCTTATCAAGAATCTGAGCTTTCATTGAGTGAATATACCTTTTCTAAACAAACCTTAGGAAACAGTCATTCTAATGTGCCTTTTCAGATTCAGCTAGGTTAATTCTTAGACACTAGCCACACCATCTATTGCTATTGTTTTTCATCCTTTATTCTTGAAGGAAAATCTATCACTGACCATCTATCACTAATCTATAACCAAAAACATTTCAGTATGGCAGGAACTGGACCATGTTGGGACCTGAAGTTGCCTTCACCCAAGAGAACAACTTCAGGGAATGTATTGAGCCTTCTTTTAAGAGATCCTTCTCAGAAAAGCCCTAATGTTGACATGAAACTTATTTTCTTATGAGATTTTTTTTTCATTTAGGAATTTCATTTTTTCATTTAGGAATTCCTTTTGGTTATATACCAGATGGCTATTGAGATATCTTCTAAATCTAAAATTCCAAGAGTCTATGATCTTTACAACAATCTGGTAACTATCATTATACTCCTTTTTTAAGACTGGGTCATGTCATGATCAAGTAGGATTCATACCAGGGATGCAGGGCTGGTTCAACATTAGGAAAACCATCCACATAATTGACCACATCAACAAGCAAACTAGCAAGAACCACATGATTATCTCAATAGATGCAGAAAAAGCCTTTGATAAAATACAACACCCATTCCTATTAAAAACACTAGAAAGCATAGGAATAGAAGGGCTGTTCCTAAAAATAATAAACAGTATATATCTAAAACCAACAGCTAATATCATCTGCAATGGGGATAAACTAGACGCATTCCCAATAAGATCAGGAGTGAAACAAGGATGCCCATTATCACCTCTACTATTTGACATTGTACTAGAAACACTAGCAGTAGCAATTAGAGAAGATAAAGGAATTGAAGGCATCCAAATAGGCAAGGAGGAGACCAAGTTATCACTCTTTGCGGATGACATGATGGTCTACTTAAAGAATCCTAGAGATTCAACCAAAAAGCTAATTGAAATAATCAACAACTTTAGCAAAGTTGCAGGATACAAAATAAACCCACATAAATCATCAACTTTTCTATATATCTCCAACACAGCTCAGCAGCAAGAACTAGAAAGAGAAATCCCATTCAAAATCACCTTAGACAAGATAAAATACCTAGGAATCTACCTCCCGAGACAAACACAGGAACTATATGAACACAACTACAAAACACTCGCCACACAACTAAAACTAGACTTGAACAAATGGAAAAACATTAACTGCTCATGGATAGGACGAGCCAATATAATAAAAATGACCATCCTACCCAAACTTATTTATCTATTTAGTGCCATACCCATTGAACTACCAAAATACTTCTTCACTGATTTAGAAAAAACCATAACGAAGTTCATTTGGAAGAACAAAAGATCAAGGATATCCAGGGAAATAATGAAAAAAAACACATATGATGGGGACCTTGCAGTCCCTGACCTAAAACTATATTACAAAGCAGCAGTCATCAAAACAATTTGGTACTGGCTAAGAAACAGAAAGGAAGATCAGTGGAATAGACTGGGGGAAAGCGACCTCAGCAAGACAGTATACGATAAACCCAAAGATCCCAGCTTTTGGGACAAAAATCCACTATTCGATAAAAACTGCTGGGAAAATTGGAAGACAGTGTGGGAGAGACTAGGAATAGATCAACACCTCACACCCTACACCAAGATAAATTCAAAATGGGTGAGTGACTTAAACATAAAGAAGGAAACCATAAGTAAATTGGGTAAACACAGAATAGTATACATGTCAGACCTTTGGGAGGGGAAAGGCTTTAAAACCAAGCAAGATATAGAAAGAATCACAAAATGTAAAATAAATAATTTTGACTACATCAAACTAAAAAGCTTTTGTACAAACAAAACCAATATAACTAAAATCAGAAGGGAAACAACAAATTGGGGAAAAATCTTCATAGAAACCTCTGACAAAGGTTTAATTACTCATATTTATAATGAGCTAAATCAATTGTACAAAAAATCAAGCCATTCTCCAATTGATAAATGGGCAAGGGAAATGGATAGGCAGTTCTCAGATAAAGAAATCAAAACTATTAACAAGCACATGAAGAAGTGTTCTAAATCTCTTATAATCAGAGAGATGCAAATCAAAACAACTCTGAGGTATCACCTCACACCTAGCAGATTGGCTAACATAACAGCAAAGGAAAGTAATGAATGCTGGAGGGGATGTGGCAAAGTAGGGACATTAATTCATTGCTGGTGGAGCTGTGAACTGATCCAACCATTCTGGAGGGCAATTTGGAACTATGCCCAAAGGGCGACAAAAGAATATCTACCCTTTGACCCAGCCATAACACTGCTGGGTCTGTACCCCAAAGAGATAATGGACACAAAGACTTGTACAAGAATATTCATAGCAGCACTCTTTGTGGTGGCCAAAAACTGGAAAACGAGGGGATGCCCATCAATTGGGGAATAGCTGAACAAACTGTGGTATATGTTGGTGATGGAATACTATTGTGCTAAAAGGAATAATAAAGTGGAGGAGTTCCATGGAGACTGGAACAACCTCCAGGAAGTGATGCAGAGCGTGAGGAGCAGAACCAGGAGAACATTGTACACAGAGACTAATACACTGTGGTATAATCAAACGTAATGGACTTCTCCATTAGTGGCAGTGTAATGTCCCTGAACAACTTGCAGGGATCCAGGAGAAAAAAACACCATTCATAAGCAAAGGATAAAAACTATGGGAGTGGAAACACCGAGGAAAAGCAACTGCCTGAATACAGAGGTTGAGGGGACATGACAGAGGAGAGACTCTAAATGAACACTCTAATGCAAATACTATCAACAAAGCAATGGGTTCAAATCAAGAAAACATCTAATGCCCAGTGGACTTACGCGTCGGCTATGGGGGTTGGGGGGGGGGGGGAGGAAAAGAAAATGATCTATGTCTTTAACGAATAATGCTTGGAAATGATCAAATAAAATATATTAAAAAAAAAAGACTGGGTCATGTCAAGTAAATTTTCTAGGGTCACATAAAAATTAAGTCTGAGACAGGATTTGAACATTGGTCATTCTGGCTAAACTCAGCACTCTTCTATTATGCCTCCCAGCTTCCAGGAATAAAGATCAAGAACATGGTCCTATTTGGTGTTGAAATTGAAGGGAATCATAGACTCAAACTGTTAAAGTTGGAAGTAACTCTAGATATTATCTAACTTCTTTTATGCCTCAATTTCCTCTTATAAGTGAAAGGGGTAGACTCAATTTCTTAGGCACATTCTAGTTCTAAATCTGTAGTGCTACAATCTAATCAAAATCCTCATTTTTGGAAGAAACTGAAGCACAGAGATAGAAAATTATTTACTCAGGGACTCAAAGTCATGTTAGTGAATCTAACTACCTATAATAGGCTGAGAAAAAAATGAAAAGATATTTAGTGGTCTATTAATGACTTTTTATATTTCCTACAAAGGAAACTAGACATTTGCTGGGCTTTGGACAGGGATGTGGAAGATGGGGTTCAAATGTTGTTTACTCTTAACTTTTTCTCTAGCTGGAATTTTCCATTCCTAAATTTATGCACTACATTCAGTTTAATAACAAATGACTCTGTCTTGGGGCCAATTTGATTTTAAACAATGTCCCAAAATGTTTACAAACCAAGTAAAAGGATTCTGAGACTTTTTAATCCAGACTTCCTCAATAAATATCACAGGCAAAATGACAGCTATTTGGTATTTTGCCAAAATTATATTCATCAAACCATTTGGAATAAAAAAATCTTATAATGTAAGAGGCAAAGGGACTTTAGAAGTCATCTAAACCAACCTCCTCATTTTGTAGACTCTCAGAGATTGACAAGACCTCAGAAACTCATCTTGTCCAACCCATACCTGCATAAGACACCCCACTATAACATACCAACAAATGGTCATCTAGTCTTAAAGGTCTCTACTCAGAAGTACCACATTATGACCTTAAGCAACCCATTCCACTCTGGAATGGCTCTAATTGCTTTAGACATTTTCATTTATTTACAGTCGAAAGCCTAGCTCCAGAAAACTTCCACCCATTGCTTCTAGTTTTGTTCTCTGGGGTGAATCAGAAGTTTAATTCCTATTCTATAGACAATCCTTCCAATATTTGAACACATTTATTTCCTCTGCGTCACCTGAAATCCCACAACCAAGTTTTCTCTTCTCCAGACTAAGCATCATCAGTCTCAACCATCATGACCTCAAAGCCTTTCACTACTTTGGCTGACCTTGTCTAGAAACTCCAGTTTATCGACGTCTATAAAGTGTGACACCCAGGTTTAAACAAAATATTCCAAATGTCATCTCTCCAAGTCTGAAAACCCCAGAACTTTCATCTCCCCAGTCCTCTACACTAGATCTCTCTTAATAAAGCCTAAAATTACATTAGATTCCTTTGACTCAAAGAACCCACTACTAGGCATGATGTCCCTAATGAGGTCTGTGGAAAGTTAACATTGAATTGGGATATTTTTTGAGAAATGTTCCCCCTTTGGCCCCCAAGAACAGTTTGATTTTAAAATTACAAAACAGTCTCTTCCCATTGACTATGAAACTGGGTTGAGTCCTCCCTTCTTTTGCCTAGATCTTTCCTAGGCAGAATGGAGACTTACTACTTCATTTAGGTATTAGGGATACAAAAGAAAATTAAAACATCAAAAAAACAAAGTTTAGCTTAATTCTACCAAAAGACTACTCTATTGGGGTCTCTGCTGCATAGGCCAGTCTGCTGAACTCCCTGGATTTTATGGTTAGCTGTGGTCTCCTCCACCTCCAACCTCCAGGATAAGAGATAGGAAAGACCAATTCAACAACTCTTCAGAGCTAGGTTGCCTTGATGAGGGACCTCAACCTAGTCTAGAGTGATCCCCTATTGTGGTTAAAAAAAAATTAAACTCCATAGTGGCCAAAAATCAATTTTATTTATTTATTTATTTTAATTTTTATTTATTTTTATTTATTTTCTATGAAAGTCTATGTTCTATGCAAATAAGTCCTTGGGGATCAGGGAAGTGGAGATGAGATAATGAGGCAGTCTGCCCTGGAAGCAAATTAATTGTCTCTGCTGCCTTTTCCACATGCAACTGAACTATTCAAGGCTTCACCTCTCCTGTAAACTGTGAAATGCTTCATTTACGCCAGAAAAGGTGTCACCCTCCATGACCTGCAGTATTGCTCTTTTACTCATCCAGCTTTCCAGCTGCTGATTACAAGCATCATTGACTACTCCCTATTAAGTGTAGAAAGAACTACTGACAGTTATGTATGCCATAATAAAATATTCACAGACAATTCTAGTTGTCCAGCTTGAAGACTTATTCCCAAAACTGATTGGTTACTTCTGGTATTTTGAGAGCCAAGAGAGAAATTTGTTGTTGTTCAATTATCTTCAGTCATGTCCAACTAACTCGTTATGACTGCAGTTGGAGTTTTCTTGGCAAAGATACTGGAATCGTTTGTCATTTTCTTCTCCAGCTTATTTTACAGATGAGGAAAC
The DNA here is from genome assembly GCF_027887165.1 of Monodelphis domestica. Taxonomy (NCBI): domain Eukaryota; kingdom Metazoa; phylum Chordata; class Mammalia; order Didelphimorphia; family Didelphidae; genus Monodelphis; species Monodelphis domestica. Next base: position 62,874,064 of record NC_077228.1, on the reverse strand, counting down.
TGAGGGAAACAGGGTTAAATGATTTTCTAAGGTCACATAAGTAGCAAGTATCTGAGAGCAGATTTGAACTCAGGAAGATGAGTTTTCCTGACTCCAGGATAGTTGGCCTCAGAGGGAAATTGGAGATCATCTACCCAAACCTCATCAGGAAACAGGTCCAGTAAACTTTGTAAGTGACTTACACAGGGTCACTCAGCTACCAAGTGGAAGAGCCAGAATTTGAATTAAGATTTTCTGACTCCAAAAACAAAGTTATTTGCACTAGACTGCATTGCCTTCTAACCTTCATTAGGCTGGTAGATGACTCAGTGGACAGTCAGGAGGTCCTGAATTCAATTCCAAATTCAAATTAAAGCCAAATCATTACCTGTGAAATCTAACCAAGTCACTTTAACTTCTATCTGCCTCAGTTTCTTCAACTGTAAAATGAAGAAGATAGTGTCTACCTTATTGGGTTGTTATGAGACTCAAATAAGATTTTATTTGTAAACCACTTAGCCCACTGCCTGACATATGGCAGCTCATTTCCTTCTTTATTTAATAATGTGTGCAGGAATGCCTTGCTTTGTATAACTGGGCCATATTTGTTCAATTGAATCTAAATTAATGTTTTACAAATGGAATTGTTTCCAGATTGATTTTGATTATTCTTCCTATATATTATAATTCCTATATTCCCATATACAGGATTCTTATTCCTATGTAATACAATTTAAAAATGATTTAAGAATACAATCAAAACTTTTTTTTCATGCACAAATTCAAATAGTCCCTTGGATCTCTGTTTTAATTTATTGAGATGTTTGGCCCAATGATCTACATGGCAACCCAATCCTTGTCTGCTCATGCTCTTCAACTTTAATGCCTCACCTCCCAGTTTTCTCACAAAAATACAGGAATGAAGTATCCAGGCTGTCCACCATTCCCTCCTTGCTCTCACCAGGTGGCTGGCCCTTCTGTTTTTGTTCATTTTCCTGACAATGACTGTCTTTCCAAGTCTTCAAAGTTCCTTACTTGTTGTGTGTTGCAGCCTATCACCCTGACTGTGTGCCTCTAGGCTGTGATTATCATCTTTAATTACTCAGAGGCTATATTATTCCATGACTCTCTTCCACAAAACACTACCAGTAGAATGACGATATTAAAAAGTGGTTCCTTTGTTTCTGGGACAAGTTTGAGGTCATTAAAAGAGCTTTGCAATTTCCTGAAAGTGTTCCAGCCCACTCTCCTCCTTGTTATCCATTTGTACTATTTGTCCTAGATTTAGATATAGGTATAGATAGATAATAAATATAGATGGGGGGGGGGAAGAGGGAGTGGAGAGAAGGGGAGAGAGGGAGGGAGACAGAGACAGAGAGAGAGGGAGGGAGAAAGAGAGGGAGAGAGACAGAGACAGAGAGAGGGAGAAAGAGAGGGAGGGAGGGAAAAAGAGAGGGAGAGAAAGACAGACAGAAAGAGAGAGAGAGTTGCAGATAGAAATAAGAAATATAATATATGATGGACAATGCCTTATCTAACTGGGTCATCATCTGAAAACTAAAGTATTCCTCATCTCTTCAATTTTTTTCCTCTCGGGATAATTAGGATACAGTCTTTTAATTGATAACAGGTCTCTTCTAGGAGGCTCTGCAATGTTCTGGGGTTTAGGTAACCAGTATAATGTGATTCACAAATAGAAGCAACTGGGAAAACCTCCCAATCTGTAAGGAACACCTGTATAATTCAAACTCTAGATCTGTGTCATGATGGAAAATACTTTCAGTGAACATACATCTCCCTGCCTTGTACCCTACCTGATAGACACAATGAGAGGGTTGTTTCTGTTATATCTGTCAAGCAATCAAACATTTTTAAGTCAGTCTCTCTTTCCTAAATCACAAATAAAATGTCTTCACTCTACTAAGTCCTGGTAAGGAAGCTGTCCTTGGTCTCAGTCCTTCAGGTCCCTGCTCTCTGACAGAAGCTGTGAAAAACTTATCTTGGCTATTAAGTTTGGCAAGTCCCTGTTGGCTGAAAAATTACTCTGCCCCAGCAACATATCTTGGAGGAAAACTAGCCTTTAGGTATTCTTCACATGACACCTATAATAATAATTCTAACTTACATGTATAAAAAAATAGATAACTTTTTAAAGGGCTTTCATAATTCTTAGAAAGCAATAATTTAATCCAAACCCCTCCTTTTACAGGAGAGGAAAATTAGATCAGGAAAAAAAATGATTTGCACTTGGTCCCATAGCTAATTAGCATCATACCTGAAGGTGGAATTGAGGTCTCTTTGGACCAGTGCTTTGTCCACTACATCCATTTGAAGGGCAGGGAACAGATCTGTGATTTGATTCAGTTGTGATTTTGTTCAATTGTTTTTAACCCTTACATCCTATCTTAGAATCAATTATGAGGCAGAAAAGGGCTAAGGGCTAGGCAATTGGACTTAACTTGCCTAGGATCACACAGGAAGCATCTGAGGCTAGTTTTGAATCAAAGTCCTCCTGACACTCTATCTACTGTACTACCTAGTTGTGCTTCATGGTAGGTCTTTATTGGAGACTTTTTTTTAAACCCTTACTGTCCATCTTGGAATCTATACTGGGTATTGGTTCCAAGGCAGAAGAGTGGTAAGGGTAGGCAATGGGGGTTAAGTGACTTGCCCAGGATCACACAGCTGGGAAGCATCTGAAGCCAGATTTGAACCCAGGACCTCCCATCTCTAGGCATGACTCTCAATTCATTGAGCCACCCAGCTGCCCCCTTATTGGAGACTTGTTGATTGAAGTGACAAGTCCTGGCTCACACAATCAGTATTTATTAGAAGCAAATCATGAACTGAGGTCTTCCTGATTGAGGCCAACCTTCGGTGCCCTACCATGCTGCCTTCCAGTACTGACCATTTATTATCAGAATATCATGTCTGACCTTGGTCCAAGAAGCCTTGACTAGCAGGTTCTGAAATTCATGCCAGAAAATGAACCCAATGTCGTTCCCAGTTGAACCTTCATGTGTCTTCTCCTGACTTAAAACTCAAGACAGGATGTGGATTTCAAATGACTCTGCTAGGGGTAAGTGATCCTCAGTAAACACAGGAACTCCATTGCATTTGATACTCATTGCCTCTATTACAGATGCACAAACAGAAAGACATTAGTCCTGCAGCTCCAGAAAGGGAGGGAGAGTAGCCATGTGCTTATTATGCCCACACACAGCCTGGGAAGCTCTTCTATGAGTCAGCTGCAGGCTCTGCCAGAATCCTAATTAGCCCTTCCTCAAGGAGACGGACAGATAGACCCCTTATCGCTCTCTGCCACTTCCCTCCTGAAGGAAACTTCAAGGTTTCATGCATGATAATCCTTGGGAGAGACAGAGACAGCCACAGAGAAAGAGAAAGTGAAAGAGAAAGAGAAAAAGAGAGTAAAATATGCATATTATACTATATTATCTAATATATGGCATATATTACATTGTATATATTATATTACATATCATATTGTATATATTACATTACATATATTATATTGCTTGTATATTATATAGTGCATATTGTATACATATCTATTATATTGTATCTCTTATACTGCATATTTAATATTATATATACTATATATTATATATAAAATGTATATATATATATAGTTATCAAAGCAGAAGGTATACTCTCTCAGTTACCCAAAGAAGAAACAATCACAAAAACCTCATATCCACTCTCCTCTCCCATCCATTCCCCTTCCTTCCCCCCCCTCCACCTGACACACACATATCTTTCTACCCTGCCTTGGGTAGATGCAGGTCCCATCCATGCTCTCAAGACACTGATGCTCAGAGACAGGCTCTTCCCAATCACTTGGATGGTTGGTAGCTGACTTTGCCCCATAGAGACATTGGTACCAATGCACATCATCTATTAGAGAAAATTGCATGTACTTTTGTACAAATATATAAAATAGGGTTAGCTATTGTCAGCAATGCAATAATCCAAGACAATTTTTTTAAACCCTCACCTTCTGTCTTGGAATCAATACTGTGTATTGGTTCCAAGGCATAAGGGTGGTAAGGGCTAGGCAATGGGGGTCAAGTGACTTGCCCAGAGACACACACCTGGGAAGTGTCTGAGGTCATATTTGAACCCAGGACCTCCCTTCTCTAGGCTTGACTCTCAATCCATTGAGCTACCGAGCTACCCAGCTACCCCCAATCCAAGACAATTCTAAAAGACTCATGATGAAAAATGCTGTCCACCTCCAAAGAAAGAACTGATGGAGTCTGAATGCAGATCAAATTTATTTTATTTTAACTTTTTTTAGGTTTTTGGTTTTTCTAGTTTTAGGTTTAGTTTTGTTTTATATGAGTCTTCCTTCACAGCATGACCAATTTGGAGATATGTTTTGCATGATCGCACGTGTATAACCTGGTTCAAGTTGTTTGCTGTCTCAGGGAGGGAGAGAGAGAGTTTGGAACTCAACGTTTTAGAAAATGAATGTCAAAAAGTATTATTACGTGAAATTGGAGAAAAAATAAATTATCTTTAGGGGAAAAGAATGTACAAAATATATACAAAATTAATACAAGGTAACAGGTGAGACACTGGCAGCTGTCAAGGAGGAGGGTCCTGTAGGAAGTGGTAATTAAACTGAGCTTTGAGGAAAATTAGACATTCTAAGAGGAAGGGGTGATGAGGGAATAATAAAGCTAGCATTTACATAGTATTTTAAGATTTGCAAAGCACTTTACAAATATTATCTTGTGTTTTTAATCCTTACCACAATCCTGAGAGATGAGTGCTATTATTATCCCCATTTTACAGATAAGAAAATCGAGGCAGATAGAGATTAAGTGACTTGTCTGGGATCACACAGCTTGTAAATGTCTGAGGTCAAATTAAACTAAATTTTCCTTACTCCAAGTTATGCACCACTGTGTCACCTAATTGCCTCATTCCAGGTTGGTGGGGGGAGAGGATGAGTTAGCCTGTGCAATTGCCCCAAACCATTCCTCTCCCTAACTCACCTATTTCTGTGCAGGATACCATCATCTTTCTTTAAAGGAAAAAACCTTTACCTTTAGTCTTTGACTCAATGATATGTATTGGTTGAGTGGTAAGGAATAGGCAAAAAGGGTTAAGTTAATTGGCCAAAGTCACCCAGAGAGGAAGTGTCTGAAGCCAAATTTGAACCCAAGATCTTCCAACTCTAGACCTGGCTCTCTATCCACTGAACCACCTAGCTGCCCCAAATACCATCATCTTTCAAATTCAAGCTCACTTTTTTCATTCACACTATTTATCCAGTTTTTTGCTAAGTCTTATAGATTTTCCATAAGAGTTCTCTCATCTGTTCCATTCTCTACTCACACAATTACCATTCCAATTTCATACCCCCATCAATTATCGCCTGAGCTATTATTTAAATTATCTCCCAATTGGCCTCCCTGCTTCAAAGAGAGGAGAAATGAAAGGTCAGATCCCCTCCAGGCATTTCTCTGCCTATTTCTGATGCCTGGAATTTTCCAACTCTTCCTACCTACCAAGTGGCTTCCTTGGCTTCCTTTAAGTCTCAACTAAAATCCCAACTCCCACAGGAAGTCATCCCTAACCTCCCAATTTTAGTGCTTTCCTTCTCAATAATTTCCTATTTATCCAGTATACAGTTTGTATATTTTTGTTTGCTTCTTGTATCCCCCATTATATTGAGAGCCCTTTGTGTACAGACATTTCTCTTGCCTCTTTTTCACAGTGGTACATAGTAGGTGCTAAATAAATGTTGATTGATGTGTAAGGAACAGCAAGAAGGTCAGTTTGTTTCTACTAGATTCCATGAACAGAAATAACTCATCATAAACATAGAAAGTTAAATTAGAATGAGCTTGTGAAGAGGCTGAAATGGAGAAGTTTATGTTTGATCCTAGAGGCAATAGGGAACCATTGATTAATTCATTAATTCATTGATTAATTCATTAATTCAATTCAATTAAGTTACTTGAGCAGGGGACTGCCTGGCAGAACTGTGTTTTAGGAATATAATCTGGCTCTCTATATATAACCACTCTTTACAGAAATGTGATGAGAGCTCTCCAAAAAAGTTCTAAGTGTTCTAAAACCAGGACATGATGACATCATTTAGTTTTATTAAATTATTTATCTATTTCATATATACATATATAATTATTAAATTAAAGGATATTCTATAGAGACAAACTAGGTCTCTGAATGGCAACAAGGTGATGTAATCCTCAGTCAGCATCCACATAGAGAAGTTCCAAAGATGACTTCCCAATTTTCCCCTTTTGTACAGGAAAAAAGTTGCATCTGTGATGGTTACTTGGCAATCCCTCCATTGAGGGTGGGGGTGAAAGAGAAAGGTTCCAGGCTGGTAATTAATGAGGAAACAAAACAGGTTGTTTTCTGGCAGCTAGGTCCATAGAATGATGAACCTAGAATTAGGAAGACCTGAGTTTGAATCTGGCCTCAGATACCTGAGCAAGTCACTTAACCACTGCCTGCCTCGGTTTCCTCAACTGTAGAATAAGGGGATTAAAAGTATCTATCTCCCAGAATTGTTGTGATGACCAAACAAAATTATGTTTGTGAAGCATTAACATAGTACCTAGCACACTGTTTTTTTCTTCCTTTCTATGGCAAGAGCTACACTTTGAGATGTTTGAGCAATATAATTAGTTGAGGGGAATGAAATGTAGGACTAGAATGTCCCAACCCCATCTACTTCAGGGCTAATGGAGTGGAGAAGGGCAAAAGATCTTAATTGATCCCAGGTGCTATGGAGTGACTTGAGCCTAGGTAGGCACTTATCTACAAAGAAATATAGGGGAGGCAGGAGACATTCTCTGCTGGCTTTAGAATTAAAATCAAAAGAGAGCAAAAAGCAATTAGAATGACATTGGTGTATAGGAGAGTAACCAGTTAATATGGGCAGGAGTCTTCCAGGGAATGATGCTTCTAAATTGCCTGCCAGGAAGATGGTCTTAGAATGACCTTTTGAGAAAATTCTCTCCTGCACAAGTAAAGGGTTCAAAATTTATTCATAACCTGTAATTGAGATTTAAGTCTTCATTCTCTTGATTCACTCTCCTACATCTAAAGAATTCTTTGGGTAAGGGGAACAGACTACCATCTATTCAGGGCATATTGTTCAATATTTTTTACATATCAGAATGTCTATTGTTTATGAGAAGGGCTGGAAGGCACTTGCCAGAGCAAGGATTTGCTAACTGGAATGTCCTACTAAGGAGGCTCTACCTTCAAGGATGGTCTATCTATCCGTTCTTTCCTGACATCCTAGTTAAGTTTGGAGATGTTAGTTATCATTTCCTTCAAGCCAAAGACAAGGGTATGTATGATCTTGAACACTTAATGTCTGAGACTCCACGTGCTACCTTTAAAATGAGGAAACTAGATTGGATCTCTAAGGTTTCTTCCATTGCTGGAATGAAATATAATGGAATGGAAATAATTGAATTCTTCCATTCCATTATGATTCTCTGTTATAACTTAATCTGTCACCTTAACTCCAGTTCTATCTCACCAATGGCCTGCTAGACATCTCATCAGGATGCAACTATGTGGCACAGTGGAATTAGTTGGAAGACCTGAGTTTGAATCCTGCCTTGCACATTTACTGGGTGTATCCCTGAACAAGTCACTTAACTTTTGTTTGCCTCAGTATCTTCATCTGTTAAATGGGGATAACAATAGCATCTACCTCACAGTATTTGTTGTATGGACCAAATGAAAACAACAAAATTTATTCTAAGGTCTTTAAGCTCTACTACCTGTTCTACCATGGACAGGTCATTTAAATTCCTTTAAATATGGCATTCAGATTCCTTTTCTGTAAAATAAGGAAGGTTGAGAACGAACCCCTTGTGGTTCTAAATCTATTGTGCTAGATAGACCAAAAGAGGTGATCTGAAACCTGAATCTGAAATCTGAAAATTTCTGGTGTTATCACTAAAACCTTACAAAATGGAACACATTAGAACAAATCCCAGCATGATGATACCCGAGTCTCACTTCCCATCCCAACCCAACTTATTCACTGTCATTAAAGGACTTCCCAGTATAAAGACAGACAGACACAAGAGACAGACAGACACAGAGACAGAGACACAGAGACACAGAGACACAGACAGAGACAGACAGAGACAGACAGAGACAGACAGAGACAGAGATGATAACAACAGAGATATAGACATAGACAGACAGATAGTTGGGCAGAGAGACAGAGAATAGAGCATTTATTAAGGGCTTGCAGGCTCTGTGCTAAACACTGAGATTCAACTACATAGAAGCAGCCAGTTAACATCTTTTAGCTCTCCCCCTCTATTCCTTTTTTCTTTCCCGATCCCAGTTTTACTTTTAGCCTCCACTTCTACAGGTGGAAGTAGAGTTTGTCCTCCATTCCAGTGTAGAAACTCCAAGAAAAGGAATTGCCAGAAGATCTGCAGTGTCTTGAGAGCATCACAAGACTTAAACAAAGTTTTCACATCTGTGGCACAGGCTAACTTTATTAAGTGCACAAAGAAAATGAGCTGTTCTATTTGAAAAGAAGAAGGCTTCTGCTGCTGGTGGAGAGCTTTGACAATAAAATGCTCTCCTGCGCAATTCAAAATCTCCAGTCATTCAAACTCAAGGATGCAGTTATATGAATGATAATACTTTATATTTATTCCAAGCCCTTTTCCTGAAGCTCAGGGCATCTTAATTACATCTCATTAACCCTTGCAATTTATCTGTGAGATAGGTAGACAGGTATTATCTATCACCATATTTTTGCTAGGGCAAAAAGTGAGAATTAAAAAACAGTAAGCAGTTTTGCTTATCTGGTCTTATTGTAATTAGATCTCCCTATCTCTCCCATACTGGAAGTATGCCATTACTGCTAGACTAGTCCCATTACTAACCAACACAGGGATTTGGCTTACTCCATTTCCAAACTGAGTCGTTCTCCCCTCCTCAAACTACCTGTTGGACCTCTGCACCCAGGGGTTCGTCATATTGGTGCTGGGGATAATTTTCATTGTTGTTCAGTAACTTTCAATTGTGTTCATGAACCAGTTTGAGGGTTTAATGGCAAAGATAATGGAATGGTTTACCATTTCCTTCTCCATATCACTTTACATATGAGGAAACTGAGGCAAACTGGGTTTAGTGGCTTGCCTAGAATCATATAGCCAATAAGTATATGAGGCTGGATTTGAACTCAAGAAGACTCATCTTCTGGACTCCAGGCCTAAAACTCTATCCACCATACCACCTAGCTGCCCACTGTACATAATGCAGACATTCAATTTCCTTCACCCACTACAGCCTGGCACTCGAAAGCCCAAGTGACTCACCAGTCTCAGTTCTACTCCCCATCCCTAGCAAGAGATTAAAGGAAAGAGCCTTCATTTCCAGCTGAGGATGAGTGCTCACAGAAGCAGAAAGAAAAGGATGTTAGGAGTCATCTAGTCCAAGCCCTTTATTTTCTAGATAAGGAAACTGAGTCCCTTATAGGTTAAAAGATTTAACCCACTGTCACACAACTAGGAAAGGACAGGACAAGGACTATAATAAACCAGATCCCCTCAGTCCTAGTTATTCCATTCCATTATAGCAAACTGCCATTCCAAAAAGAACCTTGCAACCAAATACTTAGAGCAGATAGAGGCAGGTAGAGGGTAGAAGCAGGAGTTTGTCTTAAGGAAGTCACTCATAGGATTTTATGCATAGTTGGACTATTCAAAGCAATTGAACAGATACCTGGGTGCCTACTATATCTAAGGCTCAGTGCTAGAGCTAGGGATGCAGAGACAACGAACAAAAACAAAAGTAGACCTTGCCTTCAAAGAGCTTACATTCTACAGGGAAAAACAAAGATGACATACACACACAAATATAGCTATAGATATTTGAACATGTATAAATAGATAGAAATAATGCAGAGATAACTGAAGAGGAAGAAGAGTGCTAACAACTGAGAGAAAACAGGAATGGATTCCTAGAGGAGTTGAGCATTAAAGAAAGACAAAGATGTCAAAGAAGAGGTAGAGATGAGAGAGGCGCATTTAGGAATGGAGAAGAACTCATACAAATTCCAAGACCACGCAATTTCCAATGGGGTCAGGAGGTAATTCGGAGGGAAGAAAAAGATCTCATGGGACAGAGAAGAATTAAGGGAGCTAACTAAAAGAAGACAGTACTTGCCAGAGGAGTCCAACCACTGCTACCGGCTATGGAACAGTAAGCCCAAGAGCCCCTGGAATAACTGCTTCCCAGACCACTGGTCCTGCTTCCAGCCTAGCCCTCATGGCTACAACTCCACCCTAAGGAAAGGGGCAGCATGTGCTAAGTGAGTCTAACCACCACTGCTTCCACCTTGACTTACTGCTTTCCTTGAGATCACGATGGAGAAAGCCCAGGATCCTGAGCTCCAGAGCTCCTGGAGTGGCAGCACCTGAATCCTAACACTATCAGCCCCCACAGCAATCATCCAGAGAATCAACTCCTTGTGGAGAAGCTTTCTAGCAAAGACTTCTAAAGCTTTACAGCTCCAGCCTCCTCAATAGCCAAAGTAACTGAAGATGGGAAAAGCAAGTCCTTGTCGTTTCAGAAATAGAGATGATTTTATTTACATAAAAAAAATTTAAGATGGCACATGACTACCTGCATTGTCACTGTACTTGGAAGTCTGGGAGATCCTTTCCACCTGGTGATTTTAACCTCCATAGGGTATCTCCTTCTATTAAAATATAACTCCTTGAAAAAAGGGATTGTCTGTTTTTCTCTTTGTATCCTGAATAGAGTGGACTTATTAAGTACTTAAATACTTTGGTATTCATCATTCACCAACCACCCTCATTCCTGCTAACAAGATCTCTCTGCCTTCCATTTGTTTTTGGTTGTTTTTTTTTATCAAGTTTGGGAACCCCAGTTGCCCAAGACCAAGGGCTTCAAGGTTCTCTTCAAAGATGGTTATTATGCCTCCTGCCTCTTGGCTTCTCAGGCATCTACTAAGTCCCAACTAAAATCTCATTTTTCTATAGGAAGCTTTTCCCAATCCCTTCAAAGAGGGTTATAATAAATCACAGAAAAGCAGTAGGAACTATCTTTTTGATCTATATGAAGCATGGGTTAACTACTAGAAATATAGTCACAAATTTTATCAGTGAAAACCGATAGGAAAAGGAAAGTCACCTAGTCTCTGGGCTTCAGTGAAGTCATTTGTAAAATGAAGGGTTTGTATGTATAACATGTTTTCTAAAGTCCCTGTCAATCCTCAGAAACTATTAGGCAGCTGGGAAGGACATTGGATAAAGAGTTGGGCCTGAGTTCAGGAAGATCTGAGTTCAGATCCATCCTCAGACACTAATTATTCAACGTTGGGCCAGTCATTTAATACCTCTCAAACTCAGTTTCCCTATTTGTAAAATGTAGACAATAATAGCATCTGCTTCAAGGGTTGTTGTAAGCGATCAAATGAGATAACATTTTGTAAGATCTTTTGCATATCTTAAAAGAGCTATATAAATACTAGTTATTATTGTCATTACTCTCTACTGCTACTTCCAAAGGTCATTTCTATTGTCATTACTATGGTAAGTCCACTCTGATCTGTCAGGTCCATTATTATCAGGGGTTTGCTGGTAAATGTTTAACAACCAGTACTACAGAGGTGAAACATGGATGCACATTTCCCAGCTTCCTCCAGCTCATTTTACAGTTGAGGAAACTAAGGCAAAACAGGGTTAAGTGATTTTCCCGGGGTCACATAACTAGTAAGGTCTGAGACTAGACTGGAACTCAGGTCTTCTAACTCTAGACCAGCTACTCTATCCATTATACCACTTGACCTAGGTAGCACAACACTCTTTTAAGCTTGATCTGCTTTATGAACATTTCCTCCATTACTTTCTTAAGTCTAAATAATCAACAAAGCCATAAATCACATCCTGATTTGCAGCATTTGCTTAGTTCTGAGGTGCAAATGCTCATATTGAAAATTGTTTAAATCCTGGTTCTCAGTACGCCCTTGATTATAACCTCCAGGAGAGCATCTCAAGGAACAAATGTTGGCTTCAGGCAACTAGAATATTCAGGTATGACCAGCATAATCAAAGACAGTCAGAAGGTCAATAAATAAACATTTATTGAGCTTCTATGATGTGCCAGGCACTAAGGATACAAAGAAAGCTAAGGGAAAGTTCCTGTTCTGGCCCTAATCCCACACCCCTTCCCAAAAAGGAACTGAAGGGGAGATGGATGATACCACCTAGTATTAGCCCTGCTTCATTCAGACATCAACCCACTCGACTGCAGGTATACAGGGAGGAGGGGAATGGGGAAGGGAGTAGCCAAATCTGTGGGTTCATTGCTCAACTGAACGCCAGCCAAGGCATGATTTTAGTGAGACAAATTTAATTAACTTCCCTGATAGATCTTAGATTAATTAGCCAAGTCATGCTGACAAGAAAGTATTTGGGCTTGGGGCTTTGTTTTAGTGACAAGAGCCCAGAATATCTGGCTGGGCCATTTCATTAGATTCAAATCATAATTTGCCATTTTCCTGAACATATTCCACTTATACCACACAGTTCATTGCCTTATACCATAGTGCTTTGCACTCTGGCTTGTTCTATATGTTCCCTGTCTTGCCTCCCCAACTGGATTATGAGCTCCTTGAAAATAAGGACCATTTTCTGATCAAGGACACATCTAAAACCCAGTGGAATTGTGTGTTGACTATGGGAAAGGGTGAAGGGAGGGGAGGGAAAGAATATGATTCTTGTAACCAAGGAATAATGTTCTAAATTGACTAATTAAATAAAATTTTCAAAAAAACCAGAACCATATCTCCTGTTTCTTCATGCCCACAGTACAGGGCGATGCACATGGCTATCACTCAGTAAGCAAATCTTGCTGACTCTTTTCCTACACAGGGAAACACAGAAAATACTCCCTATACATCCCATATTCCTCCGTTCAGATCCTGACTACCATTCAAAACCCAACTCAAATGTCCCCTTCTTTATGAATGTTCTTTGATGTTGTCAAGGAAGAAGTCCTCTCTCTTTGCTCAGAACACTAATGATACCCTTTTCAAATATCTCTTAGGTACATATTTTATTCCATTTTGTTTTATAGCTATTAACATATTTATCATTTCCCTTTCTAGACTCTAAGGTCCTTGAGAATAGGGACCACGTTTTCATTATCTCAGTAGCTAGATATTACCTAGCATAATACTCCATTTGTTAAAGATATCCAATAGTTATTTGGTGAATAATTAAATCAATGAAGGTATTGCTTGCTTCTTATCTTTTTCTAATTGAATCCATGCTTTTAATCGACAAAAAATATTTTTAAGAGCTTTCTATGTGCCAGTCATTGTGCTAAGGGGATAAAAGTGTAATAAAGGGGATAATTGTGCTCTGGGGATAAAAGCGTAAAGAATGAAATAATCCCTCTTCACAAGGAAATACATTCTTATTTTTATTTTTAAAATACAATTCCATGTTTCCATGATTCATTTTCTTTTCCTCCCCCTCCCAGAGTTGACAAGCAATTCCACTGGTTTATACAAATGCTATCACTTGATACCTATTTCCACATTATTCATTTTTGTGATAGAGCAATCTTTTAAAGCCAAAACCCCAAATCCTATACCCATATAAACAAGTGATAAATCATGTGTTTTTCTTCTGCATTTCTCCTCCCACAGTTCTTCCTCTGGATATGGATAGTATTCTTTCTTATAAGTCCCTCGGGGTTATCCTGAATCATCATATTGCTACTAGTATCAATGTCCATTACATTTGATCATTCCACAATGTTTCACTTTCTGTGTACATTGTTCTCTTGGTTCTGCTCTTTTCACTCTGCATTGGTTCATGGAGGTTCTTCCAGTTCATGTAGAAATTCTCCAGTTCATCATTCCTTACAGCACAATAGTATTCCATCACCATCATATATCACAATTTGTTCAGTCATTCCTGAATCAAGGGACACCACTTCATTTTCCAATTTTTTGCCACCACAAAGAGTGAGGCTATGAATATTTTTGTACAACCCTTTTTTATTAGCCCTTTGGGGTACAAACCTAGTAGTGGTATTGCTAGATCAAAGAGCATGCATTCTTTTAAAGCCCTTTGGGCATAATTCCAAATTACCGAAGGAAGGAAGGAAGGAAGGAACGAACGAACGAACGAACAAATGAACAAACAAACAAACGAACAAATAAAGGAACGAAGGAAGGAACGAAGGAACGAAGGAACAAAGGAAGGAAGGAAACTTTAGCTAAAAAATAATTTCACCACATTTAAATTCAAGAAAATGAATCTCTTGTCCTCTAGAAATGGCAGGTAGTTTTGCTAGGAAAAACCACATACAACATCTATTCCACATGTTGATGAGTCTAAAAGATAAGACAAGTAGCATACCTTGCTGTGGGATCAGTAAATTGATGGCTTCCCCAAAAACCATTAGCAGTTGCAAATGCTGAGTCAAAATAATGGCTCTTTTTAAAAAACCCTTAAATTCTGTCTTAGAATCAATACTATGTATTGGCTCCTCAGCAGAAGAGTGGTAAGGGCTAGGCAATGGGGGTTAAGTGACTTGGACAATGGCTCTTTCTACACTTAACTCCATCCTCTAGGCAGGTTTGGTTTTTCTCTTCATCATTGCTAGTATCATGGATTTACACCTATAAGGAATTCTTGGAGTTTGCCTACTCTCCACCCTTATTTTATGAGTAAAGAACCTGAGGTCCAACAAAATTAACTAATCGAAGGTCAGACAAATAGTAAATGGCAGTCAGATATCTCACTGGTGTATTCCAAATCCAAATCTAGCATGATTTCAACTGCATCACACTAAATCCTACACAAGTTAATCGCACTGTTTTAGAAATCAAGACCCAATGAATCTTGAAGACCTCCTCTTAATTGTACCCAAAACAATGTTGTAAATATCATCATAAACAATTACCATAATAAACATTTTTATTGAGCACTTCATATATGGTGGACATTAGGAATACGTAAATGGAAATATAATTCCCAACATTAATCAAGACAACAGACATTTAAGTGCCTACTATGTGTCAGATACTGTGCTAAGTACTGGAGATGAAAAGAAAAAAATTTAAGCCAGTTCCTGCTTTCAAACAGTTTACATTCTAATGGGAGAGACAACAACCCAAACAACTCTGCATGAACAAGACATATACAGGATAAACTGGCGATAATCTCCAAGGGAAAGCATTTAGATTAAGGAGGATTACAGAGCAGGGACCTTACCTGAAATGAAATCAATAAGCATTTTTTCCTCTTTTTTTCTGCTAATGTCCCTGCCAAGTACCAGGCTCTGGGGATAAGGAAGCCTTGGTATGATTCCCTCAGGGGAAGGACAAACAGGAAATGGGAGAGGGGAGCAGATAGCAAGCCTACTCTGTGTCAGGCACGGTGCTAAGCCCATAGATCATACTGAGCCATGGAACCTGCAGGAATTCATTAGATGGAACAAGATGAAGATGAAATGACCATTCAGTGATCGCCCCAAAAGTTTCCTGATTTCATGTCTTAAGTATCAGTCTTCCAGGAGAAACCAAGAAGTTTTAGGTAACAATTTTATGCTTTAAGACTTTGTCATTGCACGTTAATAAATCCTGCGTTTTAAGCATCTCTTGTGTTTGGAGGAAATATATAGCTGTTCAGTCTCTGATGTACCTAGTACATTGAATATTTTTCTAATCCCTTTTGGGGAGTTCCTTGACATGATCCAAATTTCTTTCAATTATTTTCCTATGGGCTCTGAGGTGGGAGCATAAAGAGCCCCCCAAAAAGAGCATTATCCCTCTCTATAGAGACCAAACTCCCCCAAGTCTGAACCTACTGTATTACAATTGTTCCTATTTTTTCAGATGAGGAAACTAAATCTGAGAAACACAAGTGACATTCAGGGTTATACAACTAAGTAGTAGCTATCCGAGACAGGATTTGAACCAAGTCAAGTCTGACTCTAAATCCAGGATGCTTTGCCCCTGACACCATAAATACCTTTCTTTCTTACATAGAAAAAAGTTCTCAGTCCTCTCTATTCTTATACTTAAGTGTCTTAGCATCGTTGCTCCTCAGAATTATTTCCACCCACCAAATGCCTGTCTTGGGTAATGTCTATTTGTTATTAGCTCACTTTGGGGGCTGGTGTAGTCCATATTTAGCCCACCTTCGCTTAAGAAGAGAACATTTAAATCAAGCAGTGAGTGTGCCCCCAACACATGGATTGGATGAGGTTGCCAAGGCAACACCAGCTGCTTCTGACATCATAGAGAAAAGATGTCACCTCTCCAGGAAATCAATCTCCATTTAACCTCCTCAGTGTTTGCCTCAAATTCCTATTGCACTCACTTTCCTGTACCATTCTTTTGTCAAGTCTTCCCTATTCCTTGGGACTCCTATAGGCTTCTGGGGGTTGTCCTCCCAGCTTAGGAAAGAGTTCTTTTGTTTGGGGGCTTATCTTTATCTCAACTTCTTCTTCCTATTGTCCTTTATGACAAAGGATGTTTCTAAAAGAACAGGGCCCTCAGTCCACCAGAACTGCAAGGCTTCCTCTCAAATGTGGCAATCCCTTTAGCAGTTAGCACTGTACATGTTCTCCATAATGATGTCTGGTCCTGAGGGCATCCACAAAAAGAGCAAACCTACATGAAAAAATGACACAAGTTAGAGAATAAGTTCTGGTCCTCAGTTTCCTCATCTGTAAAATGAGAAAGCTTGACTAGATGAATTCTATGGTTCTTCCCAGTTCTAATATTCTGAGCCCATGAAATTATTGTCTGTGAAAGAGTTAAAGGTAAGGAAGTTCACTTGCAGTCTTCCAGGATGAGAAAGTTTTCCACAGGATTCATAGAAGTGAGGGAAAAGAGACATGAGCAGTTCTTGTCTACAGATATCCACATTTGTGGCTTTATAATTTGGGGAGAGGAGGAGATGAAAGGATAAGGAAAAATGTGTGCATCATTTGTTCTTATTGAGTCATTTATCAGTCATTTCCAACTCTTCAAGACCCCATCTGGGGTTTCCTTGGCAAAGATACTTCAATGGTTTGCCTTTTACTGCTCTGGCTCATTTTACAGATGAGGAAACTGAGGCAAACAGGATTAAGTGCCTTGTCCAAGAAATTAAGTATCTGAGGTCAGATTAGAACTCAGAAAGATGAGGCTTCCTAACTCCAAGGCTGACTCTCTGTCCACTGCACCATCTAGTACTCCTGTGCATCACTTAGTACCCCAAAAATGAAAGAAGAAAGGGACAGTCTGGTAAATTTGGAATCAGAGAACCTTAATTTGAATCCTAATTTATCTATTTACTAGACCTTTGCTCTTGGCCAAATTATTCCACTCTCTAGACCGCAATTTCCTCATCTATAAAATAAAGGGTCTGGGCTGTATAACCTCTGTGTTTTCTTCCAACTCCACATCAATGATCCTAGTATAGTCAGTCAACTAACATTTATTAAATGCATGCTATCAAATTCCAGGCAGTGTGCTAAATGCTGGATATACTATATGTCTAAGAACATTATCGCCTCTCAATCTTGGGCTTCTAATTAAATCTGGCAAAATGAAAAATCAGACCTGGTTTGATAATAGTTACCTTTGCATAGTCTTTTAATATTTACAAGTGCTTTGTAGATATTATCCTTTTTATCTTCACAGCAACTTTAGGAGGTTGATGCTATTTTTATACCTACCTAGCTTTTTCTTTAAAACCCTACCTTCCATCTTAGAATCAATATTATGTATTCATTCCAAGGCAGAAGAGTGGAAAAGGCTAGGCAATGGGAGTTAAGTGACTTGCCCAGGGTCACACAGCTAGAAAGGATCTGAGTCCAGATTTGAACCCAGGACCTCCCATATCTAGGCCTGACTCTCTATTATGTCTCCTAGCTGCCCCATTTTATCCCCTTTTTACAGATAAGGAAACTAAGGAAGGCAGAGGTCAAGTGGCTTGTGTCTGACAATAAGTTTCGGAGATTATATTTGAATTCTGGTCTTTTTGACTCTAGGCTTAGTACGCTGTGTCATAGCCTCTACTTCCTACCCCAGCACCAACTACAACATAGGGACTGTGCCCAGAGCTTTCAGGGGGATGTCTTCACATGCTTGGGCTAGACATCTCCCTAACTCACCGTCAGTTGAGACAAGGCTTTTTGGTTAGCCTCAACCTGGCTTAGCCCATCAAGATGGAACCATCACAACAGAGCTCTCAGGACTGAGATTCAAAATTTCTCATCACTTGCCAAAAGGCAGCATTCTTGGGAAGAGAGAAGGAGTAGGGGAGTCAAGTGATACTCTACCGCCAGTGGCTCAGCTCCTAATTCTATCCAAGAAATGAGCTGGTGCCATGAAGCCCAGCCAACATTGAGTCCACAGTCAAGAATGATAAGGTTCAGGAGACAATCATAGAATATCCAAGAAGGCATAAATGGGAAGGTTTGCATGTGAGACAGGGGCATGTCTTTATATGTATGGGACCAAGGCATCGGATTGTACAAGTAATCAAAATAAATAAACCTTCATTGCTTTTTTTAAATGTCAAGAGAAGTCCAGTCTTTCCCTGCTTAAAATTATAGCTATTAAAAAAAAAGAAATTTTGTAATGAAACAAGAGGCCAGACAAGTACTTATGGTTGAGGAGAGGAGAGAGACAGAGACCCCAGGAAACCAGTGCAAGGCTAGGGAAGGAGCTCACGCTCATTACAATCCTCTGGAGGCTTCCAATTAAATCTGATTAGCTTTTATTAAGTGCCTCCTCTATTTAAGGCTGATTGCAGATATAAAGACAAAATGAAATATAGACCCTATCTTTAGGGAGAATTCACATGTGAACAGAGAACACCATATGTAATAATTTTAGGAAGGAGAAAACACTAAATAGGGAGTTCAGGAAAGGCTTTTCCTGGGGCAACTAGGTGGTTCAGGGGATAGAGAGCCACACCTGGAAATGGGAAGTCCTGGATTCAAATTTGACTTCAGACACTTCCTAGCTGTGTGACCCTGAGCAAGTCACAAGTCCAGTTTTTCCAGTACAGCTCTTCTGCCTAGGAACTGACATCTAGTATCTATTCTAAGACATGGTGGTAGTCTCTCGGTGACTGAGAATGACAATATTCTAAGACAAAAGGTAATAATTTGAAGAGAAAAAAAAAGAGAAAGGCTTCTCCTAAAAGGTGACCCATCAACGGAGCCTTGAAGGAAGCTAACTAAAATTTCAAATCTGCACTCCCTCTGCAGATGTCTTCAGAGAAGATTAAGAGTAGTATCTTAAAGGAAAAAAAGAAGGAATCATAACAAGAGCAGGGTAGAAAGGACTCACATTATTTCAATTAAATTCAACCCAAGTCAACAAGTATTTATGAAATGCCATCTATGGACAAGACATTGGACTAGGGTCCAACATACACATACCAAAATGAGATAGACCCTGCCCTTGAGGAGTTTATAGTCTACTAAAGGATTCAGCATGTACTTTGGTAAATAACAATAAAACCATCCAAAGGTGAGAGACCTAGATGGGCACTGGAGAGAAGGGGGCACTTGGGAAAGGTTTCCTCTGAGAGATAACCCCCAAACTGAGCCTTGAAGGGAGCTAGCTCTTCTGAGAGGTAGCAAGAAGCTAAGATTACTTTGGGAACTTGAGGCCAAGACTGTGAAAATCCCTGGCACAATTATCATTGACCTTGTGTTATCCTTGGAAAGGTCTCTTACAGTGGGGATAGCTCCCTTGAAATGTGAACTGTGTCTCATTAAGTCCAGGATGGCTACAAATATATATATGAATATAGTCTATATATTCTATAAATGAAGGCTATTCTGTCCATAGAAGATGGTAGAGTGAGATTAGAGCACTATTGGAGTTAGAAAGACCTAAGTTCGAATCTTGCCTTAGCTACTTCCTAACTAGGAGCCCTGGGAAAGTCATTTGAACCTCATCTATAGAAGGCAGATAATAATAGCATTTTCTTCATCTGGGCTGTTAAGCGGTTCAGCAGAGCTAATCTATTAATAGTGCTTTCCAAATCTAAAAGGGCTACAGAATTCAAACTCATAGAAGGATTGTGATATAAGCTGATTGTATGTGACATGTATTCTATGTGGTAAGAAAAAACCAGGCAATCTCAGAAATCGGCTGTTTGGGGCACACGTCAGAGGATTTCACACTTCCTAGCACAGGCTGTGATATACAGGGGCCCCAACTTGTAACGTTTTGCTGCACTGAGCTGATGAAATCATTAACCCTGCCCTCCCGGGCAGGAGCAGTCAAAGGCAGTTGTCTTCCAGTGGCAAGGCTGTGATGATGGGAAAGTCAGCTCCAAATCATTTTGCCCTCCTGCAGGAGTTGCAGTCAAATGGCTGAGAGATTACCTCTTTATCAGCCACAAATGCCATCACTGCAGTGGAAACACAATCAGGTTAATTTCACATGACTTGTTTAGAGAAATCTCTACCCCTCAAGGACTCCAGCAGGGTTACGTTAGATGTTTCCAAGATGCTTGTCATGCTGTTCCCATGTTCTGAAACAAACCAGTTAGATTGAACGGAGAACAATTTCTAGGAACTCACCAGAAAAGTACATTACTTTGAGTTTGAATTACATCAACTATTTACATTAACTACTTTGTTTCCAGTGATTCAATGAGATAAACTCTAATCTTGCGAGGCAGTTAACATTCCAGTTTTTCTGCATTCATAAATACCTTCTTACCACCCTGCCCAGAGTTCTAGATATTAGCTGATGTCTGCCCTTTGTGCCCTCTTGGACCCCCCCCAAAAAAAGGATAGAAGGAATATTTTCTCCTACTACTACATGTATACTAAATCTGCAGACAAAGAAACTGAGTTGAAACCCTTCCTGAACTATGTAACTTTGACAAGTGTAATATCTATGAAGAAGCTGGGTAGTACAGTAGATGCTGTACCAGTCTGGAATCAGGGAGATCTGCATTCCGTTTTGGTCTCAGACTCTTACTAGCTTGTGTGACCCTGGAAAAATCACTTAACCTCTATTTTGCCTCTCTCAAATGAAGGTATAGTAATGTGTGACCCTGGGAAAGTCACTTAACCTCTATTTTGCCTCTCTCAAATGGAAGTGTAGTACCACCTCCCAGGATTAGTGTGAGGATAATATTTGTTAAAAAAATATAAGATGCTTCCAAATTATATAATAAATTAGTCAACTATGGTGGAACAAGGCTGTAATCCCTATGAACAAGGGGGCTGAAGCTATCAGATCATTCGAGCTTGAGTGTTCTATTGTATTTTTAATTTAAAATCCAGGAATTTTTTATTTTTTGTTTAAGATTGTCCTTTTATAAAAATCCAAGATTTTGAATTTTGTTCAAGAAAAGATCTTCAAGAAAGAAGCTTGCTAACTCCTCAATCAAGAGAATGAATTGTTGCAAAAAGATGCCGGAAAATCTAAACTACATCAAGAAGATCAAGAATGAACTTTGGATATGGTTGATTGAACTGAACATTGATTGAACATTTATTGTAAATGTATACATTTATGCCAAAAGGGACTGCCCCTAATTTGGCTTTCTGTCAATGCGCCTAGCAAAACATTGGTTTTGCTTTCTTTCTTTTCTATTTCCTCCCTCACTATTCTAATTTCCTCTTAGAAAATTGAATATTGTATATATGTATAGTTAGAAGTGCATTTAGGACTACAAATTGATTATGTCAAATGATCAATGGGGAGACTAGTCTCCCAATGATCATTCAGGGGGGATTGTGAACCTTAAAAATTTCCCAGACCCTACTTCATAAAGCTGGGTTAAGACCATTCCCCAGTTGGGCAGTGAAGGTACTTGATCAGGAATGTGAGAACTCTACTTCACCATACTTAAGCATGCCCTAGGGGAAGAAAAAGTTGTAAACTCTTTGCTGAACAATGAAAAGTACTTAAACTTACAGTAAGACAAAAAAGTTCCTAAGCCATGCCTATTTTTGGATATAATACAAAGGGGTGCTAAGTACCTATAAAGGTCAGGCAATTTGTGAATTTACAAGGAGCAAAGAGCTGAGCAACTTACTCAGAGCTTTCCTGGTGTGAATTACTCAAAAGATTAGTCTTCTTAGGTGTAAACTAAGAATTGTCTGTCCTTTGAAAAACGTCTACTGTGATTGGTAGATGAGAGAACTTAGGGGAGGTGACATAGGAGAAAATTCCCTATATAAGGACAGAACCAGTCTCTTGATGAGAGGCAGAAGAATCCCTCTAAGGAGAAGGATGGCTGGCTGAACTGGTGTCTATATTCTTGCTTGGACAGATCTTGTGGTGAGTAATTAAGGACTGACTGATCTTTTCTCTTAGGGCTTAGGCCTGGGTTGGCCAGGACTGGCCAGGGCTGGCTTATCCTTTTCTCATTATTCCCCTTTTTCTTTCTTTCTCTACTTTTCTTTAATTCCTCATTTGTATTAATTAAAATCTCTATAAAACCCAGCTGACTTGGGTATATTTGAATAATTGGGAATATTTCCCTGGCGACCACCTTATATTTGATTTAAAAACAAAACACTGTAGTGAAAACATATTTCCTGTGGTCACAACTTACTCATCCACTCTTTATATCTATCACAATTTATATCTTCCACTATTTTAATCACTACAGTTTATGATTTCAACCATTTTAATTATTACACTAAGCTTTAGGGGGCTAGGTCAATTGGATGTCCAAATTAAATCTGGCATCAATATGTTGAGCTCCCCACCTCCCAAAAGCAGGAGAATCACCAGGCTGCCTAAGGGGAAAAGAACTAGCAGAGCCTGAGAATGTTGAAGGTCAAAGCTCCCATGCCAATTAATATGGGATCCAGTCTATGAGTAACCATTGTACTACCAGCCTAGATAAACAAGGTAAACCTAGTTGTTGTTTTTAAGCTATATAATAATATAAAAGATTTGGTTGGCAAAAAAAATACATCAAAACAAAAAAACATAAGAACATATTGTTTGATCTACAAATATCTCATTTCATCTTTACATAAAGCCTGTGAGGTAGGTGGTGTTATTCTCCCCATCTTACAGTCTAGGAAACTGAGGCAGATAGACTTTTCTGCTTTTTGTTTGCTTTTTAATCATTTTTCATTTATTTGTTTTTCAATTACATGTAAAACAATTTTTGAAAATTATCATCTGACATTTCTTGATTCAGATTCTCTCCCTCTCTGAGGCTATAAATACCCTGATATAGGTTATACCAGTACTTTAATGCAATACATATTTCCATATTCCTCATGCCATGAAAGAAGACACATATTACATATATGATAAAAAAAACTTATGAAGGAAATAAAGTGAAAATGGTATGCTTTTGATCTGCAATCAGTTCCTTCTATGGTTGTGGAGAACATTTTTCATCATGAATCCCTTGGGGTTGTCTCAGAACCTTGTTTTGCTGATAATAATTGCATCTTTCACAGTTGAACCTCATAAAATGTTTCTGTTATGATATACAGCATCGTCCTGGCTCTACTTCACTTTGTATCAGTTCATCTAACTCTTTCCAGGTTTTTCTGAACTCCTCCTGTTCATCATTTCTTATGATGCAATAGTATTCCATTATGACCATATACCTGTTCAAATCATTCCCTAGTTAATGACTATTCCCTCATTTTCCAATTCTCTGCCACTACCAAAAGAGTTGACATGAATATTTTTGTGGACTTATCATAAAAAAAACTGCTATCCACAGCCAAAGAAGGAACTGTTAGAATCTGATTGCAAATCAAAGCATGCTATCCTTACTTACATTTCTTCATAAGTTTTTATTGTATATATGATATGCATCTTTAGTTACAACATGCAGAATTTGAAAAGATGTATTGCATGAAAGCACTAGAATAACTTATATAAGACTACTAATTGCCTTGGGTATGTGGAGAAAGGAGGAACAGAAACTGAATCGCAAAATGTCAGAAAGCTTAATTGTCAAAAATTGTTTCTACATGTGATTGAAAAAAATAGAATTTAAAAGAGAAAAAATATTTTTGTGTAAGCAAATTCTTTTTTGTTTGTTTTTATTTTACCTTTTGTCTTGGAGTTCCTGCTAAGTTTCAGTTACAAGGCAGAAGAGTATTAAGAGCTAGGCAATTGGGGTTAAGTGACTTGCCCAGGGTCACACAACTAAGTTGCCCCCAGATAGACTTGAAGTAACTTGCCTAGAGTAATATCTGAGATCAGATTTGAACTTAGATCTTCCTGATTCTAGGTCCCAACTTTCTAGCCACTGAGCCACCTAGATATCTCAGAAAGGGGAACAAGTATATCCAAAAATGAGCATGTTATAAGAACCAAATGCATCTAGTTTAAAAAACAGATCTGAAAGATTAGATTAAATTTATGTATTCCTCTTTATTATCTCAGTCAACTTCATTCCACAGAACAATTCTGAAAATGGAACTTCATTAATGAACCAGAGAGAATGACTTTTTCCCAGTTCTCGGGAAAAGGGACATGATCCACAGCAACTATAGCTAAAATGAATTTATCTTTTTCCTATTACATTTTCCTTCCACTCAAGAAGAATGGCTATAGAGAAATGGTTAAAATAAACTACCCTGCTCAGGAACAGAATTGAATTTTTAAACCATCCAAAAGTCTATTACATCTCGCCACAGTGAACAGAATACAAACAATTTCCATGGAAACCCAAAGAAACATCACCTCCAAAGTTGTAATCAGTTTCTAAAACTTCATAAAACCATTTGGTTTAGAATTGAAAAGCCCATAGAACTTATCTATCTACTTCATTCTCATTATAGAAAGGAGGAAACTGAAGCCCCCAAAAAAGAATAAATAAAAGAAACTGGACATAACAGGATGCCCAAAATCACACAAAAATGTTAAGTAGAAGAGCTGGGTGCCAAGCACTATGCTAAGTCCTCAGAATGCAAAATATCTGATCCAATCAAAGTAAAGCCCACGAAGGGTGAGAAGACACTGGTGCTGCTGTTGAGGGTATGATGCTGAAGGAGCAACCAAAAACTACTGGGTCCTTGAAGTCTGTTTATACTGGGTTACTCAGTAACTGCCTTCTATGGCAACTTTCAGCCTTGTTGGAGCCGGCCTGGGGCCCCAAAGATATCTGTAGGACGTCCCATATACTCTGGGTTATGACATATACCCTTTTGGGTTCCCAAGGCTATTTGCTGCAGTGATGTTCTTGGCATTTTGCAGTCATTGAGTTGAGTAATGCTGAAGACCTGCTTGTCATTTGCCTGTTTACTGATCCCTGACACACCAAATTTCCACTCCCTAGCCCTCTGTCACTTCCCTATTGATTCCCATTCATTAATTTACACCTTCCATTTAATACTACCAATTGATCTGTGTCAGAGGGAGATGAACAAGATACATGTGTTTCTCACTACTCCCTAGAAGGAAGACAAACAAGATCTCTTCCATGTATAGAAAAAATGATTGCTTCTTCCCATCCATACACATTCTACATAGGAAGGGATCTATAATGAGAAATAGGCGTGTGTATGCATACAGATCCATACTCAGGGACATGAAATGAAGTGAAGCAGGATATTTCCTATAAGAGTTCAATTTTCATTTTGATGTCACCATGATTTCAAAGATTTTTAATTATTAAATTCTCCATCAGTAGCTTTTCTGTTTTCCAATCATATATTTGTATGATTCAAATTAAAGTACATCTACTTATTATCAAGGTAAGAGAGAGCAAAACAACAAGAAAACCATTCTACTGATATGACACGGGTAAATAGATGAGAGATAAAAAATATATAGATATGGCAGCTAGGTGGCACATTGGATAGAGCACTAGACCTAGAGTCAAGAAGACTCATCTTTCTGAGTTCAAATCTGGTTTCAGGCACTTTCTAGCTATATGACCCTGGAAAGTCATTTAACTTGGTTGACCTCAGTTTCCTCATATGTAAGATGATCTAGGGAAGGAAATGGCAAACCACTCCAGTATTTTTGCCAAGAAAATCCCAAATGGGGTCACAAAGAGTGGGACACAACTGAAACAACTAAACAAAAGAAGAGAAACAGATGGAAAGAGAAAGAGATACATAGATGGGGGGGAGAGAGAGAGAGGGATGGGGGATGGGAATATGGGTAGATAGACAGACATATACATATATGTATGCATGCATATATATATATACTTACATAGATACATAGGCAGGTAGATGGATAGATACATATAGGTATATAGATACATGTATAGATATATAGATGGAAAGAGATACAAAGATACACAAATGGAGAAATAGATTGATACATATAGATATATAGGTGCATAGGTACATGGATAAATACATAAAGAGAAATATAGCTAGCAAGTTAGGCAGATAGATATTAATGGGCATATTAATATCTTTTAGAAAGGAAAAAATAAGTGAGGCAGACTATCTCTGATAGCACAATTCAAGTCTCATTTTGGCATCAACATATACACAATATTTTTAATCTAGAACTTCACTTATTAATATTTCAGTGTATATCAGTTTGATAATTGACCTATCATAGAATCATAAAATTTCAGAATCAGAAGCAATATTGGAGGCCAACTAGTCCATCTCACCCTGGGAAAAGAGAGCTATGATCTCCAATCTGCCCTCTACACAGTCAAGCAAGTGATTTTCCTTAATCAAAGATTCATGGGATTTTTCTGTTGCCACTAGTAAAAAATATAAGCTCTTCCATTTAGCTTTTAAAGTCTGTCACACATTGGTCCCAATGTCTCATCCAGCATGCTTCATTATACATTACCACCTTTCTTGCTCTCCTTTCCAACTATCCTTCTCACTCCTCAAACATGGCACTCTATCTCCTGCCTCTAAGAATTTTTGCAGTCCATCTCCTTCCTCATAGAATCCCTCACTTTCTTCAAGATGCATCCCAAGCACCACTTTCTTCAGGGAGATTTTCCTGAGCCCCCCAAATGCTAATGCCCACAATTTAACTACTTTGCATTTATAAATGTGACTTGCAAATCATTTAACTCCTCTGAAACTTATAACTTTCCCCATTGGTCAACCAATGACACAACCCAGAAGACTAGATGGCATAGTTTGGGTTGAATTCACAATTCTTCCCTTTCTTACCTAGATGCCCTTGGGCAAGTAACTTAAGTCCTCTTGGGCCTCAGTTTCCTCACTTATGAAATGAGATCATACTAGATGATTTCTGAAGTCTTTTCAGCTCCAAATTCCCTGATTCTTTTTTTTTACAAAATTTCCTTTTGATTTTACTGAATTAGACAGATTTCAACAAAAAAGAAATATTCCCCCATGCAATGAACATTTGAAGCCATGAATTTCTAGCGTGTAAAACTATGGATTTCTAGTATGCAAAGCATGTTTCTCAAAGCAGATTTCAAAATTAACATGGATATTATAATAGTTCCCTGCTTGTCTATATCCCCTTTGAATGTCCTCTACTTATTCCTGTGTTTGGGTATAAATCCCATGACTTTATGGAGCTATAAGCTCCTTTCTAACTTTTACTTCCTTTGAAATAATAGTCCAGTTTCTGTCATACTTTTGGATTATGTTTCTTCAATGTTTTAAGTGAGAAAGAATGTATATATAGCAGTCAAGAAGGCTCAGAAGTCTCCTCTCTCCAGGCTATCTGGGTTGGTTCAATAGTCCCACTTATACTAGCTTTGGGGGGAAGAAAGTCCAAGAAGGGGTAGCCATGACTACCACTAACTCAGAGTTCCAGCAGTAATCCTATGAAAGAATTGATCTCCCACTACTATATACTATGGCTCCTGAGTCCCATCAGTGTGCTTACTATTTTAACAAATTTGGCCAAAATAATTTAAAGTATTTTAAACTCTTACCTTCTCTCTTAGAATTAATACTACAGCAGAAGATCAGTAAAGGCTAGGCAATTTGGGTTAAGTGACTTGCCCAGAGGCATACTGATAGGAAGCATATTACACCACATTTGAACCCAGGACATCCTGTTTTCAGGCTGGTGTTCTATCCACTGTGCTTCCTAGTTGCCACTGACTTAATTTTTAAAAACAAAAGTTTAATAATTATGATGATAGTCGTTATTTATATAGCACCTACTACATATCAGGAACTACACTAATCTCCTTACAAATATCATCTTATCTATCCATACAACAACCTGAGAAGATAGCTGCTGTTATTATATCCATTCTACAGTTGAGAAAACTGAGGCAACTTGTCCATGTATGAATAGCTAGTATATGTAGTAAAGGATTTAATCAGGGCAAACTGAATGCAAAAGATGCTGCAAACCAACATTCCACTCAGAACTCCCAAAAACTGGGACTGAACACAGAGGCAGTTGCTGGAGACAGTTGGTGGACCCTGAAGGAGGGAGAGGCAGCTTTTCTCCAGCAGTTAGGAGAGCCCAGAGAGAATATCTGTCTGGTATTTCTGGGATGGACCCAAAGAGCCAGTGGATCCCTCTTCTTTGGTTTTCTTGACATTTCTGCCTGTTCCTACTGCTACTGCTACAGAGAAGTGGATTTCAGCTGTTGTTGGTGACATGTTTCTGGGACTGCTCTTTGAATCAAAGAGGACTCCTGTGTTGTGAGATTCTTTGGACCCTTTTGTCCTTGCCCCTACCAATCCCTCCCTAACTTTAATTAATACTCAAATTAGTTAGTTTAGAATAATTATAGAAAGTTTTAGGGTTTTAAATATCTATTGTGGGTTAGAAGTAACTTATTCCCTGATCCCTTTCCCTTCTCCCTTTAGCTAATTAAACCTTTTTAATTTTTTATATATAGCTAATTTGAATCCCTTCTTTTAAGCCACCTATAACATATATATGAGTCAGATTTGAACTAAAGTCTTCATGACTTCAAGCCCATAACTCTATCCACTGTACTACCTAACTGCCCCTATCTATTTATTAACCAAAAAATGCAACAAGACAAACACTGAACAGAGGCAGATCACCCAACTTTCATCTATTTATTTCAGAAAAACTCTGGCATTCTTGGCAGATGAACAATGATCAAGAAAACCAAAGACAGACTACAATAAGTTACTTCTTCAACCCACCATAGAAGTACAGAAAAATCAGCCAAGGTCTCCCACCAGCAAAGCCCATGCCAGTAGCAGTACCTCTCAACAGTGCCCGAAATGGTAAGGAACACAGCCTGAAATATTTGGTGTCTAAAAGTAGCAAGAATGGAGGGCTCCTCTGTGAAAGCCCCAAGATAGGAAACTTGTAAAGTCCAGGGAGGGACAGGTAGATTGCAAAGAACATAGAGAGTCAGGTGGTCCTGAGTTCAAATGTGACCTCAGATACTTCCCAGCTATGTGAACCTGAGCAAGTCACTTTGGTTTTTTTTTTTTTGTTTTTTGCCTAGCCATTGCATACTCTAAGCCCTTAGAGTATTACTAAGACAGAAAGTAAGAGTTTTTAAAAAGCCCATGTAAAAGCTGCAAACAGAGACAATGAGAGTGACAAGCACAATGCGCAGTCTGCTGACTGCTGATATGGGGAAGAGTTGAAGCCTGGAACTCTGAGACAACACAGAAGATCCTAAGGATTCAGCACTAAAAGGTCGAAGGAGACTGAACCCCAGGAGGTAGAAGTCAGCACAAGAATCTGGGGAACCCAGGATAAGCCAATCATTCTGCCCAAAGATAAGAACTTGACCCTAACACAAATCCCCCAACAAGGAACTAAAGTTTGTGAACTTGGAAATTACTCCACCCTACTTAGACATACTTTAGGGGAAGATAAAGTTGTAGTCTCCTGATTGAACAATGAAAGTACTTAGTTCTCACCTTATAGTGAAGCTAGAACCTTAAGCTAAGTCTATTTTTAGACCTTAATACAAAAAGGTGTTAAGTAACTATGAAGGTTAAATTAATCACAAAAAGGTCAAGTAACTAACAAAAGGTGAGTTTAACAAAGAAGTGTGAAGTAGCTCAAAAGATATGATCTAACCAGAGAAGGTGAGAACTAAAGAATGGGCAGTCCTGGAGAAAAGCATCTGCTGTGATTGGTAGGCGTGAAAATTTAGAGGAGGAGACACAAGAGTGAAAGGTCTATAAAAGAGGAAGAAAAGTTGAGATTTGGAGATTTGAGATTTCAGACTGGCAGTTCAATATTCAGAACTCAGCCTGGAGAAGCTCACTCAGACAGCTTCATTGAGACGGTCTCAAGGTGAAGTGATAAGACTGACTTCCTTTTCCCTTAGGCTCAGGGAGGCCACTTTGGCCAAGGCCTTTAACTCCTGCCTAGCTCAGCCTGAGCCAGAGCAGTTTAGATTAACTCTTTCCTCTCCCCCTCTCTTCTCCTTAATTCCTTCTCTCTATATTAATTAAAATCACCATAATTTCCAGCTGACTTGGGTATTTTGTTATTTTGGGATTTTCCCTGGTGACCAATTAATTTAGATTTTTAAGTCACAATGCTAAAATTATCCTTACAAGTTGGAGGGGTAATCAAAGAAAAGGTGATCCAGAATTTAAAATTATTGTAG
The DNA here is from genome assembly GCF_027887165.1 of Monodelphis domestica. Classification (NCBI taxonomy): domain Eukaryota; kingdom Metazoa; phylum Chordata; class Mammalia; order Didelphimorphia; family Didelphidae; genus Monodelphis; species Monodelphis domestica. The sequence continues at coordinate 62,843,552 of NC_077228.1, read as the reverse complement.
ATCTAATTCCATAACAACTTTAACAGATACTCTAAGGGGGAAATGGATTTTCCATAAGGCTTACATGAATATCCCAAAAATATGACAATAGATTAAATATTACATAAAAACTCTCGAAGAAAAAGTTAGAATGAACAGAAGTAGCTTAGAAGAAAAAGTAGTAAGCCTTATATAAGAAATGGAATCCAAGAAAACTAAAATAGACCAAAGAGAAATCAATGAGTCGGTAAGAAATGTTAGATTAAAATCAAAAGAATAAAAAATAGAAGATATCTAGTATGAAAAACAACTAACCAGGAAAATAGGTCAAAGAGATATAATTAAAGAATCACTGGACTTAGGGGCATCTGGGTGGCTCTGTGGATAGAGACTCAGGCCTGGAAATGGGAGGTCCAGAGTTCAAATCTGTGACCCAAGATATTTCCTACCTGTGTGAACCTGGGTAAGCACTTAGCCTCCATTGCCCAGCCCTTACCATTCTTCTACCTTGGAACCAATACACAATATTGATTCTAAGATGGAAGGTTAGGATTTTTAAAAATTACTGAACTTAGAGGCAGCTGGGTGGCACAGTGGATAAAGATTCAGGTCTGAATATGAGAGGTCCTGGATTCTATTACCTAAGATATTTCCTAGCTGTGTGACCCTGGGCAAGTCATTTGATCCCAATTGCCTAATCTTTAACTGGTCTTCTGTCTTAGAACTGACACTTAGTATTGGTTTTAGGACAGAAAAATAAGAGTTAAAAACAATAAAGAATCACTGCACTCTCTTAAAAACATATTTTTCAAAGCTTAACCACATATTTCAAGAAATCACAAATGAAAAGTTCCCAGATCTATTGGAACCGAACAGCGAAGAATTGATAGAAGGAATCCGCCAAACACTTCCTAAAGGAAGTTCCAAAAAGAAAAGGCCCAGGAATGCAGAACCAAAATCCAGAGTCCAGAACCACATTAGAGAAAAAATACTGTAAGCATCCTAAAGGAAATAGGACAGTGCCAAGGAACCCTCATCAGAATCACACAAGAGATGCTAAAAGAACATTATCAAGGAGGCACAAACTAAGGATTGCATTGCCTGAGGAAATTTAAATTGGGCTACTAAAGGCCTTGATATCTTTTGTTTTCATTGAGAACAATCTGCTCAACAATTCACTGCTTCTCTGCTCAACTTCTTCTGATCTACCAAGGTAGTGGAGAACCCCTAAACGTGGTACCTGAGGTGCTTTTCCATTATCTCCACCATGACTGGTTTCTGAGGACTTTCCACCTCTCAAGCAAACCTTTTCTCCCATAGTTGGGTTTTCCATTCAGCAGGGGCAAAGCCTTTCCTCCTTCATTCAGTTCTTCTGAGCAGCTTGTCTTCTTCCAGTCAGCTCTACAAAGCAGCAAATAGCAGGGAAAGCTCAGAGATTTTTCCCCCAATATGAACCGAAGGTCTTTCCTTTCCTTTCTGAAAGAAATATCTCCTCTGTGGTAAAGTAGCTTTTTTAAATCACCAAGAAATAGTTCCAGAAACTGATCTGGTATCAATAGCCCTTCATAAGCCTGATTTCAGCCTCATTTGTACTTGTGGCTTGGCTTTTACCATGATCCCATCCTTAGCTCCCCACTTATCCTCAATTTGGCTTCTGTAGCTGCATCTTGACTCAGTTTTACCAAAGTAGATTCCCTCTCAAGCTTAAGCTATTCCATGTAGCTTGAAAACTTAAGGAAACAGAGGTGAGAGAATTAGGGAAGTACAAAGAATATTATATCTACTGACCTCAATATTTCTCCAAAATTCTGTCCTTTCCTGGTTCCTACAGCCCTGGTCTACATGACTAGGTGGAAGACCATGGGTTCATTTCCAGGTCTTAGTTCTTAACACATCCTAGAATTTGATGGTTGGAAGACATCCCAAAGAGCAATGGTGCATTGGCAGTAAGATTGTAGATTTAGAGCTGGGAGAAACCTTACAGCATCCTGTCCATTTCATCCCTTCTCATGGAAGGGCAGTCTCGTGCTCTTAAACACTTTTGTTATGACTCACACCTTTCAATACAGCCCTTAGCTTTCTGGGACTTCCTCAAGGTAAGACGTCAGCCCTGATGGAGCCAGCTCAGAAAGCTAGGGGGAAAAGCACAGAAATGTCGGTCCCTCTGGTTGCACTGTTACATGGGCCCACACAGGTACGATCTACCATGTTTTACAGCCACACATCCCAGACACCCACAACATAATGTTTGCATCTCAGAGTGCCTCAATCTCCTGGAAGCAGTTTGAAGAGCTGCCTAATATAATGTCCTCCCCTGCCTGCTTCAGGTTCAAATGCTGAAAATCCAATTGAGAGTTTCCTGCTTGATTACCTACAATTGATGTGAATCAAAATAAAATCTGTGGTAGAAATCCTCTCTTCTCTTTCCATTTTCATCTGAATTTCTGAGAGTGGAGCAATCTTGTTCTGTGGCAACTTGGGATCACTAGTTCATATTTTTAGAGTTCAAAGGAATGTTAGAGGTCGACTAATCCAATACCACATTTTTAAAAAAGCAATCCTCTCATCTTCCATCTTGTAATCATTACTGAGTATTCATTCCAGGGCAGAAGGGCTACAAGGGCTAGGCAATTGGGGTTTAGTGACTTGCTCAGGATCACACAGCTAGAGAGCATCTGAGGTCAACTTTGAACCCAGAACCTACTGCCCCAATCCTCTGAGCCACCCAGCTGCCCCCCACCATCATTTTTTAAGTGAGTAGATCAAGGACTCAAAAGCCAGGTGATTTGTCTAAGGTCATACAGATAACAGGTAAGTAGCATTAAAAATTTTAACCCAGATCCTCCAAACCAGCCCTCTTGGAGACAAAAACCCAGGGCAATTTCCCCCACAGTCAGTCAGTCAATAAACATTTATTAAGTGCCAACTACAATCCAGGAACTGGACTAAGTACTGGAGATAGAAAGAAAGTCAAAAATAATATCTGCCCTTGAGAAGTTCACATATACCTCCACAGTTAACCATTAGCTCATAACCCATAAAAATTATTAAAAATAAGAGCTTTTCTCCTAATTTCCCTGCATTCTTGATCATTGCCATCTCAGCTTTGTTATATCCCAAGTATAATAAGGAAGCAATTCATCTTTGGGGCCTCAGAAGCCATAAAACCATCAAATGGTACCATCTGTTAGATGGGGTGGGAGGAGAGAGCCCAATGATTCTGGATCCCAAGGCGGGTAAGAATTAAAGGTTTACAGAGTTGATTATTTAACTGGTGCTTTGGGGGAGAGACAGCACTAAAAAGAAAGAGCTCAGTTTTATGGAACTAGGGAGCAGGGGAAAGAGTGCTAAGACACAAAACCCCTGAAGGATTGTGTATTATAAGAGATAAAAGCCAGCCATGTTCTTAACAGTACACTGTGAATGCTCGTTCCTTCTCTGAACTCTTCACATATAAAGAGGAGTCATCGTGGCAGTAATAATAAAGATGATATTAATAATAGTGGCAAATTCAAAGACACATTTAGGACAATTGTTCTCTTGCACAGGGTAGTGATCAATCCCAGGAACAAATTTCTCTCTGCAGCATCCGCCCACACAAGACCCAGAATGGCTGTCTCTGAGTGGAATGAGTCACCCAGCAAAGGGGGAGAACGATGAGAAGGGAGCAGTTATTATACATGCAGCAATAGCTCAGCAGATGAAATGGGCTTTATTTCATGACAGCCCTGTGAAAAAACAGCTTTGGAAGGCTAGTACAACAGCAAGAAGAACCACAAGATCTGACCTTTATATAGTGCTCTTTTGCATACACCATCTCATTTGATCCACATAGTAACTGGGTTGGGTATTAGTATTATTATTGTTATTGCTATCCCCATTTTACAGAAACTAAGGTCCAGAAAGGTGATGTGAGTTGCCAAGGGACTGAATTAAACCCCCAAATCTCCTCATGTAAGGGTGAGGATTCAACCCCTCATCTCAATTAATGTAATCCTAGAAGACACCTCACCTGAATCAGTAGAGTAAACCTTTAGGAGGCATTTATACATTCTCTAACAACCTCACCACAATGTGTAAGTAAGCTATTAATCCATTTGAGAGGATTATAGGGCTTAGATAATTGGAGGAAAGCAAATGACATCACCAAGGAAATATCTCATGATTGACCGAAAGAATCAGATCCATCCCTGCATCCATATATAAAAATAGATATTAACCCAGCAGTAGGCTTGTCAAACAGTGCATAGAGCAAAAAGTGAAGGATTCCAAGATAGGGAGTTGAAGATTGCAGAGTTGGAGTCAGGCTTCTGAGAGGGAATTGCTATTGGTAGGGGAGAAAAAACACTCTCTCTCCCTCCATCTATCCCTCCCTCCTTCTTTCTCCTCTCTCTCTCTGTCTCTCTCTCTCTCTCAACTTCTCTCTCTCAACCTCTCTCTCTCAACTTCACTCTCTATCTCTTAACTCCTCTCTCTCAACCTCTCTCAATATCCCCCTCAACCTCTCTCTCTCCCTCTCTTAACCTCTCTCTCTCAAACTCTCTTAATCTCTCTATCAACTTCTTTCTCTCCCTCTCAATCTCCCTCTCTCTCTCTCTCCCTCTGTCTTAACCTCTCTCTCTCAACCTTTCTCTCAACATCCCTCTCAAACTCTCTCTATATCTCTCAAACTCTCTTTCTCTCAACCTCTCTCTCTTAATTTCCCTCTTTCAGTCTACCCACCCCCACCAATATTGACCGTATCATCATCACTGTCTATGGTCAATATTAATCATGTCATCATCAATCATCAGGAGTAACTATAGATTGGGGTTTCAAAGACAGTAACATTTAAATAGAAAAAATCACAAAACATTAGACCAACTTAGGGCATATCTGTCTAGAAAGAGAGTAACACAGAGAGGAAAACTGCATATGAAAAGACCACCACCCAAGTGGAAGCAACTTCAAGAAGAAGCTTGCACCAGAGAAGAATTAGAAGAAAGTTCTTCCAAATCATGAAGTAGTATTATCCTTTTGCCACATGTGTAACCCTATATATATGCTTCACTGCTGTTATACTCCAAATTTTGACCCAATCTTTCCATGGATCTGTGTATTTATGGCAAAATTGTCCTGGGCTTTTTTTTTGAAGGGAGGATGTTTTGTACCAAGTGTTCTTATTGTATCACCATAGCAAATGTGTTTGCTAAAAGCTAATTGAGTTTACCTGCTGATTATTAATAGAAAGCATACCAGTTGGGGCATGTGAGTAGCCGAAAAAGAAAAAAAAAACCTCAGCTCCTCCCCTAAGATCCTGAGCAGAAGTGGTAGCCACAATGGGGGGACAACAGCATGAGAGTAAAAGTGCAAGTTGGGAAAGTGACCCAAGGGGAGATGCTAAATTGATTTAACCACATTGCTTCTGTCTCTAGAAGAAAGTCTCTACTGCCAAACCTAACAGTTGCCAGGCAAGAGGGGTTTCTTCCTTTATTTTCTTGCCTTTAGCTACAAAATCAGAACTACTAGTATTGGGCATTTTAGGCTGCCTCATATCAAGTGACAACATTCGTACAACCCAGTGGAATTACTTGTTGGTTCTAGGAGGGGGAGAGAAGAGGAGAGAGAAAGAAGATGAATCATGTAGACATGGAAAACTATTTTTAAACTTAGGTTGCTTCAGGTAGCCAACATGTGAAGAAGAATGTACTTCCTCTTCTGGAAGGAAGTCTTCTCCCTGGACTGCTGGAAGTTCCTTCTCATGGCAACTATGATACCCACACAATAACTACATCATCATGTGCCAATGCCATGATCATACACAACCCAATGATCCCACCCTGCCACCATCAGGGTCCTATCACTGGCTCCTACAGAACCCATAGTAGGCATGGGCAAGATTCTCAGGGCAGGGGTGTGGAGGAGGGAGAAGCAGGCTATCCCTTCCCTTCATATACCTATAGCAGCAGTCAAATCATCCATTGCGCCACTGTGCCACCCAAATGAATTTTCCCCAAGCACAAGAATTCTGCTCCAGTCCAACTCTGAACCCTGGTAAATGATAACTAGTTCACCTTTAATCCCCAAATGGGTCCTAGGCAAACCTGTGTTCCCTTAATTCAATCAATACAAAGCCAAGTTTAAAAAATCTTTACTACATAATTAAGGGAAAAGACAAGATAAGACCAAAAAGTCCATTAAGTTCACAAAATATCTCCCCTAATTCTTCTTTTCCTTCCCTTCATTTTCCATAAGCATTAAGTATTCATTCTCAAAGGCTAGGTGAACTTCTTACAGGCTCAGAACATACTAAAATGAAAGGAAAATGGCACGCACATACACACACATATATAATATAAATAATCATTTCAAAAACTCAATGTACAAGAGTAGGAAAAAATTCACATGGGGCATTTCTACACTTTAGTGGTAGAGCAAGTTAATGATAGGTTGTTTCATCTTACAGTTCAAATAAATCTGTGCTTCTATTTTGCTATCTGTTGCTTTTTTGAAATGGGGAAAAACAACTTGGTATTCTGGCCATCCTTAACAAAGGGCACAAAATTCATTTTAGTATTCAATGGACTTGTCTAACTGTCATGTTCAAAAACGAATCCCAGTATCTACAATTTCTGTGTGTATGTATGTGTGTGTGTGTGTGTTTCCCCTCTGTGATACACATTCCAAGTGGGAGGGGTATGGATTTAGAGTCAGAAGTGATGATAAATGAGCGATATATAAATATACCCATATTTAAGTAGAGAATTCTCAAGAGTGACAAAGGATAAAGCCATTGTTGGCTATTTTCTTTACTTCATCAGTTCCTCCAAACTCAGAGCTGACTGTGCTCTGAAATAGACTTGGAACAGTCTATAGTTCTTTCAAAAGTGAATTCTCTTCCTTCTTTGCCCAATGAGTTCTATTCTTAAAGTCAGTCACTAAATAGATGGTGCTAAAATAAATGGTACTCGTCCATAAGAAAGTTATAAGTGGGGAACTCCATTCCTGACCAAGGACTTGGCATCAAAGACACTCAGAGAGATGCCTGATGGTTTTTTTAAAGTAAATATCAAACAAGTCTCACCCTTTATAAACATTTAAGATAGCAAAATTATGCTGCGAGCTATATAGCTGGAATAGGACATAGAGATCACTTTATCCAACCCTTATCCTACCACTCCCCAGTTTATAAATAAGAAAAAATGAGGAATGAAATTACTTTCCCAAGGTTACATAATTGATTACTGTAATAGCAAATCTGAGCCAGAACCCAGGTCTCACTATTCCCTAGTCCAGTGCTCCTTCACTTGCAAAAAATTCCCACAAGACGAACATAAATTCATGGATCTTGTATTAAGTATTCCTGCTCTAGAGAGCAGAGTGGATAGAATGGTAAGGCTATAAAAGGGACCTAAGTTCAAATCTGGTCTCATATACTTAATAGCTTTTGACCATGGGCAAGTCACTTAATCTGTTTGCCTCAGTTTCCTCAACTGTAAATTTGGGATAATAATAGCAACTACTTCATAAGGCTGCTGTGAGGAATAAATGAGATATTCGTAGAGGGCTTAGCACAATACCTAGCCCCTGGTAGGTACTTTATAAAACCTTATTCTCTTCCCTTCCCTTTTCCCCCCACTCTAAGTTTTTATTAGCATTCCAAGGGAATAGTATAACAATTTGGACCATATATTTGTTATCCTTTGCTCTTGCTATATGACCTCCCTTTCCAATCCAGCATTTCCTCTGTAATATTTCTTACAAGGCTTCTTGAACACAAGTCATTCTTAGCAATATGCTTCAGCCTACAAGCATCTGTCATGCATCTATCTCTCCATTGCTTTTTGGGTCTCCTTGAAATTAGGATTCTTCAAAGAATGGGACATTCCATTATTCACAATCATATAACAACCCTTGGTAGGATATCAGGTGCTAATGAGTACGGTATATAGATTCATAAAATTCTGAGTTGGAAGGAATCTTAGAGATCATCTAGTCCAGAGATCAGCAAACTAGAACCCAATTTCCCAGCCAAATCCAGCCCACAGACTGGTTTTGGATAATTCATGAGCTAAGAATGGTTCTTGCCTTTTTAAGTAAAGTTTTGTTGTATTTTAAAATATAAGAACCATTCTTAGCTCTTGGACTGCACAAAATCAGACTGTGGCTGGCAGATTTGGTACTCCTGCTATAGTTTAGGAAGGGGGGAAGAAGACAGAATTTGGCAAGCTGAAAAAAAATTTTTTATCTTAAAAATAGGATGAGAAAATGTCATGCTATTTGACATTTGCTAAAAATCTAAGTGGGGCAGCTAGTCAGCTCAGTGATAAAGGGCTGGGCCTGGAGTCAGGAAGTCTCATCTTCCTGAGTTCAAATCTGGCCTCAGATACTAGCTTGTGACCCTGGACAGGTCACTTAGCCCTGTTAGCCTTAGTTTCCTTATCAGTAAAATGACCCAGAAAATGAAATGACAAATCAATCCAGTATATTTGCCAAGTGATCCCAATAGGGTCACAAAGAGTTAGCCATGACTGAAAAACAACTAAACAAAAACAACAAAAATCTGAGTGTATCTTATCTGTGAAATTCCACGAACCAAATGATCAAAAAAGGAAATAAAGTTAGTCTGTTGTGATCATTTCTTAATCAAACTGCTAGATAGGAGCAATCGATTACCTTTCTAAATGCTCAGAAAACCATTCCTTTCAGTAAATATTTTAGAATTTTGCCAGGAGTAAAAGTGAAATTTATATGTCTGAATTCAATCTGAAGACTCTAACTTCTTCCCTTTTTGAAAAATCATGATAATATGTGCCCATCTCTAGTTCTGTGATATTTTTCTTATTTGCCATGATTTTTCAAAGAGTGACTATTATGAGACTGTCCATAATTCTCCATCAATTATCTTATTAATTAGGCTACAACTCCCTAAATACATTAAGGGCCAAAGTCTTCTTTTCAGGCAGGGATTTTTCAATAGCCTGAATCCCACTAAGTAAATAATTTTATTTCAAAGAAAGAGATAAATTATTAAAATTCATATTATATTTTACATATAGTATTATATATACTGTATGCTAAAAATTGAATGTTTTTTAAACTCTTTGCCAATATTAAGTATCATTCCCAAGGCAGAAGAGTGATGAGGGTTAGGCAAGTGAGGTTAAGGGACTTACCCAGGGTCATATAGCTAAGAAGTATCTGAGACCAGATTTGAACCTAAGTCTCTAGGTCTTGCCTAGCTGCCCCTAAGATGAGCAATTTTTTTTAAAGAACACATCTATAATATTTGTGTTCGCTATTTAGGAAAGATCCTGATATGCCCAAAAGACTGCCACTAAGATAATTAAAAAGCTTCCAGTTCAAGCCAGATGAGGATCAGCTTAAGGAATTGGGAATATTTATTTGGAGAAGATGATTTAAAGAGGATTTAATAGCTGTCATCAAGAATTTAAAAGTCTATAATGAGGAAGAAGGGATCCAACCTGTTCTACTTGGCTCCACAGTTCTTAGCTAAGCAGTTAGGTGTGTAGTGAGATAGAAGACTTCATAAATCTTGACTCCAGTAATTACCAGCTGTGTAACCCTGGGCAAGTTATGGAACTTCTCTGATTCTCATTTTCCTCATCTGAAAAAAATGAAGATGATAACAGCTTCTACTTCACATAGTTATTGAGATAGAGCACCCCTAGGACCTGGAGTCAGAAGGACTCTTCTTCATAAATTCAAATCTGACTCCAGACACTTACTAGTTGTGTCACCCTGGGCAAGTCACTTAACCCTGTTTATCTCCATTTCTTCATCTGTAAAATTTGCTAGAGAAGGAAATGGCAAACCACTCTAGTATCTTTGCCAAGAAAGCCCCAAATAGGGTCACAAAAAGTCTGACATGATTGAACAATAATTAATTATTATTAACAAAATAATTAATAATAGAAATTATTATTAATACTAATAACTAAGATAACAATTATCATTATGAGGATTAAGTAAGTTAATACATGTAAAACAGTTTCAAACTTAAAAGTGCTATAGAAATGTTAGTTATGATTATGAGCTAACTACACACAATAAATAAAAGTAGCAGAGAAGTAATTTGGGGCTCAATGTAAGATAAAAATTCCAAATAATTGAGTTTTCCAAAAATATAACGGGTGAGGTCAAGAGTTATTGGCTTCCCTTTCATACAATGTCTTCATCCAGAGATTAAATGAATACTGGGTTAGCGGTATTTTAGAGGAAATATTTGGTCAGTTGTATTGCCTTTTGCAAAGACCAGTGGGTCTTAGAGTTAAAATTAGATGGATCCTCAGGAGGTATCTGACCCAACTCCCTCACTCAACAGATGATGAAATGGGAAGTAGACAATTCAACTGGCACTCCCAAAGTCCTACAACTAGTAAGCAGCAGACTCAAGATTGGAATAAGTCTTCTGATTTCCAATTCCCTGCCTTCAACGTCTCCCCAGACTCTCACGGCAGGTGGGGAACCAGGATCAGGAGTGGTCCTATTCTGCCATCCCCATATGGTCAGATTTCATCTCGTAAACACAAAGGAAGTCTAGTCTTATGCTAAAAGGATAACGAGCAATGAGCTGAGTCTGAACAGAATTTGTTGTGTCCTCTCTGCTTCCACAGAGAATACAGAGTGAGTGGGGCAAGGTAGGGACTTGGTATTGTGTGTGTGCTAAAGGAGATAGAGCATTTCCAGGAGACAAGAAAGGGACAAGGCAAGTGGGAAGAGGATGGTACAGATGGAGGAAAAACAAAGCTCACGCTGTCATACCAAGAGTTAGCTACCCACGTGTGGGGCTGACCAGCTAAAAAAGAGTGGTGAAACATAACTATCTCTTCCCACTGCAATTTTCAGCTTGGGTTTCTCTCAGTGACAAGATAAGGTCAAGGCTTGAAATAAATGCAGAGAGCTGTGTTTCCTCAACACTGAAATATCACATATAGTGTCAGATACAGACCACAAGTCTTTCTGGTCACTTAAAGGAACAGTGCAAAAATAAACTAACAAGCAAAGAAATACATAAATGAATGAATGGATAGATAAATAAACAGACAAGTGGATCGATTAATTCACTGAGAAGTAAATGAAAAATAAATGGATGAATGAAGGAACTCAACTCAAATGGATAGTCCCCAATTTCTGAAGTTGGATTTCAAAAATGCATTAAAAATTGCTAGTACAATACATACTGGTCAGGAACCAAGGAGTTTCCTTTTATTCTCATTTCATATTACCCGTCTCTGGTATATTCTTGCTAGATTTTCGTGTTCTCATTTATCTCATAAATAAACTGAACCCTATAGACCCAAGTTGGTCACTTCCTAACTATGTGACTCTGGAATAGCCATTTCATCTCTCTTGGCCTCAGTTTCCTTATACATATAATAGGATGGTTGGATAAGAGGATTATTAAAGTGCCTGCAAGTTCAAAATCCTAAGATTCTGCTCTTGTGTGTAGTGTCTGTGTAAGGAAGGGGGAAAAAAAAGACCAAGAAAGTGCTAGAGGAAGTCACAAGATAAAATAGTAAGGGCAAAAGGGAGACAATAGAGACAGTGATCCAGTAACAAAACCCTGAATTATCCTCTTTGAAGCCAAGATGTCTCAGGGATCCAAGATGAAGAATCTTCTTAATTATCATTTAGGGTTCAGTGATCAATGAAGGTCCAGAAAATCATGAAAAGAGATGTCACGGGGCCAAGTCCTTGGACCAGTTCCAAGAGGAGCAGTCACTGCCCCAGGATGCTGAGCTGATGGCCTAAGTTTGAATCTTTCATAAAAGTCTGTCTTGACTAGGAATTATAGCTATCTAGAAAGAAGGAACCCACCATCCATAGCATAGCCTGAGCTCTTCAGAAGGCTTCCTAACTGGTCTCCATGTCTCTTCCCCTCTCTGATCCACCCCCCTACAATTGCGAAATTGTTCGTTATGCCTTAACAAATATGAGTATCATCACCTCTCCGTATTCCAAAAGCTTTGATGGTTCTCTTTTGCCTCTAATAAAAATATAAAATCTTCCTCTTAATGTCAACAATCCCATAATCTTGTTCACGCCAACTTTTACAGTTATATTTCATATTACTCTCCACAATACTCTCCATCCCAGTCAAACTGCCTGGTACACAACACACCATCTTCAACCTCAATGCCTTTGTATCAGTGTTCTCTAATGCCCAAAATGTAGTTGTTCCTCTCCCCCCCTTGTAGAATTCCCAGCTTCCTTCAAGGCATTTCTCAGGTTTCACCTCTTACATGAAGTCCTTCTCTATCTCTTAGTTATTAAGAGTCTTGATTTTACCTTGAGGTTCCCTCATATTACTTTGTACATCTTGTGTGATTACTCATTTATCCACTGGTTGTATCCTCATAGTAAAATATAACTTCCTACATTTGAAGTAAATCATCTTTATCTGCCTTCTCACTCAGGGCCACCCTCTTTCCAACTCCATCTTCCTGGAACAGGAGAAGATGAAGAAGTAAAGGAAGCAAGGTGTGAACTGGAAATATTATTGTCTGGAAACTCCCCCTCCAGAATACATAAATTTTTAATGGATTGCTGGGAAGGAATGAAAAAACTCTAAATAATCAATGTAGACAAAGATATGACTACTCCAAATCATTTGTACAAATGAAGTACAGTCATGCACCAGATTATATTGGGTTTCTAATTACCTACTTTCAGCATACTATCCAAAGCTCTGTGAGTGAGGACACTATTCCCATTGACTTTTGGGGAAAAAGGAGAGGCAGCTAGGTAGCACAGCAGGTAGAGTACCAAGCATGAAGTCAGGAGAACCTGGGTCCAAATCTAGCTTCAGACACTTCCTACTTGTGTGACCCTGGTCCATTTGAGTTGAGTTCCTTCATTCATCCATTTATTTTTCATTTATTTATCAGTGAATTAATCAATCCTGATTGCCTAGCCTTTGCCCTAAATGGCATACTTTTAAGTTTAAACTACAATATTAAATTTTCCTCCATAATTTTTGAGATATAGAATCAAAAAGTAAATAAATAAGCTAAGCTCTGATTTTTATGGTTTGTTGATTTTCAAGGTATAAATGGTCACACTGAAAGTTTAACAGGCTCTGTTGAGTCAGTTCAAGCTGGTTCTAACACACTCCTGCTCCTACCTCTCTGACTCTTCCTTCTTGGTCTCCTTTGGTTACTTATTTTCCTCCCACTTCCCCCAAGAATAGATGCCCCTACACTTATCCTTAGTCTTCTCTTTTCTGCTTTTTTCACTTGGAAATCTTACTCTTTCTTGAGATTTAAATTTAGAAGGACCTTAGAGATTGTCTAATCCCATCCCAATATTGCATAGATAAAGATAAATGGTTCTCAGGAACATCAAGTGGCAAATGATGTCACACAGGTAGCAAGTAAAACTCCATACCTTCAGGTATTACCTCTCTGAAAACTTCAACTCATTCCTCTTCCTAATTTCCCTATTTCTATAAGGGAAACCACCATATTTCTGGTTTCCCTAATGGGTCATCTCAATGTCATCCTGATCATTTTTTCAGCCATATCCAATGGACAGAAAGAAAAGATAGACAAAAAATAGTCAATATGGATAGATTGAAGAGAGGAATAGAATATGGATAGAAATAAATATATAGAATGATATGGATAGATGAGATGGATAGATAAATTGAAGATGCAAAAATAGAGATAGGGAGATGGATGGATAGATAGATAGATAGATAGATAGATAGATAGATAGATAGATAGATAGATAGATAAGTAGGTAGAGAGATAGATGGATGGATGGATGGATGGATGGATGGATGGATGGATGGATGGATGGATGGATGGATGGATGGATGGATGGAGAGAGAGACAGAGAGAGAGACAGAGAGAGAGAGAAATGGATGGATGAATAGATAGATAGGAAAGAGGGGTTGAGAGCAAGACAGAAAGAGACAGAGACAGAGACAGACCGAGAGAGAGAGACACTGAGAGAGAGATGGAATATGATCAATAAAGAGAATGATGGACTTGGGAACAGTTTGTGAAGTCACTCTTCGAATAAAAGGCAGTATGGTGGCTAGATGGCTCAACAGATTGAGAGCCAGGCCCAGAGACAGGAGATCTTGGGTTCAAATCTACCTCTGATACTTCCTAACTGTGTGACCCCGGGAAAGTCACTTTACCCCCATTGCCTAGCCCTTACCATTATTCTGTGGTTTTAGAACCAATTAGAATAAATATACAATATTGATTTGAAAATGGAAGGTAAGGGTTTAAAAAAAAAGGCAGCAGATAGAGTGCTATAGTGGAAACAAGATGAATTGAATTCAAATGTCGCAGCCATGAGATCTTAGACAAGTCACTTACCTCTTCTCAGCCTCAGTTTCCTCACCTGGGAAATGAAAATATAATAACACCAAGTTCACAAGGTTGTTGTTGTGAGGATCAAATGAGGTAATATATGTAAAGTTTAAACTTTATAATGCTGTATAAGTGCAAGCTATTGTTCTATAAACATATTATGAATGTTGGGATCGAGGTAAATAAGGAATATGAACAAATATGAAATTCACTAAACATTGAAAACTCTTTACAACATAGCCCAACCCTCCCTGTCCAGATTTATTGCATTCTTCCCTTCTATCCCAAATACTGTCCAGTCAAACTACCCCTTCTTGCTTTTCCTTTTACCTAACAGACCACTTTCTTCTGCCCCTCTGTCTGTATCTACTTTATCCATCCCTAGAACACACTATTTCTCCCCTCTCTCTTAAATTCCTAGCTTCCTTCAAACCTCGAGGGTTTTGTCATCAAACACCACCTTCAACATGAGACCTTTCCTGATTTCCTCAGCTTCTAGTGTCTTCCCCCTAAAATTATCTTGTATTTATTTCTTATCTTTTATATATATATATATATATATATACATATATATATATATTTCATATATCTGTGTATTATCTCTCCTTGCTAAAGCATAAGCCCCTTGAGGGCACAGACTGCTTCACTTTTGTCTTTGTGCCCCCAAAGTAAACCATACAGCCTGATACATGTTGTTGTTTAGTCATTTTCAGTCACGTCCAATTCTTCCTGACTCCATTTGGATGTGTCTTGGCAAAGATACTCGAATGGCTTGCCATTTCCTTCTCTAGCTCATTTTACACACAAGAAATCTGAGGCCAACAAGGTTAAGTGACTTTCCTGAGGTCAATTAGCTTAGCAAGTGTCTGAAGCCAGATTTGAACTCAGGAAATTGGATCTATCTGACTCCAATCCAGTGACTCTATTCACTGTGCCACTTAGCTACCCCATCCGGATAGATAGTAGAAGATTAATAAATGCTGCAGATAGACTCACAGATCTCTACATCTAGGACAGATGAGAGAAAGGATATAATACTGGAAGATACAGTAGACTTGGAGTTAGAAAACCTTGGATCAAATCTTGGTTTGTTCCCTACACTTATTAGCCATTTTACTGTGTAAGTTACTTAACCCCTATGAGCCTCAGTTTCCTCCTCTATAAAATGGGGACAGTAATGAATGTACTACTGTCTTACAGGTATATCATGAGGTGAGTACTTTATCTACCTTAAGATGCTGTATGCATGTAAGCTATTTTTATTTCACACTTGAAATCCATTTTTATATTTCCATTTTTCTACTGGGCATCTCTTCTTTGATGTAACTCAGATCACCTTTGATCTTTCCCTCTCCTTAATCCATGACTAGTCCTACCAATTGTACCCTGGAAATAAGTTTTTTAACCCTCACCTTCCATCTTCAAATTAATACTAAGTATTGGTTCCAAGGCAGAAGAGTAATAAGGGCCAGACAATCTGAGTTAAATGATTTCCCCAGGGTCATCCAGCTAAGAAGGGTCTGAGGCCATATTTGAACCCAGAAACTTCCATCTCCAGGCTTGAATCTCTATCCACTGAGCCACCTAGCTGTCCCCTGGAAATATATCTTTTATCTCTCTTCTCTACTCACATTAGCATCACACTAGTTCAAGCCCCCATTACCTCTCACTCAGACTATTAAAATAACCTTAGAGCTTGCCTCCTGATTCTCTTCTCTACAATACTACACACAGATGCCAAAATAATCCTCCTAATGTACAAGTCTAACCAAGTCAATTCCCTGCCCAAAAACATTCAGTCTTTTGCCCATTGTCTTCAAGGCCATCCACAGCTGGATACAATCCACCTTTCCCAGCTTATTGTTCATTGATGCTCCTTAAGCACTCTGTCAAGCCAAGCTGGTCTGCTAACAATTCTCCCTGTCTTGTACTGCCCTCTCCAGTCACTGTGGATTCACACAGGTCATTCCCCGTCACTAGAAGACATTCCCTAAATATCTCTGCCTGCAGAAATCTTCCTCTTCCTCTACTTCCCCAGGAAGGTTTTCCTCATCCTCATAGGAGAAAATCCTATCTCCTTCCTCACATTTCTCATGGCATTTTACAGTCTACCATAGTAGAATAGTACATTTATTTGTGTAGACATCTTATTCCCCATATCAGACTGTAATGGTTCTTAAATTGAATCAAATGAGCTTGGCCACATTGATACTACAAGCATGCAGACCCTTGAACAACTCTTAAATAAATCCTTATTGTAATAAATACAGATTTATCACATATGAGAGCAAGAAAGGAAATGAGCAGAGAATTGTGGGATGTTGTATATCATAGACTTCTCTCCTCCCTTATTCAAGGAAGATTCCCCAGAGGAAGAAGGATTTCAGAAGCACTTTAAGTGCTAGGTAGAAGAGAGAATGATGAGCTAAAACAAGGAAATAATTGTAGGTACTGATAATAGCTTTGGAGTAGGCTTTAGGGATGAAAAGAGCACTGAGCAAATGTGCTGTGGGAAGAACAAAAGGGCATAGACCTTGAAGGAAGGGAAAACAAGAAAAGTGAACAACCGAGCAGAATGTCACTGGGGCAATGACAAGAAGTGCCGCTAGTATATCCATTCTATAGATAGGTAAGTAGCACCTTGAGGGGTAATGAGATTTGCTCAGACACATAAGTAATAAGATTATCTTCCCTTCAAGCAACATTTCTCTCTCTTTTTTTTTTCAAACCCTTACCTATGGTCTTATAATCAGTACTGTGTATTTGGTTCCAAGGCAGAAGAGCAACAAGGGCTAGGCAATGGGGTTAAGTGACTTGCCCAGGGTCTAGGAAGGTGTCTGATGCCAAATTTGAACCCAGAACCTCTTTTTCCTCTAAGCGTGGCTCTCAATCTGCTGAGCTCCCTAGCTGCCCTTCTCAAGCAATAATTTTTATGATGATCTAATTTGATTTCTTTCATTGATAGGTTTCATGCAGATACAGGATTGAACTGCTGGTCCAAAGAGGTATAAGAATACTCTACACTTTCTCTAACTTCACTGACCTTGGTCCCTTACTAGGAAGAGATGGAGAAAGGAAGAAGGCTGACTCCCAGATGCTTACTGCTTGTTTACTTCAAACTTACACTGGAAATTCACAGTTACTTGGTAATATTGACATCTTTGGGGAGAGAGAGAAAGGGAAAGAGGGAAACAAAGAGGGGAGAGACAGACAGAGACGGAGAAGGCAAAGAGAAGAGAGAGGAAGGGACAAGAAGAGGGGGAGAGAGGCAAAAAGAGGAGGAAGAAAGGGAGGGAGGGAGAGACAGAGACAGAGAGAAGGAAACAGAGACAGAAAGAGAAACAAAGAGACAAAGACAGAGCTGGCAGGAACTATCACCCTTGTTCTGACTCACTTAAAAATAGAATATGAGTTGGAAAGGAACTCAAGAGCCATGTAGCCCAACCCATACCCAAAACAAACCCCACTATAACATAAGAAATAAGTGGTTATTGTGCATCTGCTTGAAACCCCACCAGGAGAAATACCCCAAACTCAGACAAGGCAGCCCATCCCACTTTTGTACAGCTCTCATGGTGAGGAAGATTTTCCTTCCATCAACACTAATCTAGATTCTGCAGCTTCTCCCCATCACTCCAGGTTCTACCTTCTGGGGTCCAACAAAAGAAATCTAACCCCTTCTCCTTGTGACAACCCTTCAAGTACTTGAAAATTAATACCATACTGCCTCCTCCCAAATTTTCTCTTTTCCAAGTCACACATCTCCATTTCCTACCAATCTTTGGAAGATGCTGGCTTTCCCCCATATTACTTTTTTGCATTTTCTCTGTGGAAACAAGCTGAAATAGAGATCCTCAGTAAAGAGCTCATTTCTATTAAGTTTGGGGGTGGGGAGGGTGTGACTGAAGTGTTGAGTACACATGCAGAATCTGGTTGAAATCTTAGAGGACTGATTCCCCTATAACAATGTCTCTTCATTATACACAAAATGGGAGACCTGGCAAAAACTTGGTCCAAATTCTACAAGTCAAAAATGGGGAATTCCTTTTGTCCATAAGTGTGCAGAGAGTTGTTGTGATTTCTGGACTGGTCGCTTGAGATCCCTTTGTTGCCTGGAGTCTCCAAACTCCTTGGAAATAGGTAGGACCTAGAAATTAGAGCCAGATTTCCTAGATACCCAACCAGATTCTATAGAAGTAGATGTCTTCCATGTCACCCATTTCATCTTTTTCTCTAGAATAAAACAAAATGAGCCAGGTGCTACAGACAAGATGGCATTCCTTTGATTAGTTTCCACAGAATAAAGACTATAAGACAGAAATAAATCACTTCTGTTCACTTCATTAGTCTTTGTGGATCAGAAGGAAGATAATCTGGATCTGAATTCTGGGTCCCTTGTGTACTAATTTTGCGACCTTGGTCAAATTATTTAGCCTCTCTAATCCTCAGTTTCCTCATCTGTAAGATGGGGATACAAATACTACCTCCCTGGGTTGTTAAAAGGAAAGCATTTTGTAGATCTTAATACGTTGTAGAATTGTTATTATCAATGATAATAGTGGTGGTGGTGGTGGTTGTAGTAGTTGTAATAGTAGTAGTAGTAATAGTAGTAGTAGTAATAGTAGTAGTAGTAGTAGTAGTAGTAGTAGTAGTAGTAGTAGTAGTTGCAATAGTAGTAGTACTAGTAGTAAAAGTAGTAGTAGTAGTAGTTATAATAGCAGTAGTGGTAGTAATAGTAATGATAGTAGTAGTAGTTGTTGTTGTTGTAATACTAGTAGTACTAGTAATAGTTTTCTGCAATTTTTAATTCTTTTCTATGGCCCACCCCAACCTCTAGGGAAGAAAAAGAAAAAGAAACTTGCCCAAGACTCCCATATGACCTAGCTGAGGTCCATTAACACTGCAAGCCACTGCAGTTGCTGGAGGAAAATAAATGGAGCATCACTAGCACAGACAGAACTCCCTCTCCAGAAGCAATTGATCCATTATGTAACCTTCACTTTCTGCTTGCTGGCAACAGAGAAAGGAAGAAGGCTTAGGCTGCAGAGTAGGCAGTTTTCCTCTATAAATGATCAGCATGCTGAAAGAGAGAGAGAGAGAGAGAGAGAGAGAGAGAGAGAGAGAAGAGAGAGAGAGAGAGAGAGAGAGAGAGAGAGAGGGAGGGAGAGAGAGAGAGAAAGAGAGAGGGAGAGAGAGGGAGAGAGAGAGAGAGAGAGAGAGAGAGAGAGAGAGAGAGAGAGAGAGAGAGAGAGAGAGAGAGAGAGAGAGAGAGAGAGAGAGAGAGAGAGAGAGAGAGAGAGAGCTCATATTTTTTTCCAACCAGAATCAAGCTTGTTCCTCCTCCAGCCTGATCCTGCCTCTTTTGGTCTTGCCAGTCCAGAAGGGACAGTTCAATTACTGCAGCCTCCCTCGTCAAATAGTCTACTTTAGCCAGATAGTTCTGCTTCTCAAAGAAAATGCTTCAGTTCTTTGGCTTGGGATGGGGAAGTCATGGCGGTCAAATTGCTAAGCCCTGCTCCACAGAGCCTGTGGTTGACTGGAATGTTGCTGCCACCTGGAGTCTAAGGTCTGAAGATCAAGTGAAATGAAGCTTAATACAGTAAAATGGGCAAGACCACCCCCACTCTCCTGTCTGTTTAGGTCAGGACTAGCAAAAAACAAACAAACAAGCGTTTATTAAGTGCCTTACGTGTTCCAGATGCTAGTACTAGAATTAGGGAAGAGGAGACAGTAAATTTGCCAAGGACATGTTATCCACTCTAGTGAAATCAAGCAAGAGGATAAGAACAAACCTGTATAGGCATAGAATATAGTATAATGATTAATTTATGTTAATTAATTCTATTATTTATATTATAGTATGAGAGTATAATCTAGTACACAACATATTATTTATAATATATTATTTGCATAATATAGTATAATATAGTAATATGGTATAATATGCTAAAAATGGCTTCTTATATAACATATTAATATGTTGTATAATATATCATATGTCTATAATATTTTACAAATAATATAATAATAGTTTATATATTTGTTAATTATTTTATTAATATAATATACTAATAAATAATTGCTATGCTGATTAATTGCATTATTAATATACTATAATATAATATATAATACAGTACAATTAATGTAATATAATATAAAATATTATATGTGCTATAATATAACATGATATATAATATAATACAATTAAGGTCCATATTTACAAAGTACCATTATAATTACTAGTTTTCATCACCTAATGGTCAACTCTAATGATGAACCTCTCTAATTTTAGCTACTCTAGGTTGGTTCCTTGGGACAGTTAGGTGGTTCGTTGGATAGAACATCAGGCTGGAGTCAGGAGAATGTGGGTTCAAATTTGACCTCAGACATTTCCTAGCTTTGCGACCCTGAACAAGTCACTTAACCCCAGTTGCCTAACCCTTACCATTCTTCTGCCTTGAAACTGCTGGCCTTAATTCTAAAAAAGAAATTAAGGGTTAAAAAAAGTGTCCTTTATCACTGGGTCCACATTTATAGTCTTCCTAATTTTTGAGAACATCCCAGAGATTGCATTCCACTGACATCATGATCAAGAACTTAGGACAAGACACTGGAGTGTGACTTCAGGGGAACATTCAGTATAAGAATTATTATCCCTATTTTATAGTTGAGAAAACGGAAACTCCAAGTTAAATGACTTCTCATTCCTTGGCTGAGACTGAAACTCAAGTCTCTGGAACTCTATGGTCTACTTTTTTCTATTATATTAACCTGGCCCTTTGCTTTGTTCTCTTTTCACTGATAGAAGGTGGACAATGACCGAGGGAGGTAACCAATGGGAGTGGTTCTCCTTATATCAAAGATCAACTATAAACTCCTGTTAGGTATTTGAAAACCCTTAATCTCTTGACCTTGTTCTACCTTTCTAGCCTTATTATACATCACTGCCTTTTATATACACTATGATCCAGCCAACCCAGCCTTTGTGCTACTATGTGATCATGGTGTGCCATCTTCTTATCTTTGCACTGATTGGCTTTCACTTCTAAAGCACACTCCCTCCTCCATTTTGCCTCTTAGAATTCCATTTCCTTCAAAATTCAGTTCAAGCATCACCTTCTACATGAATCCTTTCCTAATTTCCCTAAGTCCCATTTCATAAAACCTCCTCCTCCCCAGAATTTCCTTGTATCTATTTTGTATATTTCATATGTACATGTGTGTTATCTTCCTGGTTTGACCATAAGCCCCTTGAAGGCAAGAACTGGTTCATTATTTTTGTATTCTCAGAATCTAACACAGATGCTAGCCTGCAGTAGGTGCTTAAGAAATGCTTGCTGAAAGGATCCAGAGCTATTCCAAGGGACCTATGATAAAAAAGGTCATCCATTGTCATAGAAGGAATTAATGGAATCCAAATTCACACTGAAGCTTGCATTCCTCACTTTATTTTCTCCTTGAGTTTTTGCTTATATATGTGATATAGGTCTTCTATCACATGACAAATAAGGAAATATGTATTGCATGATAGCATATGCATAATCTATATCAGATTACTCTCCATCTTGTAGGGAAGGAGGAAGGGATAGCAGAAGGGAAAAAATTTAGATCTCAAATTTCAGAAAATAAATATTAAAAATTGTTTCTATGTGTAATTGGGTAAAAAAATGCAATAAAATATATCCAAGGGGGAAAAGAAGTGCTCACTGATTAGTTGATTGAAGGAAGTGCTTCTGTCAACTGGTATTCAAAAAAGACTGAAGGTCCATTGACATTCCTGAAATAAGTACTAAGTTCCTCTCTACCACAAGGGAAAGAAAATCAGAACTATGTCTCCCCATACTTCCACACATCCCTGCTGAGTGTAAGAATTGGAAATAATATTTCTACCCAGATATATATTTTATAAAGTTTATTGGAAATATTCCTAAGTAACCTGACCCCAAGGTTCCTAGCCTGCCATTCACTTTCCTCCTTCCCTCCACCTGCCTGCTCTGCATGTATCCTGAATTCTTCCTTCTTCATTCTCTCCTGGCTTCCCCAGATTCTTTCTTGATTCTCCCAAAGCCTTGACTTTTACTGACGTACAGTACATAAAGGGACACAAAACGGGCACAACTGTGTTATCTCAGGAATGTTTGACAGACAGGTAAAGCTCCTTAGGAGGGAGAGGGGATAAAACTTCCTTGACACAACTCTCCCTGTGATCCTTTGGGAGACCCGTCTCCCCAATGGATCATTTAAATATAACTATCTTATACTCTAAATACCTTCTAGCTAAAAGTACATACAATGTTGCATTTTTCTAAGAGGGTGTTACATTAGTTAAATATAAAAGTAAATATATATATATGTATATATATATATATATATATATATATATATATATATATATATATATAAACTGATTGATAGATGCATTGACAAAATGCCAATTGGGGGCAGTCCCCTTTGACATAAGACACAAGAGTTTACATTCAGAATAATTATGTTCAACCTCCTTCAATTCAGTTCATTATATCCCAAAGTTCAATCTGGATCTTTTGATGCAGTGTGTAGCTTCTTCAGGCATCTTTATAGCACCTTCTCCAAAAGGATTCAGTTTCTTGAATCGAAGTATTGGCAAGTTTCTTTTCCTGAAATTCCTCTAAAAAAATTTAAATCTTGCATTTTAGGATAATTACACAATTCCCCCTGAGGAGAGTGTTGACAAACACCAGAATCATATTGGGACACATGACTGAGTTATGAAGTATATGAAACAATTGTCAAAACAAAAATAAAAACAAACCACCCAAAAAAATCCCAAATAAAAGAGTAAAAATTAAATTCTGTATAAAAATGAGTATAGACATGATAAAAATAAAATAAAATAAAAATCTTACATGTATAAAATTCTGAGTAAAAAATAATAAGCCTATAACAGGTTCTTTAATCACATCAAGGACTAATTAAAGTGACTTATATCCCACAAGCCTATAGGACAATAGCAGCAATATAGCACTTTACCCATTTGCAGCCATGTCTACAGAAAATTGCCAAACTATAAGAGAGAGAGGACTAAGTTTCAGCAGCAAAGGGGAAAAATCATTCCCTGGTCTGATTGTACCAGCACTGTCAGAGATAGGGGGAGCCAGGATGATAGCCAACCTGAGGTACATGACTCAAAGAATTGCACATGGAGTGTGGTTAAAGGAAGTCCTGCATCTTAACATATGTCAAGTGCTGCAACCTCACACTAGGTTCAAGCCACTTTGTATTGGCATAGAGGTTCAACAATCTTCCCTGGATTGGCTTTTGGTCTGTTTTGACCTTGTGCTACTTGGAACTGTATAGTGGCTCTTTTGTTCCCTTCTCCTGGAATCAGACACAATCATTTAATAAAGTCCCATAACATTTATCAATAAATGGTGGGTTTCCATAGTTGAAAGCTTCTGGGTATGCATATTACTAGGGATAATAGATACTGTAAACTTCATCCTTCAATTAAAAAAGCATTAATACTGATTTCATGTACTTCAAGTATAACCCAGGTTAGGAAAAAATAAAGAGAAAAAAATTAAATATCCTATTGCAAATATAAAGAGAAAAAAAATTTTTTTAAATCATAATTTCACAGTTCACATTCCATATGACAATGTGTTAGCCAAGCAGAGGCACAACACAAAAGGTGATCACTCAAAAATGAAATTTATAACACTCTTAGCTTGGCCAGGATCCACAGTGTGAATGTACATAATTTTTTCACCAGGTAAAAACTTTTTTAAAACAGTAGTACAACTAATACAGATTCTAGAAGATACCAAAATCCCAAAAATTATAAGAGTCCATTTAAGGACAATAGCAATCAAACCCACTATCATTAGGATTCACATGAGTTTCTATACTTCCTGTATTCCATTTAAAAAACCTTTGAACACATGAATACTTGTCACAAGTTTTATAGATTTAGCCAGTCTTTCAACCTTGGCAAAGATATTTTTAACAAAGTCTATTATTACCATCATTCCAAAATTTGGTTGGAGAGAAACCCAGAAAAACCTCTGTACTTTTGATTAAGAGTTACAAATACAAGAAATCCATTTTGAAGCCACAAGGCTTCACAGGAAAAAATTATTCCCAGCTCCCAGATGAGATTATAACACATCACAGGGTAACTAAGCCACTTGGGCACCTCTCTCCCTCTTGGTATGAGACTATAACAATGTAACAGATCTGCTTCCAATATGTCCCAACCATTTGTACATGGAGCCAAGGACTAAAAAGTGAAAATCACGACAGTTATGTCATCTATTACATTTACAATAAAGGTAGAGATGAGAAAATGCAACAATGACATTGCACTCTACTTCAACTACAAATAGACCCTTACCTCTTGTTACAAACAACTCAAGAGGCAGGCAAATAATTAGTCAGAGGTAGGGATGTTCCCAGATATATGAAAACTATGTCTGAATACCCATTAAAATCAATTTAGGGGGCAGCTGGGTGACTCAGTGGATTGAGAGTCAGGCCTAGAGACGGGAAGTTCTGGGTTCAAATCTGACCTCAGACACTTCCCAGCTTTGTGACCCTGGGCAAATCACTTGACCCCCATTGCCTAGCCCTTACCACTCTTCTGCCTTGGAACCAATACACAGTATTGACTCCAAGATGGAAGGTAAGGTTTTTTTTTAATCAATTTAAATTATTAGACAAGTAAATTCCCAAAACTTGTATACAGGTTGAAACCAATGTGATGGAGTCCATCCATAAGTTCTGTGTGACAATTAACAAAGGCAAAAAAGGAACAAAATGTGTTTATGGGCTTTTACAAAGATATTCTTCAGTACAATCATAGTCGTAGGGGAGGTACAAATAAAGACAATTTAACAGAAAATTTCAATTTTGATAACTTATGAGGTGGTTAACAATAAATTACATACATCCTATATTTAGAATTGAGGTAAAGAGACATCTTCATTCTGGGGAGGGGAAAAATGTCAATAAGGCAATGAGGGCTGAAAAGGCTTAAAATTCACCTCCATACTCTTTGAGGTTCCTTCCCCTCCCAAGTACCATCTTTCATCACAATCCCTTTGTCAACACCTCTGGGTTCCCCCATACTGAAGGGAGTTCCCTCATTGAGTACAGGTGTTTGGATGTGAGTTTTGATTTTCCTCATTCAAATAATTGTTCCTCCTATTACTATCATTATACCTGAAACTTCTATTCCTATTCTCCTGATTCCTCTTCTTACAATTCATAATTACATGACCAACTTTTCCACAAAAATAACATGTTAGTGGTTGTTTTGTGGATTCTTGTAAGGGAGCTATGATCTCTCCTTGCTTTACCTTTATAACTGTTTCAGTTAATTATTTTATTTCCTTTCTCAATGTCTCTACTAAAGTAGCATTCTCCTTATCCTTCTCACCCTGTTTCCTTCCTTAATGTTTCCACTAAATCAGTGTTCTCCTTTTCCTTATGCCCCTCAAAAGCATAAACTGCCACTCTTTTCAATTCTTCAAGGTCCATAATAGGCCAATTTGGACAGCTAGTCATAAAATAATTCCTAACTACCTTACAACTGTTTTTCACAAATTGTATTCTGATTTGTCTAAGGTACCATTCTCTATCCAGATCAAGCTCAATGTATTTTCCTCCCATCTCAGTCTATCCATAAATTGGGCAGTATTTTCTGTATCTTCTTGATTAAGAATTTCAAATTTAGTCCATGTACCAGGCCTATCAGAACAGGCTCTCATAGATTTTAGCAATGCATTTCTAGCCTGGCATAGTTGTAAGTAATCTTGCTCTGAATTTGGGATCTTCAGTTGGTCAATGAGCTGTTCCCTCTCCTTGGGCCTGATTAACAAGAGAAAGAATCTTATTTCTTTCCCTTTCTGTTAGCAAGACCTGGAGCCAATCTTTCACATCAAACCATGTGGGATTATATGTGCGAAAAGTGATTTCAAACTTATTTATCACCACCACAGGCTCAGCTTCATAAGAAGGTGTTTTGTCTTTGAATCTCTCAATGTCCTGTGGATAAAAGGGTGTATGATGTCTAATGTTTACTAAGTCTCCACATCTGTTATATGTAGGGACAACTCTTAGAGGGAAAAGACTTTTATTTGAATCATCTGTGGCAACTGCTGCCTGGCCTGTGTTCTGGAGTTCAATGGAGTGGGTTGTAGTAAGGCTGGTAGGGGAAGGGGGTGGCGTGGTGGAATGGAGCTGGTCAGCAGGTGGGGAGACAGAGCAAAAGGATCAGGGGTGGGGATGGGGGCAGGTAGAGAGGAATGGGGTAGGGGCTGGGGGCATGGTGGAGAAGAAGCAGGGTGGGACCGGGTATGGGGTGGAGAGTAGTAGGTGAGGTATAGAGGAGTCATAGTAAGGTGGGTAGGAAGGAGGAAAAGGGTTGAAGTAGGGATGGTACAGGTGGGAATAGTTAGAAGGAGGGTAGGAGTGGTAGGATGTTAAGGGAGGATGTAGAGGTAGATTGGGAGGAAAGGGGATGGGAGGAGTAGGGGATGAGCAGGGTCTGACAGGGAGTCCTGGTTTGGGTCAGTATGAGGAGAAACCTCCTCATAGGCCAGGTGGGATGATAGAGTGTGTTTCTTGTTGGAGTTCACTGAAGGAGTTAAGCTAGAATGGTTTGGTTCCAAAGAAAAAAAGTTTCCTCACTGGAGACAATGGTTGATTCATCAACATGATATACCCATAAGTACCAGTATTTGTAATCTTTGTAATCTTTGTTTTTAATGGCTAACTTCAAATCTTTTAAGATCTTAAAGTCAAAAGAGCCATATTTTTGCCAGATAAAAGATATGTCCATCCATGCCTTACAAAGCTTTCTGGCTTCTTTCTTTGTCATCCAATTCTCCTTAGGCAAATTAGGATCTGCCCAGGAATTTAAAAGTCTATGCAGCGGCGAGTCAGAAGGAATATGTCCTGATTTTTCTTTATGTGTTGCAGTATTTCCCACATTATCTAGTCTATATGTACTATTTAAGCTAATTTGAGTATTGCTAAATTATCAACTTAAACAATGAAAAGTTCCTAAAACATAAAAAAAAATGGCTTCAATGTTATTGTGGAAGGCAATAAGAGGAAGTTTAAAACAAAAAGTTAATGTAATGAAACATTAATTGTTGAACAGAAATAGTATCAATAATGAATGTGTATTCAATGTAATAATTGTTATTATAATTAATAATAATATGCATTTATTATATGTATTAATTATGTTAATAATCA
Source organism: Monodelphis domestica (assembly GCF_027887165.1). Classification (NCBI taxonomy): domain Eukaryota; kingdom Metazoa; phylum Chordata; class Mammalia; order Didelphimorphia; family Didelphidae; genus Monodelphis; species Monodelphis domestica. The sequence goes on along the minus strand of NC_077228.1, from coordinate 62,816,004 downwards.
TGTACAGTTATTATAATTACCAATAATTATTGTGATTGACAATTAACAACCATAAACCATAAATAAGTACCAATCATCAATAATGACTATTAGTAATTAATAATAATGACTAATAATGGTTATTAAAAATTAATAACTATTGTTATTGATAGCATTAATACTATTGTGTTCTAAAATTATTCCTTAATATTGCATGAAATTAATTTGATTTAATGTTGGCTTTGTTCAATTTTAGAAATTTTGTTTTAATTTAATTTCAATATTATTAATATTTCCTATTAACAATCCTTTTATTTAAATGTATTCAATTTAATAGCATTATTTTAGATCGCTAGTAGCAGTAGCAAAGGAATTCTTTTTATTTTCCTGAAGTTTTAATTCTTGACAGTAGGTGGCACTATAAATGTGGGTAGAGTGGAAGGCACCTATGGGTAGGCCTATCTAAGCAAGCAGCCAGATAAAGGAACAAGCTTTTAGTATGCTAAAGAAGGCAGGCAGTCTTAAAGGAAAGCTTTGAGTGGCTTTTGATATGCTAAAGAAGGCATGCAGCCTGCAAGGAAAATTTGAGGGTAGGGGAGGGTAGAAAAAAATCCAAAGTGATCTTCTCTGTAAAAATGCAGTTTCCCCTCCCCAGAGGTTAGGCAGTTGGGAGGGGAGGCAGGGCACTCCTAACCCTAGTCCACAACCTGGAAAGACCCCCAGGATTAATTTAACAGGTGTCTCCGAGAAGGTCCCCTCTACACTGTGCTACACAGTGGGTGTGGCACGTGGGGAAAGTGAGACAGACACTGGGCTGGGAAAGACCTGTTGGGTTCTAGTGCCCCTTGTTTAAAAAAACTCGGTCCTATTTGGAATGGTGGGGGGGAGTCTTACACCAGTTCCTAGGGGGCTACCCCTGTGCACTGTTCCCGCAGTCCACAATGGCTGGTCTGTGCTCAGTGTAGTGGGCGGGCTTTGCATCAGAGTCCCATGAGATACACTCATAGTGGCTAAAAGCCTGCATTTTCACAAACCTGGGAAAACAGATGGTCCTTTACCGCCCCACTCTCATCCAAAATGTGACAGGTCTGCTCAGGTGGTGGGGGGGGTTGGAGGGTCCACATGGGGAATCTTTAACAATCTGGGGGGGAGAGCCACTCTCCTGCCTGGATCCCTTGTTCTATTTTGGGCAAAAAGTGTCCTTTCCCTTCTCTACTGCCCCAGGGAGCCCCTAACTCTAATCCATAGCCTAGAAGGACCCCTAGGATTTGTTCAAGGGGATCCTCCCCCAACCTGCACTGCACTAGGCTGAAAGAAGGAACACTAGGACCTTGCCCTTATGTGCTGTGGAAATGAAAAGAGCAGGAGTTCCTGTTGGGTCCTAAAACCCACTGGATTCCATATGGGCAAAAAGGCCCCTTCACCTCTATTCAAGCCGAAAGAAAAAAGGGTGGTGTGGGGAGTGGGGGGATGCCACCAGGAAAGGAGCTTTTCTCACCAATCCAATGTGATCTGATCCGGGAAAAATAGCAGCCTGTTCCCTCTCTCCACCAAGGTTCCTTTCACATATGAAGGCAGGCAAGCAAACTGAAGCCTTTTTTTTTTTTAATCTTATCTAAGCTATACTCAAAACTTCTCTCAGAAGAAAATTAAGGTTCTAAAAAAAATCCCTGACGATGGTTGCCATCTGTAAGAATTGAAAATAATAATTCTACCCATATATATATATATAAAGTTTATTGGAAGGGGAAGACAATCATTCCTAAGTTACCTGACCCCATGGTTCCTAGCCTGCCAGTCTCTTTCCTCCTTCCCTCCACCTGCTTGCTCTGCATGCATCCTGAATTCTTCCTTCTTCATTCTCTCCTGTCTTCCCCCAATTCTTTCTTGATTCTCCCACAGCCTTGACTTTTATTGATGTACACTACATAGAGGAAAGCAAAACTGGCACAACTGTATTATCGCAGGAATGTTTGATAGACAGGTAAAGCTCCTCAGAAGGGAGAGGGGATAAAACTTCCTTGACACATGAGGCTTTAGGTTTTATTGTTGTTGTGAGGAGTACATGATTCTTCATGAATCCATTTGGAGTTTTCTTAGTGAAAATATTGGGACGGTTTACCATTTCCTTCTCCAGATCCTTGTTCAGATGAGGAAACTGAGGCAGAGTTAAGTGACTTGCCAAGGTCACTCAGAATAAGTGCTTGAGGCAGGATTTTAACTCAGGAAGAGGTATCTTCCTGACTCCAAACCCTGGGCTCTATTCAGCCACCTAGCTGCCACAAGGATATGGTTGACCCTGCAATAATTTTCTTTCCTCCCTCAAAACTGATCTCCTTATTCACTTTAATATGACTTCATGTGGGTTAAAAACATGTAAGGAGGGGGAAGTTAGATGTCGCAGTGTATTTAAGAGCCAGGAGGTCCTGGGTTCAAATTTGACCTCAGATACTTCCTAGCTGTGTGACCCTGAGCAAGTCACTTAAACCCCCATTGCCTAGCCCTTACCACTATTGGACCTTGAAACCAATACAGAGTATTAATTCAAAGACAAAAGGTAAGAGTTTTTGGTTTTGTTTTTTTAATGGAAGGAAAAGAGTAGTCACACAGAATGAATGGGGATCAAATTGATTCCAATGTATAAATTGATTTCTGAACAAAAAGGCCTAAATTAGTATCAGAGACTTTTAATTATCCTAGTCCCCTCCCCCTAACTTCACACTTCCCATCAGGATTGCCCCATGACACAATCTAAATTGGTCCAAACCCAGAGAACCCAGAGCAATACTTCAAAATCCCTTTATTGGAGACTTCTTCAATATACTGACCAGTCTAAACAGCTAAATGATCTGCAAACAAGGAGGAGATTGTTATAAATAAAATAGCATAAAATAAATTTAAAAGGCAGCATTATGAAAGCAGTTCAGGAAGAGTAATGACTTGAGCTAATTAAAATGAAAGATTTGATGAGAATTTTGTGCCCACCTGGCATTTCTCACACCTGGTATGGTGCATCCCATATGGTGAACAAAATACAATAATCAGAATCATTAGTAGTGTAGCAAAAATCCTTTTCAAATCTTTAATAATAGTCTGACTCCCTCCTTCGCTTGCTTGTGATAGAATGAAGAAACATACTGCATAATACTTGATTTTCAAGAAAGGGAAAAGATAGGGAAAGGAAACATATTGCAGACTGATTAGATGCACCATACTAGGCTGGAACACTCCTATTTTCCTCTCCAGTCACTTAGACATGCCCCACAGAGATCCTGCCCCACATGCTTACTCTGTAGCGCAAAGAAAAGCCTACATGATCTATTGTCCTTCCCAACTTATTGGTGTACAGAGTAGAAATGACCCTGACCTCCTATACTTGCCCACCTTTACTGGAGATAGTTGACCAGGGAGAGGAACTAAATTACTGAGCCATTTGGATTCAATGAGTAGTCAATCTCTCCTCTTCCCTTCATGGAGTTGGGGTGGAGGAATGATTGAATATAAGTACTTACTCTCTGTTCCTTGAGCTCCCAGGTCTTGCCTTGTCTGAAGACCATAAAAGGTTTAGGTTAGCAGGATCAGAACTAATTACAGGGACCCAGACCCTACTAAGGACTTCATGTATTGGGGTTTTATTGATTGTATATGAATACTATAAACAGTTCTGCTGTTCCTGCCCAACTAACAATACTGAAATGCAATAAATAAGGAAAGAGGAAAGGATTTTCCAAGGGACAGGGAATGAGCAAAGAGTTTAATTGGAGGAATCCATACATACTACTTTAGAGTCAAATTAGACAAATGAAATAACCCACAAAAGGGGATAAAGGTAGCCAGCTCTCTGAGAGCCATAAAGGCCTTGACGTTACACCTCTTCTTTCCCCTAGAGCACTCTCTGATGTTATTTGGAATACATGACCTACAGGGTGAATTTGTGACTATTAGTACCTAAAAAATTCTTAGCATTGAATGAGAGGCATCTGGTTAGAGGCACTGACACAGATTTAAATGGCATATCAAAAACTAAATTAAGTCAAAACACTCAGGAAAGGGGGTCAGTTAATTTAATTTTTAGCTAACTGAGAATTAAAGGGAAACCTCTATTTCTTAAGGATATAAATTTCCTTTCTACCATCATGAATATAGTATGCAAAATATACTTAAATCTTTCTGTTTAGAACATCCCCATACTTCCAAATTATCACTGAGAAAATTAATTCTCATGGCAACTGTAAAAATGGAGATTTGAACCCCAGACTTCAATTCCCAAAAGTCGTTGGTACTTCCCAGAATTCCCTATAATCTCACCTGAGTCCTCCCCTGAGTGCAAGAACATAATTTAGTATTTAAAGGGCTCTCTGCCACCCAAGAGCTTTCTTTTTCCTCTTTTAAGCGCATACGTATCTCTACCTGGCAGACAAGATGTAGTGAGTAGGTTATAAATGGGCTAATGTGACCTAGGCATGTGCTTTTCTTATTTTCTATTTCTTTATCCTTGATTTCTAATCATCTTTAATAAACCTCATAAAATATAATACTTTTAGTAGAGAAATAAATTTAAATGTTACACAACTTGGGTGGTAGAGGAACTTAAAATATAAACTCATTGTGAGTAGGTATTGTTTTATTTTTTTTAACTTGTTTCTCCGGCACTAAGTACAATGCCTGGCACATAGAAGATGATTAATAAACACTTTTTTGATTGAGTAATTGAGTTGAATATGCCCTGCATTGGGGGCATATTGGGTTTTTTTCCAGAATTAAAACTTAATTATAATGGTTTGTTTTCTTGTTATTTTCATATCCTTTTTATAGATAAACTAGAATGGTTTAGAATGCCAGTGAGAGTTGTGGAGAAGTTCCAGGTAATCAAAAGTTCATCTGAAAAGGAAGGTGCTCTCACTAGGAAGATTCACTAAGATCTCACAGGAAGGATTCACTAATAAATTAGTTCCCTCTTTTGGTGTGACTCAAAGATTGTAGACACAAGTAATGCTTCAAACATACTGCATTTCAGCTTCTACAAGATACTTAACAAAAATCTCATTATAGCCTCACAACAAAGTTGGAGAAACATGACTTAGTTGATAGTAGAATTGGGTATACCTACAATTTCCTGCATAACTCTATCCAAAACATATTTATGAATGAATCACTATCATTACAGATGGTAATAATAAGCAGCATGTCTTGTCTTACTTGAATTCATCTTCAGAAGAGCTTGGGCTTCTCAATTCAATAAAGAGACATTCAGACTGAGATGAAATAGTTTGAATGCACTCTAACTTCATCAAACCACACCTTGGGTCTAGTTATCACATTTTGGGAAGGTCATTAATGAGCATGTCCAAAAGAGATTGACTAGAATAATGATTTATTTGGAAACCATGTTATTTGAATAACAGTTTGAGGAACTGAGGATATTTAGCCTAGAAATGAAAAGACTGTAGGGTTATGACAGTTGTCTTCAAATATTTGAAGGGAGGATATCTGGAAAATTACTTTCTCTGTATAACCACAGAAGGTAAAGCTAGAACCAGTGGATTGAAGTGGGGCAGTGAATCAGATTGGGTAATTATAATTGTTTGTAATTATATTCCATAACAATATGTGTAATTATAATAATGTGTAATATATGTTACAATAACATAATCTGTAGCTAAACATTGTATAATTTCAACAAGGAAATAGACCTGCTTGAGAACAAGCCTAAATTGTCCTCTTTGTAACTTCTGACCATTCCTTCAAGCCCTTTGGGCCAAGTAATTCCACCAAAGAAGGTGGAGTCATTGAACAAAAATGAAGTATGATAGAACCCCAAGTACTTTGAGAATTTGTACCAAGCTGCAATCTCCTTTTTCTTTTTTTATGTTGTTTTTGAATGGGTATGAGAGCACTGGATGACCCCATAGGCTGTCCACAAACCCTCCTCTTGTCTCCTCCACTCTAGCTCCAAAGTCTTTGATCCTCTGATCCTGTCAAATGTTCCAAGATTTAACAAGGATGGAAAGGGAGGGGAGGGGCGAAAATATCATCAGGTTACGGTCATAAACCAAAGCCAGGACAATTCAGGGATCATAAACCACAAACTTTGCAGTAGGTGTGCAGATTCCAGGTCAATAAACCAGTCCAGAAGTTGAGACTCTAGAGGTCAGACAACCAGGGTGTTTCCAGGAACACGGAGATTAGGATAATCAGAATTTAGGGACATACGTGCAAAGTTTCCTTATTCTGTTGGGCTCCATGCTGGTGCTGGGTTTCATTCTGTTCACCCACACTTGCTGATTCTGCTGAGCCAGCTCCACTGATGACCATGGACAAAGCTATGAGGCATTTCCCAAGTCTGGGGACACTAGGTAGCAAGGGAAAGAATTCCTGGAACTCTCTGCAGACCACTATGGATTATCTAACTTAAGGGTAGTAGTAAGATCACTAGATTTGCAGTCCAAAGACTGGACTCAAATTCTAGCTCTTCCACTTATTACTTGTGTGCCCTTGGAGGAATCATTTCAATTCTCTGAGCCTTGGTTTTCCCATGTGTCAAATAAAGGGGATTGAATTAGATAAATTATCTCCCTTCTTGCTCTAAATCCTGTCCACCTATGATCTCAGAGACCTCTTCCAATTCTCTAAAAAGATCTTTCAGAACCCAGATTTTGCTCATCTCATTTTAACGGACTTGATTTGTCTACCTCTTCCCTTCTCCTTCCTTATTTATTTGCACCTGGGGAGAAAGGAAAGCAATAGAAACAGGCAGATTTTTTGCATTGACATCACTGAGTCTGTTTCTGCAATAGAAATAATAAATGGAATAAAATGAAGATAATAATGCCCATACTGCCTACTTCAGAGTGACTCGAGGGCTTATGTATGAAAATCTTTGAGTGTTGGCACTATCAGATAAAGTTAACAAATCCATTTTTAAATTGCACATAACTGAGATTCACAACTTGATATGCAATTCTTTTTTCTATTCTTCGTCAATGGAAATGTTCATGTTTATGTTGAATACGTTCATTAATCTCTATATGCAAAGCACCACATAAATGGCAGTTACTATAATTATTAGTAGTCCCCAAGAGCTTTAAGCCTTGATGCTAGCATAGACACCTTCATTTACCACAATGACCTCTTTTACCATTATGTTAAAATTGTATCTTGTTCTGGTCCCCCAACTACCAACCCCTTCTTCTAGTCAGTAGAGTAAGTAAGTTTATAAGTTATATGTAGTTAGTATAAAGTAACAGGAAATAAGATTGCAACGGGGAAACTAGAAGTCATGCTCATACGGTTCCAAAGATCAAAGGAGAATAATTTGCATATTGTATCATAGATTAACCAAAAATTGCTTCCTGGCAAAATGTGCTAAAAGGGCAGCTAAGTGGCACAGTGGATGGAGCACTGGGTCTGGAGTCAGGACTCTGCTTCCTCCTTAAATGAAGAGTTTCAGTCATGGTCCCAATGTCTAATCAGAGGAGCAAAGAGTAGTGATGAGAGAACGTACCAAGGGGCAGCTAGGTGGTGCAGTGGATAGAGTACATCTTCCTGAGTTCAAATCTGGCCTCAGACACTTACTAAGTATGTGACTCTGGGTAAGTCATTTAACCCTGTTGGACTCAGTTTCCTCTTCTGCAAAATGAGCTGGAGAAGGAAGTGGAAAATCACTCCAGTATCTCTACCAAGAAAACTCCAAATGGAGTCACAAAGAGTTAGACACAACCAAAATGACTGAACAATGATAATCATATATTAACCAAAAATCACATACTGATAATATAAACTACATCAGGGAAAGTGGTGTAGGCTTTGCAATCAGGATCTTTTGGTCCTGTGAGATGTATAAAAAAGTCCTAGACAACTGCAGGAAGACCAGTAAAACACCAAATGGTATTGATAACTCTAAGATGAAATATGAATGTTAACTTTAAAGTTTCATCAACAACTTTGAGATGATTGCTATATGTTAAGGTGGCACAGATAAGAATTAGTCTGTTCCCCCCCTAAAAAACTATAAAAATGAGGCTACACATTCCTGCCCCACCACACCACCACCCCTTTTCCTCCCCACTAGGTCCTCATTGAGTGACCTTCCCCTCCTCATTCTTTTCCCCATAATGCTCGTCTCTTCCTTCACCACCCCATCCTGATCCTCATGCCATCTGCCTCTATACCCCCTTTCACCATTTGTCTCTGTACTTTCTGTACCTATTTGCCTCACATCCTCTGTGCCTTTTAAAAAATGAGATAGAAGCCTCGTCTCCCTGACTGACATTGTGGTTTTTCCCATCAAATACCGAAAGAACTGGGCATGCCTGCCATCAACCACAGTGAGGTATTGAATTGGCTCACTGGATAGTCCATTGGCTCTGAAGTCAGGAAACCTGAGTTCAAATCCAACCTCAGATATGAACTGTGTGATTCTGTGCAAGTCACTTAACCTCTGTCTGACTTAGTTTCCTAATCTGTAAAAAGTAGGGATAATGATAGCACCTACATCAAAGAGATGTTATGAGGATAAAATGAGATATCTATAAAGCACTTGCAAACCTTAAAACACTCTCTAAATGCTAGCCATTATCGCCACAAAGCAAATACCATAATCATGGAGGAAGACATTTTCTGACATTTAATATAAAGAGAAAGAGCCAGTCCTAAAGCTATCATTTCTTCAGTGGAAAGAATTCCCTCCACTGATCCAAATTTGCAATTTTTCTTCAACTTATGGGGTTGACAGAGGCTTTAATATGTTAAATGCTTTGTCCATAGTCACACAGGTAGTATGGCAGGGACAGAGACATCAACCCCAACTCCAAGACCAGCTTTATGTCTACTATGCCAACTGCGTCTCCTGTGCATTTGTACAAAGTCACAATAAAAAAAGTCACTTAGTGCTCCAAATGTCTCCCTCCATGCTCTCCCTGGGTGGCTGCCCATTTTGTCTATCTCTGAGCAACATAGTGAGAGAGCAAAGATAAAACTTCAGCAAAGAACTTTGTTCTCTATTACCCAAAGGGGGCGGGGGGGGAGAAGGTTTGAGTCCGTTAAACCAATGGCCAAAGTGAAGTCTGAAGATCATCTGTTCATTTTAATTATCTAGCTATTATCCTTTTCTTTGTTATCTCCCCAACCACTCCCATTAGCAGACACCCTACCAGACTCATTTCTTAACCATGAAATATTTCTGGGCCATCATTAATGAGTGAGCTCTGCTCCCCTCTAGAGCAGCTTTGTAGCATCTCTATGTCTAAGTGGCAGAAATTTCATTTAAAAATACCCTTCCTTATTTTTAATGTGTTCTTTTCTTCTTTTCATTCCTTGTGATTCATCTGAAAGAAACCAGCTAAAAGCATTCCCAGAAAAACTTCAGCTTGGAAAATGTAGCCCAAAGATGGGATCAGGAGACATTCTTCAAGCAAAAGCTTCCAAACCTCTGAGTCTGACCACCTGAGGAAGGCACCCATCTCTTTCCTTTCAGCTGAGCTATAGATCCATCATTTATTCAGCCACTAGAATTATATAGATCCAACCCCCTGGGGAAGCCTACATATATATCCTTACACATGGAAAAGGGGTACAGATTGAAGAGACAGAGACAGAGACAAAGAGAGAGACAGAGAGAGAGAGAGACACAGAGAGAGAGAGAAAGAGACCGAGACAGAGAGACAGAGATGTTTCCTCTGGAATTTGGACAGAACTCAATATTGAGTCTCAGCTTCTGGGAGGACTAGGTGGGGCTTTTCTACTTTTGTACCTTTTAAGTGCATTACAATTAAACATTGATATTTGCTTCCTTGGGCATGTAAGCCACATCATAAATGTTAGATTTCCAGTATTATTTATTCATATTCTGGCCTTAGGAGGATCCACATTGTACCCTTGGACAGTTAATAGCTCTCACAGGCTGGTAGATAGGGATGGCACAGTAGGGAACAGAAATAGGAGAAAGAAAAATCCTGCTGGTTTTGCTCTGAATTGCTTCTGTTATGTGACCTTTTTTCTCATTCCTTGAACAGTAAGAGTCAGTTATCCTTTCCACATCGTGGGGATTAGGGGTATGATGCCCCAGTGATCTGGAAAATCCCTGTAAAGATTTTTGGTCCTTGCTTCAGACGAGAGAAGAAGATTGTAGGATTTTTTTTGTCTGTTTCTTTCTTTCCATCATAGTTGCTCAAACAGGGGACTGAAGAAGTGAGGGGGAAATGGACACCAACCCAGAGAAACTGACCCAATTCGCCCAACCTTACTTGAGTTAGGTACAAATCTCACTCATTTCTAAGCACACCCTTTTATTCTGTTTTTATCTTATTTCTCATAAACACCTGCGGTTGACCCTGTCCTTAGCATTTCCTTATGTCCTTTTGTCCACAACAAAATGATGGGGGATAGCTCAGGGAGCCCTATAGCAAAAAAATGGCCTTCCCTAGGTTAGGACTGGAATCTCAACTAGCAACCCATTGTTTATTCATTTTCTATTTAGGTTAATAATCATGTCACCCATGTATTTTACAGTTAATAGGACCAAGAGCAGAATTACTACCAACTTGGAGCCTTTCCGTCTATCCCAAGAGATCGTGAAGCTAAACCTGTTGTGACACTCTAGTGGTTACCTCATGCTCGATCTCTAGGATTTACAGTGATGGACCAAGCAGTAATTATCAGCAGATTTTCAGGCCAGCATTTAGACTTGAGGAGGCTGGAGAAGGGGACATGGTAGAGAAAGTGGGAAGGAGAGAGACAAGTAAGGAAAGAGAAGCAATTTTGACACTTAATTTTGCTTTTGTCCCAGTTGGAGCAACAAAAGTCTATAAGAATATGACTGCAGACCTCACTCAGATTTTGAAATCGCCATATTTAGAGGAAAAGTATGACCTCTATTCAGACCAATATGATACTCCTCTTGTAATTCCCATAGAATTCCCATAATATATTCCTGAGTTTATAGTAAAACTCTTAGAGAGAGAACTTCTGTATTAGCAGGAATACAAGATAAAATGTCACTTATAACCCCAACCTGCCCCTAATAGTCCTGATAACTGAGGCCATTGGAATTTTGATTTTCATGGGCACAAGTATAGGAGTGGAATGGAGTGGGGGGATCTTTTTCAAATAAAGGATTGAACCCACAGAAAAGAAGCCAACCAGATGAAATCGAATAGGTTCAAAGAGCAGATTTAGCCTAAGGCTGTGGGTTGAAGCCTACTATATAGCTAGCTGAAGCTTTGGGGTTTAAATCATAAATAAGTAGAAAAGTTCTGAAGCTATGTGCTAAAATAGCAAAATACACTTATTTCTTCCACATTGTGAATTTCTCCATCTCAGTTTCAATATACAGCAGGTCAGCATAAGAAATTAAGTTGGGGAAGGGAGCATCTGTGTGACCCTAGACAAGTCACTTAACCCTCAGTCTTCATAGCTCTTCTGCCTTGGAATACCCACTGTTGATTCTAAGAAAGAGGGTATGGATTTAAATTAATTAATAAAATAAATTGGGGAGGTTCAGAAACCACAGACACACCCAAAGGTCAGCAGATGACCCAGAAAAAGCTTAGAAACTTAGAAATACATCAATAATCAAAATTTTTCAATAAGGTAAAAAACACAATTCAGACTTCTCTAGTCTGAATCAAGGGCAAAAAAAAATTTTACAGGGATTTCCCAGATCACTGGGACATCCCACCCCTAACCCCCAGGATGTGGAAGGGATAACGGTGCTCATGCTTCAAGGAATAGGAGAAAAAAAGAAAGAAAAAAAAAAGAATCAGAGAGCAGTAGCAATTCTGAGCAAAACCAGCAGGTGGCAGCAGAAAATAGCATATAATTTGCAGAGAGCACTTTGTATGTATCAGCCCAGCAGATGGCAGCAGAGAGTATTCCAATTTGGATAACGCTGGTGGCTAAGTCCAAAAATCCCATCTCATAGGACAGCCCACAACTAAACTCCATCAATAGACCAGCGAGATAAAAGCTCACACTGAAAATGTAATAACCTCCTTGGTCTTAACTGGCTCCAGCACAGCCCTGAGTATACCCCTATGTGACTTCCCTTGTCATTTATTTTGCTACAATGTTTAATTAAATATCTTTTGCTTTGAAAGAAAAGTGTCCTCTGGTGCATCTGTTAAAAGGGAATATCAATGGGGGCTTATGATCTGTGACTATGAGTTGTGACTGAATGAATGAATGAATGAATGAATGAAAAAAGAAGAGGGGTCTATTAAATGCTTACCAGGCACCATGAACCATGCCACAGACAGATGATACAAAGGCAAAAGATGAGGTAATTTCTATATCCAAGTGACCTATTATTCTAATAAAGGAAAGGGTGCTTTGATTTGGTAAGTAGAGTCACAGAGAAGTGGATTAATGTAATCTTTCTAGAAATAATGGCATATTGATTTGATTGTGATTCCCACCGTTAGAGGTAGGAAAAGGGACACATATATATTGCAGCAAGGTGGATGGCAAGACAATGGCCATTTTCTTTTTTTTTTTAACTCTTACCTTCCATCTTGGAGTCAATACTGTGTATTGGCTCCAAGGCAGAAGAGTGGTAAGGGCTAGGCAATGGGGGTCAAGTGACTTGCCCAGGGTCACACAGCTGGGAAGTGTCTGAGGCCAGATTTGAGCCTAGGACCTCCCGTTCTCTAGGCCTGGCTCTCAATAGACTGAGCTACCCAGCTGCCCCACGATGGCCATTTTCAAGGCTAGATGGAATGGGAAACATGACTGAGCCCAATAAAATAGAAGAAGTCAAGTGAATTTTGTTTTGTGTACTCACTCATCAAGTTAACTTGAGCCCCAGGTAATAGAGAACTGAATAAATTAAGGCCCACCCCACTACTAAGGGATCCAGAGGGTACATTGGCAGGGTGAATGACATGCAGCTGGACAAAGCTGGCAACTGAGGCTGACTAGCCATATGAGTCTCTGCTCAATTACTCCCCTAGGGAGGCAGCTCAGCCCCTAGGATGAGCATTCCAGAGTTATAGAGATTAACTTCCCTGTAGTATGAGTGGTCCAGCACCATTCAACTCGGGAATGTTTTCAGGGGACCAGTGATTGAGAATGAGCCTGGAATACACCCACAAAGTTCTTCCTTCCCCAGACTACAGCAGTCTAATTATCAACCCATGAAGCTGATCAAAAAAGCTGTTTTTTTCTCTTAATCCAATGTATCCATTAGAAGAACTGTGATCTGCAAAGATGGGTTTTTTTTATTCTCATGTTTGAATGCATGATTGACTCACTACTGAGAATTACTGATATATGCCATGTAAGCCATCTCTGGGCTCTGCCTTTAGGCTCAAAGAAAAAGCCAAGAAATATCCTGCAGTTGGTCCAAGTTTCTCTCTGAAACTACATATATGCAAGGATCCAAGACAATGCCAAGGGACTCATGATGAAAAAGGCTGCCCACTGCCTTATAAGGAACTGACGATGTCTGAATACACATTGATGCATACCATTCTTCGCTTGATTTCCTCCAAGAAATTTTTCTCTAGTGTAAGCCATATGTGTCTTGTTTCACAATATGACAAACATGGAAATATGTATTGTATGGTGACACGTGTACAACTTATATCATATTACCTGCCATCTTGGGGAGAGGGGAGAAAGGGAAGGAGGGAAAGAACGTGGATCGCATGTGAGAAAAAATATTTAAAATTGCATATTGTAAACCTTAAAATTTCTTAGACTTGTGAATGTTGGAAATTTCACCATTGGAAGGTTTCATGCTTGTAGGGAATTTCATAATGATAGTGGGAACTCTATTGGAATGTGAACCCCACTAGCAAGGGAGGTTCCTCCTCCTCCCTTCTTAAGATTACTTTAGGACAGAAACCTTTTGCTGAACAATGGAAAGGGCTGCAGGATAGATCAAAATTTAATTATTCCAATCTCCACCCTACTCAGGGTAACAGGATTTAGGAAGGGCTGTAGCAAAGGATCAAGATTCAATTATTTGAGAATATGACCTTCAACAGACATGTGCAAAGCCACAGACCTCTGGGCGGTCCTGGGTTAAGCTAGAGCCACCATTGGCACAGGGAAGACATGGACAGTGATTGGTAGATGTGAGAACTGAGGGGAGTGAACTTGGATGGTTTCCTTAAAGAGAGCAGGGTCTGAGAACTGGGGGTGGTTAGAGAGTTTTTGCTCTGTGAGGTGGTGCTCTGAGAAGCTTGCTTAGAAGGAAGCTAGAGGTGGAGGCCCCTGAGACTGTTTCTCCATTTTGGTCACGTGAGTGATAGGGACTGATCTCTTTTCTTTGCCTCAGCTATCTAAGGGCTTGGGCCTTTTGGTCCAGCCTAAACAGAGGGGGTATTTAAGTCCTATTCCCTTCTCTCCCCTTTCTCTCTCTCTCCCTCTCTCTCTCTATCTCTAATTCCTTTCTTCCTCCTGTTTGTAATTAAACTCCATAAAAGGTTGACTGCTGACTTGAGTTTTCATTAAGGAATTACATAGCTGAATTCCTTGGCGACCTTAAATTAATATATATCAGTCTTTTAAAGTGATTTCCTTGTCACAATTTACATGTAATATAGAGAGGGATTAAAAATAAAGAGCTTGGCATGGCAAGAAAAAAAGAAACTACATGTGTCTGAATTGGGGTGGGGAATGATAGGAAGGAGCTAGTTTTAAGAAGGAGGGAACATACAATAGATCTGGTCTTCTGAAATGCTCCTCAGGGCAAGTCCTCTGATCGTGTGGTCACTTACAGATTTCCTCTTTTGGTTATTTCCCATATTATTTCATATTGTCTCCCATTGGATTATAAGCTCCTTGAGAGCAGGGGCTGTCTTTTGCCTTTCTTTATATGTCCAGGATTTATCCTCCTACCTGGCATAGAGCAGGCACTTAACAAATGTTTACTGACTGCCCGATTTATTGACCAAAGATTGTTCTCTCAGCGTTCTCCAGCACTGGACATAGTTTTTCAAGTTCTCCTTTAATTCAGATTTGGCCTCTTCTTCAGACACATTCACTCCAAATGTGCCCCCTGCACTTTACTGTATTCCTTTCTCCATAATCTTTGGCAAAAATAGCAGACTTCATCTACCTATGGAATACAAAGGGTCTATCCCCTTTGCTTCCCTGCCTTTCCTTTTTTTAATCCTTTTTTAATTTTTTTAAATCCTTGCCTTCTGTCTCAGCACTGATACTAAATATTCATTCCAAGGCAAAAGGGTAATAAGAGCTAGCCAACTGATGTTAAATTACTTGTCCAGGGGCACATAGCTGGGAAATATCTGAAGCCAGAGTTGAACCCAGGATTTCCTGCCTCTAGGCATGGCTCTCTATCCACTGAGCCAACTAGTTGCCCAGCTAGCTTTCCTTTTGATAAGGATCAGGCAAGGAATTGGACCTGGGTTTTCCTCATCATATAGAACTCCCATTACTAATGCAAGTTGGTGGCTTCTCTGCAATTTATAGTCTCTGGGAGTTTCCTAGGGCAGTAGGAGGTTGAGTGACTTGCCCAGGGTGACACATTCAGTGTGTCAAAGAACCCAGATCTTCTTGACTTAGACATGGGCTCTGTGTTCACCATGTCAACTGTCAACTGTCTTTTGTGTAAGGAAATAACTAATGAAAATAGTTACCAAATGCCTGACAAACAAAAGAAAAAGGAAACCCAGTATTGAGGAAAGCAGATCATTTTAAGAGACTGAAGAGTTGCATTAGAATTCTGATTCCAGCTCACATGAGCTGTGTGCACCTGGACAGATAACTTGCTCTGGGTCTTCTTGGCTTTAAAGCCAGTCTTTCATCCACTACAACACAAGATATTTTTTTTATTTGCTTCTTTTAAAATCTCTATATTTTCATCAGAAATGGAGGGGATCTCAGAAGTCATCTGTTCCAACCCACCCACACACCAGAATGTCCCTTAGAAGATGGCAGCTTTTGCTTGAAGACCTCCAGTGAGGGTATCCTAAGTCAGTGGTGTCAAATTCAAAATGAAATGAGGGGCCACTAATCCATAGAGAGAGAGATCCCTGAAGGCTACATAGTGACTTGCTTTTTAAATATAATATTTATATTGGATTTTATTGGATTTATATTAGTTTATTAAAAATTTATCCATTGTATTTTTATTTGGTTCAGGCTGTACTCGGGAGTGTTGCACATCATAAGCAATGTGTGTGACATCTCTGTCATAGGCCAGTTATGAGGCGTAGGGTTCCCACACAAAAATAAGACATACCATCAATGTGTAAAGCAATAGATCTTTGTCATGGCACATTTAAGTGCCCCTGAGAGAAGACCTAAAATGAAGCTCTTTGGGGAAAATAAGAGGAACAGAGGCAAGGCTACAGCCACATAGATTGCCCTTAGAGCATCATCAGGAGTGGCGGTCTTCAGGACAAAGCTGGAAGGGGAAGTGAGCTAGCAATGGTTAGTCATTGGTCTTAACTTACCCAGCTTCCCCAAGCTCTTGGACATTCCTCCTACTAGATGTGCAAGGAAGCTGAGATATAATCATCTCCACAGCAGGACAACTTGGTTTTTTATTGTGGTTTTTTTAGCTTTATTGCTGAGTTTTATTTTTCCATTACAAGCATTTACCAATTACTCCCACATGGGAGGTCTCTTATAACAAAGTAAAACAGCCTAACAAGATTAATAATACAATGATCTTATCTGAAAGTGCATGCAACATTTCACATCTCAAAACACACACACAATTCTTTATATTCTTTCAATTAACAGAAATCTATTTTTCCTCCCCACCACCCACCCCAAGCCTTACTGGGAAAAAGAAAAAAAGAAAACCAAATCCCTTGTAACAAATATAGATAGCTAAACAAAATAAATTCTCCCAATGGTTATGTACAAAAACATTTGTGTTTCATTCTGTACCCTAAATCCATCACCTGTCTGTCATGAATAATGTGTTTCATTGAAGGTCCTCTGGAATCATGATTAATCATTTTATTGATCACAGTTCTTATTCTAACAGCTTTCTAAGTTACTTATTTTGACTGTTATTGTCATTGTATAAATCATTCACCTTTTGTTCATTTCATTCTTCATCTGTTCATAAAAGTCCTTAAAATTATTTATTTTTATAATATTGATGTTAACATAAATTGTTCTTCTTATCCTACTCGCTACCTCTACCTTCATTTATATAAATATTCCCATGTCTCTTGAAATCATCTATTTCTTTATTTCTTACAACATAGTAGTACTCCATCACATCCATTATATCATAACTTATTTAGCCATTTGTCAATTGTTGGGCATCCCCGGGAACATAGTTTGCAGTTTTTTGACCATTACAAAAAGAGCTGCTATACAAAACAAGGTCCCAAGAGAATCCCAGGGGACTCATGATTTTAAAATGCCATCCAAAGCCAAAGAAGGAACCATTGGAATCTGATTGCTGATCAAAACATGCCATCTCTCACTTCTTTATTGTATTTGTCATATATGTCTTCTGTCATAGCATGGGGAAATATGGAAGAATTACAGAAAATCATTGGTATAATCTGTAACAAACCATTTAATGCCTTGGGGAAGGAGTGAGAAGAGGAGAAAGAGAACCTGAATCGCAAAATGTCAGAAAACAATTATAAAAAATGGTTTCTATATGAATTGAAAAAAATTAAAGGAAAGTTTACAAAAAAGACATGCTATAAATAATTTTGTACATGAAGGAACTTTTACTCTTTTTTCAACCTAATTTGAGTCTAATAGATCTAACTATATCATAGTTGAAGCAAAAGTTATACATTATTTAGTAATTTGGGGGTGACAATTACAAACTGTTTTCCACCATGGTTGCACCATGAGTGTGCTAGAACCAACTCAAATGGACTCTTTATAGCAGATTATTAAATTTTCAGAGTAAGCATTCATACCTTGGAAATTGAAAAATACTACAAATTGGCTTGATTTTATTCTTTTGTTAACTGTCTAGACTTAAGAAAGTGATGAGGAATGTGTTAATAATGCAGATTAAATATTAAAGTATGTTGTGCCTACATTTTTAAAAACTTTAAAATTAAACATCTACCAGAACATCCTTGGTTGAACTCATTCACAGGTTCATCAACATGCCTGTTTTCCATAATCCCTCCAATATATACATTTTTTCTTTTTTGCCATCTTTGACACTGCTGGGTATGAGGTAAAATTTCAAATTACTTTAATTTGTGTTCCTCTATTTAGTAGTGATTTCTTCCCTTGATAACTATTCATATCTTTAGACCATTTATCAATTTGAGAATGTCTCTTTTTCTTATAAATTTTAACCAGTTCCTTATATACTTAGAAATGAAATCTTTATCAGAGAAACTTATAGCAAAGCTTTTTTTAAACCAGTTGTTTCCCTTTTAATCTTAGCTTTATTAGAAATGTTTGTGCAAAACCCTTTTAATTTATGTGATCAAAATTATCTATTTTATCTTGTCTTCTGTGATCCCTGTTTGGGCGTAAACCTTTCTCCTATCTATAGGTTTAGTAAGTAATTTTTTCCATCTTCCTCTAATTCATTTTTGATGGAACATTATTTCACTTGATCTTAACAAACTTGTAAAGTGGGCACAAGGGTTTGGTTTTTTCCTTTGTTTTGTTTTGAGTGTGGACTTGTCATTTCACAGCATTAAGTAGTTTCCCAATAAATAAAGTCCCTCTGCCAAAGCAGAAGGATGAGTGTTTTGCAACTTTCAGAGTTCAGAGAGATACCTGGGGCACAGAGAGTTCATTATGCTAACAAAGCTCCTGAGATCAGAAGTGAAATTCATACCCAGATGTCATGGATTTTATAGAAGAGGTTCCTAGTAAGGAGTATCTGGTCAGTTTCCTTCCTCTTCTGTCACAGGCAAGAAGACACAAGTAGCTGGCTGGGACAGATTAAGCTTACAAGTATGGGGCAAAGAGGTTTCCAGAAAGGACATTGATAGGAATATAAGGCAAGTGGAGGTATCAGGTTCAGATCCAGAGCAGAGGCAGCCTACAGCAAGTGAGCCAGCTGTAGATCCCACCCATCCTGAGCTTTGACCTATCCCTTATTTGAGACCCCTATTCTTCCCAAAATTTCCCCCAAAAAAAATCTCCCTCCCCAGAGAAAGTCATCCTTTTATTAACCTGTACCTTTCTTTGCCAACCTCAGCTCCTTTAGAGCATTAGTTCCCAGCCTTTTAAAATTGTACCACACTTTGGTATTTTCATCCTCCATCATTTGTCATCTATATATTTTTCTTTCACCTAAATTGGATGAGGGGCAGTATGGTAAAACAAACAAAGAATAGTCCTCCAAGCCCAGAAGATCTGAATTCATGGACAGGAATATTCATGCTGTGGAACCCTGAGCCTCAAACCCTTTATAACCTGGCATCTTCTTACCTTTTTGATATTCTTAAACCTTATTCCCATCCACATACCCCACAGGACAGTAACATTATCTTCTTGCTGTCCCTCACACAAAATACTTTGTCTTCCAAATCCCAACATTTTCACCTGCTGTCCTCCATGCCTAAAATTCTCACCTTCCTCATCTCTGCTTCTTGGCTTCACTGGTTTCTTTTATTTCTCAGCTAAAACCCCACTTTATTCAAAGAGTTTTTTCCCAACCTCTTTAATATTTGTGCATTCCTTCTATAATTATCTCCAATTTATCATGTGTATAACTTGTTTGTATATGCCATAAATGTTGTCTCCTCAATTATAATATTAAAAACACATATGCACACACAAACATACACACACACACACACACACCCTTTCACAACTCTCTTCTCCTAAATTCTTTCTGTTTACATTAAAGAAAAGAGGTTTTTCAGGTCACTTCCTTCCTGCTGTGGTCATTTCCCCAAACAAAATGGTGAGAGGAGACGAGTGAAGTCAACATATTTGTCAAGGGAGATTGATAATGAACTGAATGAAAAGCCAAATAATGTGTCCCATCCCAAATAATCCATAGGCTAGGTATGATTAGAGATATGGAAGGATATGGGATGAGATAGGATGGAATACGATAAAATGAGATGGGATCAAATGGGATTGGATGGAATGGAATAATACAGAATGGGTTGGAAAGAAGGAATATTTCAGTGGAATGAGGCAGGGGAATACTTTCTGAGAGATCTGGATTTTAAAGGAATGGCCTTGTGTATAGAGAGTCAAGTGGCTAGAACTCCCATAACAACAGAAACTTTTTTTCTTGAATAGGGCAATAACTTGGTCATATATGAATGCTTAAGAGACACTGAAGTGGGAAGGTTGATTTCCTGGAAAAGACTCCACTTCAGCATTATAGTATTGAGGAAAGAACGCTTGACCTGGTGTGTCTTTTGCCTCTTTTTGTACCTCAAGGTCTTAGCACAGTGACTGGCACATAGTTGGTGCCTAATAAATGATTATTGACTAACTGATGCCATATATCTTAGGTTGGCATCCCAGCTCTAACATCCTATAATTATACAATCTTAGGGCAGTATTAACCTCCAGTTTCTTCATTTGTAAAATGTGGGTAGTTAGATAATATGGAATTTTTTTAAACTCTTACCTTCTGTCTTAGAATCAATACTAGATATTGATTCCAAAACAGAAGAGCAGTAAGGGCTAGGCAGTCAGGGTTAAATGACTTGCCCAGGCTCACATAGGGAAGCATTTAAGGCTAGATCTGAAACCAGGGCTTCCCATCTCTAGGTCTGGCACTCTATCCACTGAGTCACCTACCTGCCCTGATTCAATGGAATTTAGGGTCCTATCTAGACATTTAACAAAAAAAAATGTTTACATAAAGAAGCCACTAGATAAATGGACATCACATTAAATGAGTTCCCCCTACTACGTAACAAAGACAACTTTGTCATAACAACTCCTATGAAAAGGTCCAAGACAGTGAAAGAAGCAGCTGTTAAAGCAAGCACCCTCCTTGGCTCACAGTCCCCTTTCTCTCTTTTCACTCAAACCCAACATCCTTTCCATCCTGGCCCCAGGCTTTGACCCTGTAAGAAATTCATGTTCAAAGGCAGAATAGCAGGTTGGAGAAATGGCTGCATTTGGAGTCCTTTGACTTAATGTCTCTAGGCCTCTCTTTCCTCATCAATAAATTAAGAAATGTGGACTAGAGGACCGCTAGGGTCCCTTCTCACTCAGAATCTATGATCCTGTGAAGCAGACACGTTAGCAAAGAACTAAAAATGGCAGACACAGAAGAACTGGTGGAGCTTCTCCCTTGCTCAGAATAGGCACCTTTGCATGGCTGAGAGTCATTATCACTCACTTGCCTTGGGAGGAAGGCCAACTGGAAGAAGGTTGTTCTCAGTTTTAAGAGAGTCCTATTTGTGTCATCTGTTTCATTTTAGGAAAATGTCTTTTTGGAAATGATGATAAGGTCATATCAGTAGAACTCCATCCTGAAATTGTACAGGGACATAGCCAGGCATTAAGGGGGTACTAAGTCAACACAGATCCCTGAAATTGGAGAATTGCCTTATAGCTGGACTAAAGGAATTATCTGAGTTTTGTCTGTTAATTTGGAGACCAGTCATATTTTTGCCAAAAGATCCTGTTGCTAATCACTGGGAGAGACACTTGAGAAAACAATGCTGAATTCTCCCCAGGAGCCCAGAGACATTTCTGGAATTAGAGCTATGGGCAATTCTGGGGCTTCCATCGAGAGGCTCCTAAAGGACACAGTACAGGCTCCAAGAGAATTTTCCCAACCCAAGAGAAGTGTTGACTGCTTGCACCTGGGAAACTAACCTAGAGGAGTCTCTGGCTTTCACAAATATTGTGTGTTTGGGGTCTTTCCCCCAGCTTAGGAGAACAGTGAGGCCCCAGTAGTTGCTACACCCCCAGTATTCCTGCCAAACATAGAAGGGCAGGGAGATTGCAGGCATCTTCTACACAAGGGACAGAGTCAAATCCCAGGAGGAGCAATGCACCAGTGCCAGGTCTACAGCAACACTCTGTGCCAGTATAGGGCAAAAAAGCTCAGTTCCTTTTAGCAATTATTCTGTCCTAGTACAGGGAAAAGGCAACCCTGGAAGAGCAAGCAGCTGGCAAAGACTCAGAGCCCAGAGGCCCTGACCAAAGGCAATGGGCAGAGACACAGGCCCCAGCATCAGCAGACAGCAGTGAACAGAGATGTGGGCTCCAGGGACAGCAGACAGCAATGGGCATCTGGCAAGGACATGGATTCCAGTAACACCAAAAAAGCAATTGGCAATGGAGAGTGGGCAAATAAATGGACCCCAAACCAGTAGGGGGTAGAAGACAGAGACAGCAGACAACAGTAGGAAAAGGCAAAGACCCAGGTCCAAGCAGCAGGAGAAGCCCAGGGGCAGAAAGGTTCTCTGTAGCCCATTGATTACTCTAACATAAAACTGCTTGATCTCTCCACATTGGGGCCAGTACAGTATGGTGATCATTGGACTAGGGTGTGCCATTGTTAGGAGGGACCCTGTTTTATGGCAATATGGGACAGGCAAAAATGGAAGAAGGGGAAGCCTTCAGAGGTCTCTGTTGGGGAAAAGATCTTCCTTGCCTCATCCCCCAACTCTGGTGATACTAGATGAGTCCAGGGTAATTCTCCCTGATTTGTGACAAGGATTGCTGACTACACAGAGACCACATGGAGAGATCCACCATAAGCTGCAATGCTTTGCTCTCATATGAATGCAACCATTTAGATGCAGTCCTTCCTGGGATTCTGCCAGACTCAGTCTTTCCTTCAGGGAACTATAACATTATTTGGGTTAGGTTTGGTCATGTTTCCACTGTAGTTTCTCTTTTCCTCTTTCAATACTGCCTATATCTGACTTCCTGAATACCATAGGTGAGTGATGGTATGGTGCCTGGTGGAAACAAATCCAAGAAGCGAACAACAATATCTGAGGCGCTAAAGCTCAGAACCAAATGAGGCTGGTAAGGGAAAGGAAGGACAGAATAAGGGCTATTGTTGTTTTTAAGTGATATTAGAGGAAAGAGAAGAAGCATTGCTTGGGTTGGGTGAGACAAGGATAACGAACCACATAGAGAAACTATAGCTGCTCACTTCTTGCTTCTATTTTCTCTGCCAAGAAGTGTGTCCTTTGCACTGAGGATATGCCCAGCATAAAGAAAGAAATCATTAGAAAGCAGGTAGCTGCCCTCCATCTTCCAAAAAAAATGTTATCTCTAGGTTGAAAAATTGGGTTGATCTCAGTGGGTTTAGGGGCATCTCTCGTTAAACCTTGAGACACAGAGAGGTTTTTTCATCTTTTTTTTTCTGAATAAATCATGGATTGGCCCCAGTTGGGTGAGCAAAAATCATGCTGGAATTCTGCTGCTCTCCACGATATGCCTCAATTAGTGGTGTTATTTTTTTAATGAAGCAATATATTTTAAATGCAAGAAAGGATAGTTTATTAACATTGTATAATGGTTTATAATATAGCTTGATACTTTATTGGCAACTTTTTAAAGCCCTTATTATTTTTTTAAAGCCCAATTCTATGAATTGATTCCAAGACAGAAGAGTATCAAGAACTAGGCAATTAGGGTTAAGTGACTAGCCCAGGGACACAGAGGTAGGAAGTATCTGAGGCTAGATTTGAACCCAGGGCCTGGTTCTTTATCCACTGAGTCACCTAGCTTCCCTTTGAGCCACTTTTTTGAAAAACATAACAAGCTGTCAAAAAGTAGATGCCAAAAGTGAGCAAGCTTGAAGATGGAGTGGGATGCGTAAGGCAACCTCTTACAGGACCATTACAGAGCAGGAGATGAGACTGACTGCTTGCCACATGAAGACTCTTTCCCAAAACAAGAAGGTGTTATTTTCATTTCTGTCTGATTTTCACTAGCTGGCCTCTGTTCTACTTTACACCAGTTTTTAAAAAAAAAAAAAAGAATTAGATTTGCTAGCCCTTACATTTATGTCTTAATTTTTATTGGCCTAATGTCCCATGCTGCTTCTTTTTCTTCAACTCTCCTTGCCTCACTCCAAATGGGTATCACCAATACATCTTAAGCATTAAGCAAAAACCCTACCTCTAAAGGAACAAAAAAAGAGTCTACTGGCAAGGCCATGGAACTAGGGAAGGCCAGTGTCAAATTCCAAGAACAGGACAAAGAGAGTTGTGTACACATAACCAAGGATGAAATTCCTTTCTGGTTGCCAACAAAAAGATTATCCAACCCTCTCTACTCTACAGGTAGAGAAGTAGAATTTTAGAGTCAGTAATACTTAAATTTAAAATTGAATTCAAATACTAGGCTATATGACCTTGGACAAGTCACTTAACTTCAATTTGCCTCATTTTCTCAATTGTAAAATGGTATAATAATAGTTCTTATCTCTCAGGGTGGTTGTGAATCAAATGAGATGATATTTGGAAAGCACTTAGCTTTGGCTCCTGGCACCATTGTAAACACTAAAACCATGTTTACCAGTATTCAGGTATAGTTTTGATTATCTTCTCTTTTAACAAATCAAACTAGGAAGTACTAGACCTAGATAACTTCTTTATGAAAAGGTTAAAGTAGTGTTAATGTCTGGACCAGATATATTGGCACGGAGCCACAAGAGCAGATCAATAAAGTCTGTCCAGGAAACCAGACAGTCATTGGGTGATGAATTTTCATTCAGCAATGCTATTGCTCCAGGTGGGAGGAAGTTAAGCTTGGAATTACTGCAGTAAAAGATCAAGGAGCATGGAGACCTGAGTGAGGAGCTAAAACAAACCAGAAGACCCATCATTCAAAGAAAACTAACCATTAT
Organism: Monodelphis domestica; assembly: GCF_027887165.1. Lineage (NCBI taxonomy): Eukaryota > Metazoa > Chordata > Mammalia > Didelphimorphia > Didelphidae > Monodelphis > Monodelphis domestica. The sequence continues at coordinate 62,791,307 of NC_077228.1, read as the reverse complement.
CCTCCCACCAGGCAGAGTGAGATCCAAGAACACAAGCAAGATACAGGACCAAATTGCCATGAAAGGCTGCTGCCAGTCCCATAAACAGGACTTCTAGATCAGGGTCATAAAAGGGGATTTGTTTTTATTCTTACCAAAGAAATTTGCTTTGCCCTTGACTAATGCTTACTTTGCTGTTTTACAAGAACCCAAACTGATCTGATCAATAAAACTAAGAAACTGCTGCGCTCTGAATTCCTTTCCGTGAAGTGTCATGGGCCCAAGAAGTCAGTCCCTCTTGGACTCAAGGGACTCTAAAAAGACTCTGGCATGGACCTAACCCTATTTACTAAGCACAGTGTCTTCCTTAAATGCACAATAGTTGGAGCTCCAATAAATGTTTGATGATGATAATGACTTGCTGCGCCCATTCTTCCAATGGGAGGAAGCAAGCTACTGAAGTCCAAGAAGCCACCATATAAACAGAATAGCTCTTATAAAAACTCCCCCTTGTAATGGCTCTGCACTAATAATATTTTAATGGGCTCTAATGGTAACATTGAGGAATACTGGCCTTGAGGGCACTCAAGAAAACCATTGAACTTCAGAGTTAAAGCCAGCAGGGACCTGAGAAGCTACCTCCTTATATTTTACAGGTCAAGTAATTTAAGAAAATCACACAGGTATCAAGGGGCAGAATCAGGAATCCAACCAGGTACCTGAGCTCAAAATCCATTGTTACTTTCCACTCTACCACACTTCCTCCCAAAGAAACATTGGCACAAAAAAAAAATTTTTTTAACAAAATAAAAACTAAAAAAAGTTCTTAAATTTTTAAAAATGTTTAAAAAAGGCAAGTTGCCTGGGTACATTGTTTTCAGGTATTCAGATATCCATTAGCCTTCAAAAATGCAGTTCTATAAACAGAGTAATCATTTAATAAATGTTAATTGAACTGAACTGAAAAACAGTGCAAGTTTCCACAAGGGACCCAGAGCTGGGTGATGCAACTTAATGAAAAACAACTAAAGCTTATAAGAATAGTATTTCTTTGTGACTAGTTAAGTTCTCAACAAACAAATCTAGAAAAGGCTTCAGAGAAGGATTCTCAAGCACCTCTATCTGGATCAGAGTACCCAAGTTTCCAAAGACTAAAATCTGATTTGAAAAGTGACTTCTTTTTAGTCCTGTCAAAATGGATCCCATCTATATTAAGGAGGGAGCATTTGGGCTCTACACATGAACAGAGTGGGAGCAGGTTTAGCCACTATTGGTATTTCTTGGGTTTGTATGTAATTCATCACAGAACCATCACCAAGAATCCTAGCAGCCAGGGGCAAATCCAGGTAACAGAAGGAGATGGGGCCATCCCTCCTAGAGGGAAGACAGTGCCATAGCAGAGACTATGGATGGACATAGATGGTCTTTGGGATTGTCCAACCACAGGGATATTTATGGGAACCTTTCCCCCAACCTTCATCAATCAATGACCCCAGTTCCTTTCTCTCTAGGAGTTCTACCTCTCCCCAACACACACACACACACACACACACACACACACACACACACACACTATACAAGGGAAAGAAAGGGCTGTGAAACATGACACAAATGGCTATCACCATCACCAGCAGGCATAGTCCTACTTCATCATGCATAAGGGCTGATGGATTTTCTTTTCAAGTGTTTCTTGTGAAGTAGAGGGCTTGTGATTCCATGTTTAGAGGAGATATGGTAGGACCACTGATTCCTATTTCCAAATGAAGAGAAGAACACAGCAACTCCTATTGTTGAGGCATCTGAGCAAGTATAATGTAGTGTGACAAATGAAGACATAGGTTGACTTTCTTTAGCATGTGGTTATACAAAGTAGGTGCATATAGAATGAGGGACTAGGGACAGATTCGTACAGGAGACATGCCATATCTTGGACACCATGAAGTAAAATAGGATGTGCTTCAAAAATATGTCTTTACTGTTGACAATAGCTACTATGTCCTTTTGTTTTTTTTAAATCATTACCTTCTATCTTTGAAACAATACTGTGCATTGGTTCCAAGGCAGAAGAGTGGTGAGAACCAGGCAATGAGGGTTAAGTGACTTGCCCAAGATCACATAATTAGAAAGTGTCTGAACCCAGACTTGAATCCAAGACCTCCCATCTTCAGTCCTGGCTCTCTATCCCACTGAGCTGCCTAGGGAAAGTATATCCCTATATACATTCAATTCATGGGACCCTTTTCACCCCTGAGAAGCAACTAGAATCCTAGTACTAATATCCTAAGATAAAATGTTATTATCCATAATAAAATTAATATTCTTGGATAAATTGGTTTGAAAATTTGCTCTTCAGGTCAAAAACCAGTCAATCAACAAGCATTTAAGTGCTTCCGATGGGCCAGATACTAAGCAAAGTGTTGAAAGATACAAAAAAATGCAATCAGCCTTCTTGAGCAATGAATGAGCCAAATCGTACAAGCTATAGGGGGAAAAAAAAACATGGATTTAGTATTAGGAGATATGAGTTCAAATCCAATCTCTTATTTTTTCTATTTGACTTGGGCAAGTCTTTAATTTCTCTATGCCCAAATTTCCTCATCTATAAAATGAGACAGTTGGACTAGGAGACTTCTAAGCTCCCTTTCACCTCTGAGTCTATGATCTCAAGGCATGTGTGACTCTCACTCTTATGAACACGTCCACCACTGGGAGTGAAGGAGAAGGGGGGAAATTAATTTCTAATTCATCGGTCTAATCTTAGTCCTAAGGCTAGTGAGAAAGAAGACAGAGTGAGAGGGGGGTTGAAACCATCATCTGAGATGATGTACCTTTGTTTCACTTCCCCAGGTTGTCTTTGCATGCTCCAAGTGACTAGAATAAGGACAGAATCCATAATGACTTATAGCAAACTAGGAGGAGCGAGGAGAGCCTAGAGAAACCTGGTTATGCCAGATCTAGATGAACCTGCCTCTTGCTTCATTCCTCCCCCTGCTGTAGGCTGAAGATCATTGCATTCAAGGTCCAGGGACTGAAACCCATTCAATATCTTTGTTTCTCCAGTGATTCATATGTAATGTCTTCCCTTACCTTCTACATCCTAATTGGAGGTGTCAGAGATTGAACCACAAATCTCCCTTTTGTGTACACTGAAGGTCTTCTCACTTTTAGTATTACTGACTACTCCTAACTTCAAACAAGAGGGTGGTAGTCAGAAAGTAGCATACATTATCAGATATGGCCAATGTGCTGATTTGTTTTGCTTAAATATCGTTCTTTGTGACAGGGGAAGGTTCTATTGGTGGTAGGAAGGGTGGGGAAGTCTTTGAGAAAGGATAGAAAAGTCTAAAAAAAAGAATCAAATTTTTTAAAAACCTTAAATCCCCAAAGTTGCTACAATAGACCAAGATACCTTGTCTCAGAATACCAGGAAGAGCAAGCATTGGTTATACCTCAAATGAGAAATCCAGAGCTGCCACTCAACATTTTTTTCAGGTTCCAAATTCCACACTTTTACAGGAATACATTAGTCAGAGGGCTCCTTCCTCTCTGCTCTCACCACTCCCTCCTAGCCAAGGCTGACTTCATTTTCTCTCTTCTCGTCCTGGCACACTTGCTATCAGATGATAAATGATTATTTTTTTATTCCCACTCTCAACTGAAAGTTCATAATAACCCTTTTTGGGAGTTCCATCTTCAAAGGCAAATTCAGGTTAACATCACTGGCCCCAGCATACTTCATTTATGGGAATTCACTCATTCAAGGTACATGAGTCACTCACTTAAAGAATTTTTGTTGAATGAATGAATGAATAAACAAGTCACGGAGTAAAAAAGAAAGAGATGAAGGAAAAGGCAGGAAAAATAGACCAATCAGCATTATCCTCACTGTTGGAATGTATCTGAGAAAAAGCTTTTGAAATGTATACAACTAGAAGGCATACACTCAAAATGCATCTATAGCCACTCTTAGAACTACAATTCTTTACAATTATTCTTCCTGATTCTTGAAGAGGTTGGCCAACGAATCCAATAAATTCCTGACAGCAATATCTAGTGACCTCCCCACTCCACAACCCTCTATACAAATGATCTGCTTTATCTCCAAAAGATATTAGGAATTTACTCCTCTCCTCTATCTGTTTTGAGCTGAGAGAGAGGAAGTCTAAAGTAATTCCGATATATTGATCTATCAACCTAACTAAAAAAAAAATGTTATACGAATTCTATTTCCTCTAACTCATCCCAGTATTAGTAGTAGTAGCCTCCTTTTCCCTCTCCCCTCAGTGAAATAGTTTCTTTCCTTTAAAAAAGAGAGAGAAGGAATCATTTGCTGACTCATCTGGATCCATCAGATATAGTTTCAGTTTATGGTCCCTCCATGGATGATCTTAATCTTCAGATCTTTTGGGGTTGTCCAATGAGGGAAAGGGAAAATGCTCCCCCCTTCCCCCATCAGAAGGAATGGGATGTTACTGCTGTCCATGTGGACACAGCAATGCTGGAGAGGGAGGACTGCCCCATGGTATCTATGCTGGCAGAAGTGGGTACTTGGATGGGAGTCAAGGAAGAAGGTGAGGGCAGAGCTGTGTTGCCTAGGAGAAAAGTGCCTGAAGAGCTGGTATGCACAGGTGGGCTTGGGTCAGTGGAGCTCCCAGTGCTGTTACTGATGGTCCATAGGCAAGGGTAGTGACTGCAGAGAAAAATAGCACCAGGAAAAGTCTTAATGGCACACTAAAGACAGATGAGGGCAACAAGCCTGCCAAAAGCATCAGAGAAACAGAAGCAGCATGATGGAGAAAGCACTGACCTAGGAATAGGGGGTCTTGGAACTTTAGTTCTGTCACAAATCTTTCTGTCTTTGGAAAAGCCAAAAGAGGCAGCATGGTCTAAGGGAAAGAGCACTCAACTGGGAGTCAGGAGACTTGGGTCATGGAACTGACTTTGCCAGTGGTTAACTGGGAAACTTGGTCAATTCCCTTAACTTCTGTCAGTTTCAATTTCCTCATCTGTAAAATAAAAGAGTTGAACTACATGAGCCCTAAAATTCAGTTCTAAATGTTCTATGTTGTAAGAAGCCTGCCAGAGCCTTTGTGATAAGCCTCCATCTGTTTTATGGAAGAGAAGACTGACGTGTTTTACCTAGGTAACTGGGATTATGTTGAAGTATATCTCATGGAACATTATGCCAACTTGCCTTGACTGTTTCACATGATAAATTTGGCCTATCCTGCCATGACCACTGTTCCAAAAGTAGACCCGTTTTCTTCTTGTTCTTAGAATTCCAATGAAGATAAGACTAAAGATAATCTCCAACCTATTGCTCCATTAAATATTTGTCATAGCCACATCTTTCAGAGTTACAGCATTGATGGGCTCCAGCCATTTCCCAGTAAGAACGTGGAAAGAATTTATGGACATTAGGTTGTATACATATTTTGTCTGGTTTTGCTTTGCTTTGCACATAGACTGTCAATTCTTTCAGTATTGGGTTTCCTTCAAAACATCATTTCCTTCAAATCCCTAATTTCCTTCAGAACTCAATACAAGTGCCACCTCCTACATGAAGTCTTTCCTGAGCCCCCCAACCCCTGCAAAATTACCTTTTCTTTATTCTGTATATATTTTTTACATGAACATGTCTCTTCTAACAAAATGTAAGCTCCTGGAGGGCAGACTACTTCCCTTTTTTTCTTTGTATCCTTGGCATTTAGCACAGTACCCAGTACCTAGTAGGTGCTTATTAAATATTTGTTCATTAATTAACACCCTCTGTTAATCCTAACACTGAAAAAAATTTTGTGAAGTCCTATTACTAGAAAGAAACTATAGAGATAATCTAACTCATTCTTTAGCTCTTCTTGCTTAATATATAATTTCAGGCAAGTTGAAACAATCTCCAGAAAAAATAACTCTACTTCCCTTCCTCGGCCACCCTAGTGCCTCATAGTCCTTCCCTCCAGAAAACTTGATCCCCATTCTTTATCTGATTTCCTCCCAGAGCCTAATCTAGTTTCTTCTCCTTTGTCTTTGTACCCCAAACCAAATCCCACCATACGCACCTAATGTTATTTAGTAATGTAGTAGACTCAATTCACATAATTGCTCCCTACTGGAGAGAAATTATAGGCTACTTTTATTTCATTTTCACTAGCCTTCCTTCCATCTTCTCTGAATTACATGAACACTTCATGCTCCTTGTCTTTGGTGTAATTCATCGTGCCTCCCTGAAATACCGAAATTCCTAGTCAGAGCTACGCCTAGAAGAGTGCTCTCCTCTAGTAAGTGACTGCAGGGAAGTCGGGATGACATTTTGTTTTGCACACTTAGTATTTCATCATGGGTACCCTAATTACACATATTGCCTAGGTTGTGAGGTCCTCTCATTAGACACCATTTTATTTGTACATATCCATGGAGGTGACAAGGGTAAAGAAGTTGGCTTGGTCAAAATGCAGATGAGGACAGAGTCTGCACTAGCTGGCAGATTGCCTAATTTCTATTTCCCCTTCTGCTTCTAACTACCTCATCTTTCTCAGCCAGTCCCCATCTGGTACCATGGAGGAATGGATGCTTGGACTGGCTCAATGAGAAAGATCTCAGACTTGAGTTTCTCCCCATCCTTCTGCTTAAGGCCCTGTCTCTAAATAAAGAAAAATGCAAGAGTGAGCCCATGTTTTCACAGTTCTCTGCTTCCCAGGGAAAAAAAAAGAAGAAAATATCTATATTTGCCTCAGTGACTCCCAATCTTCTCCCCAACCATGGTCAAAATCAAGACCTACATCAAGCCAACTTCTGGTACCTGAGAAAGGAAGCAATGGCAGAATGGTAGCAGGCTGGGGTTGGATTTCTAAGCAATGAATCTGGTTGCACATCCACAGTGCTCATGGAAATCCCTAGAATGGCAGGTGCACATGCTCTGCTTGATTTGGGCTTACCTGGGCCGGGGAGAGGCTGCTCCGTTGCCATGGGGGACAGAGAGCACACTGGCATGGGGTGTAGAAGATAAAGAAGTCCAGCTGTTGTTTCCAGAAAAAACTTGCAGGCTATTGCTTGAGCTCTCTATCAAGTTCACTTGGGGGAAATTACAACAATTGGGCTCAGGATGCAGATAGAGGGCTTGAAAGACCAATGACATTATCCCTAGAGGAACTATGATCATTTCTCGTGCTACAGACATACACTTTTTGCCCCTCAGAATTCACTTAGAAACAAAATACATTGAAATTCCCCTAAACTGTGTCCATGAACCATAAACAGCTGAGCTAAGAATTCTAGTATCTAAATTCTTTTTTCCTTCCCACTGGTTCTTCACATATATTACCTGATCATACTATTCTCACTGCCCTTATTCCAGGGCTGGGCATATCATTGGGGCTCAATAAATCATCTCAGAGGAAGGGGGGAATGGAAGAAAAGAGGGGATAAAGGGGAGACAAGAGTAAGGAATGAATGAACAAAGGAATGAAGGAACAAATGAATGAATGAATAAACGAAGGAAGGAATGAAGGAAGGAACAAAGGAAGGAGGAAAAGAGACAAAGAGGGAGGGAGGAAGTGAAGAATCCAATGCTGGTATAACAGCAACGCCTTGTAACACTTTGGATTAGGTTGTGGCGCTATTATTGCTACACTTTCTCAGATTAAAATAGTCACTCTATTAGGAGTAACCAGCAAAGGAAGGAGCACTGGACTAATTCCTAAGTGATGGAGATTTTTTTTAAGCCGAAGGGAGTTTCTGGAAATCCTGAGCTTGTGGAAGTATAATAAAACTCATCAAGGAAAGCAGTATTAAAGGACTTAGATTTTGGCATTCTTGCTTATACTCTCCAGCATTCTGAAGTAGAGATGGGAGAAATACTGGATTGTCATCCCACAGTCTTGGCTTAGAAACTTAGCTCTGCTACTTATTTTATTGTCTTGGACAAATCACTTCACCTCCCTGGGCTTCCATTGTGAAATGAGTAGTGGACTGGACGAACTTAAAGTCATCTTTGACTTCTAAGATTCTGACCCTAGGTTGGAGTGGAGATGGCTTTGTTTTTTAAGTCAACATGGCTAGGAGTGAACCCTAGTTCTAAAAATGACTGGTCTAGCCTCAGACACTTCCCAGCTGTGTGACCCTGGGCAAGTCACTTAACCCCCATTGCCTAGCCCTTACCAATCTTCTGCCTTGGAACCAATACAGAGTATTGATTCCAAGATGGAAGGTAAGGGTTTTTTTAAAAAATTAAAAATAAAAAAATGACTGGCTATTTTACAGAAGGATCTATCTTCCATGAACCTCATTTTCCTTACCTCTAAAATGGGGACTATAATATTTTCCCTGCTTATCAAAAAAAATCACCTTTTGTCCATTTTAAAGCATAATGTAAATGTGAATTGTTAAAATCAATACCATTGTCTTATAGATGGAAAAGACCATTGAAGAAGGTTCTAACTTTCAAAAAAGCATAAGGCCCAAGATGAAATACAAAGGCCATGAGTACATGTGAATCAGCCCAAGACTGAGCCAATCAGTGGGTCCAGCTCCCCTCGGAGACCATCTTAAGAGCCCTCCAATGCTGCAGCCCAAACTTTTGGGTTACTGTCATTCAATGTAGCCACAGAGGAGATCCATAATGAGTGAAATAAGATTGCTCCATGACTCAACCATTCTCATCCTGAAACTGGCCAATGCATAGTACTGAACTTGGATTCAGGAAGAGACAAGTTTCAATCCCCTCCCCAACCTTTACTTAGCTATGAAACCATGGGCAAATCACCAAGCTCTCTGAACTGCGATCTCTCCAAATGTAAAATGGGAATAATGTCTAGAGTACCCTCCTCATTTCAAATAAAATAATGGGTATGAAACACTTTGAAAACTTTAAAAATGTCTAATAATTGTCCATTATTATTACCGTTATTAGCATTGACATCAGTTGTCTGGGAACAAGACCTTTCACAAGCAACAAAAGATAAAGAATAGACATTTCTCCAAATAATGTGAGGATAGCTATAGGTTGTTTGTCTGTTGTTGGTTTTTTTTTTCATAAATCATATTGGCCTCTATCTATGTACTTTTTTTTAACTGAAAAAAAAATACCAAAAAGGGGGTGAAGGAGAAAACTGCTAACTTCATTCTTCTTTCAGGCCATTTCTGTTTGTTTCACCCCCTGTTGCCCATGGGCATCATTAGCAGAGTCACACACCTGTGGAAGAATGGTTTCTATGCATGTAGGGAGGAGGGTAAGGAGCTGCCCGGTGTCCATGGAGTCCAGAGTAGTGCTCACAGCCATGGTGGGAGTGAGGAGCAGCCAAAGGCAGGGGAGCCGGGTATTGGTAGTTGGAGTTTCCTGATGTGCACACTGCATCTGGATTAGATATGAGCCAACCTCCCACTGGAAGAGATAGAGAAAGAAAACCAAAAAAAAGTATGTCAGTCCCCAAATTAAACAACAAGTTATGGAATAATTCAATTAAATAAGCCTTTAAGAGTGGGGAGATGAGGTGTGCATTCTATCTCCCAGTGCACAGTTAGGTGAACAGGATAGGGTCTCTGTCTTCATATAGCTCACAAGTAATATTTATGGTTATACACTTCTCTGTGTCAGTTATCCAATTCTATCATCTCCCCTATTTGCTAATAAAGTCAGCATGTGAGCAAATGGCCCCATGCTTTCATCCATCTTCCCCACAAAATCTAGCGGACTCCCTAGAACCATTCCTGTTGTTGTTCAGTCTTTTTACAGTTATGTCCAACCCATTCAGAGTTTTCTTGGTAAAGATACTGGAGTGAAATCTGACCTCAGACATTTCCTAGCTGTGAGACCCTGGACCAGTCACTTAACCCCCATTGCCTACCCCATACTGCTCTTCTTCCTTGGGACCAATATATTGATTCTAAGATGGAAGGTAAGGGGTTTTTTAAAAATAAATGAAGATAATGTAGTGGAATGGTTTGCTATATCCTTCTCCAAATCATTTTACAACAAGGAAACTGAGGCAAAAAGGTTTAAATGACTTGACCAGGGTCACAAAGCTAGTTAAGTATCCAAAGCCAGATTTGAACTCATAAAGATGAGCCTTCCTGATTCCAGACCTGGCACTCTATCCACTGTGCCACCTACCTGCCTTGAGACTATTCCTAAGCAATCACAAAGTCAATGTTACTTTGCAAGTGAGCTGATTGTAATGAAAATATTGAGCCATCTCTGACTTGACCTAAGCAAACTAGATAAAACACTCAACTCCCTGAGAGTCACGTGGGGAACATTGTATTAAATCCTTTGCTGAAATCAGTGAAATAGTTACATAAAGGGGGATCTTCTGAGTCCTTTGCACAGTGGGTAGGACTTTCTTATGGGTCACAAAATATGCAAGGCTCTATGATTATAAATAGGGTAGCTAGGGGGTACGGTGGACACAGTGTCAAAAAAACGAGTTCAAATTCAGCCTTGGACCCTCACTAGCTGTGTGACCCTGGGCAAGTCATTTAAACCCAATTAAATGCCTTGGTTTCCTCACATGTCAAATAAGCTGGAGAAGGAAAACACTCCAGTATCTGCCTAGAAAACCATAAATGAGGTCACAAAGAGCCTAATACAACTGAAACAACTAAAAAACAAACATAAATTAAAATGTATATATAGTATGAAATTCTTTTATGTATATTATAATATATGTTATTTTAATATACTATATACATACATTTATATTGTATATAAAATAAGATGTATTTTATGATAATATATGATATAATGATAATATATCATAAAATAAAATGAATATAAAATAAAATGTATATATGAAATATAAATGTAAAATATTAATATATTATCTGTTTAGAAAATATCCATCTCTGGGGATGCCTTTCAGCATATGGAGGTGTTATTACTTCTGGGGTGATATTACAGCTCTGATCAACTAACCACTGTGATTGCGGCCAGAAAATGAAGAAAGCCACAATTGCATTCATTTGTCCAGGTGGTCACGTAGAAAGTACTTGCTTCTTCATCTCTGTTGAAATCCTGCTCTTCCTTCAGCGCGTGCCACTTCCTCTAAAAAGCCTTCCTTGATGTTTCCCCAAATGATGAAAGTGTCAACTCTCTTCCCAGCTGTTCCTGGAACTATGTTTTGCTCTTTGCCTCTGCCCCTCTCACACCGTACCTTGTATCATACTTCTTTGTGTACTCAATGCCTTGTTTCAGCAAAGCACTTTCCCCTTTATTTTGGAATGCCCAAGTTGTCCCAAAGGCCAAAGTTAGAGCCTCAGAAGGAGCGGTGAAGCTCTGGTGGTCATTTTAAAAGGGCTGAAGCAAGAGTTTGTGAATTTCATGGACACCCTCAATCCAGAAATGGGATGGTAGGACTAAACATGGGGAAATCTTCTAGGGGGTGTGGTACAGAGAGTGAGCTCTCAGGATGACGTCTTGTGGCCCCGAGAGAATTTCCAGTGACCAGGGGACTGAAAGGTTCTTTTGGCAATCATCCAAGAAGTGGCTGCTATCATTACACCATTGGGTCCAGTGATGCTTTCCACTGCCCGCTGAGACTATTCCATTTCTCCTCTGTGTGACATTGATATTCAGTGGACAAGTGAGAGGATGTGGAGGGGTGGGAGGGTGGGATGGACCAGAATGCTAGGAAGCAGAGCAGAAGCAGCTTGAGTTAAGTATCCCTCTTCTCCATGGATTGACCAAAAAAAGAGACCCTCTAGACAGCACTTCAAGGACTCCTATTCCCATCACCATGTAAATCTTAAAGTCCAAGCTTTTACATGTGTCTATGAATTTTTTAAAATATCTTGACTACTATAATTCAATGTAATTGGATTACTCTTTAATGCTCTGTATTTGATTTTATGCATTTAATGATATTGGTTTGAAGAAGGGTCCATAGGTTTCACTGAAATATTATTGAAGGTTAAGAAGGATTTTCCAAGTAAATAATTTTTTACTCACAAACCCAGTCTAATCTTTAAGATGGCAAAACTCTGAGCATCTCTAGGAATTTTAGAAAAGGTCTAAATTTCCTTTAAATTGGCAAAATACTAAAATGGGACCTATTGGAAGGTTCCTTTGCCTTAATCAATCAAATCAGCTAACACAATTAAATATATATGGATAATTCCTCTAGAGTACCCCTTAACTATGAATTGCAAACATTTCATGAAACTTACAGTGGGAGTATGTCATGTGCTGACCCTCTGAGATAACTTCTGGAACATCTTTTGGATGGTTTCTGAAAAAAGAAAGAGAATGGCATCTGATTTCCTCATTCTTCAGGATGTTTCCTAAAAGAATTCATGGTACAACTAACTCCATCCTTTACCAATAAGTCAAACATCCCTTCTCCCATGTACCACTATCCCACCTATCCCAATCAGCGGACTTATTTAAGACTTTATGACCAAACTAGAGCACATACAACTCTTAATTATCCACTGACACTTTCACATAAACTATTATAATCTCAAGATGCCATAGTCCTCTGTTGCAAGAACACTCAGTAGAATTAGGTAGGATCTCAGAAGCTTTTGTCCAGTATTTACCTGTTGCTAATTTTGTAATAAAATGTCATCATCATTCAAATGATTTGATCTTTCTGTGCCCGAGACCTCAGGTAGTTTGCAGCCCAGCCCAGTGCAAAGGCAATTTGCAAGATCAAGAAAAATCACTCCAAACATATGGCTCCCTGAAGCTTCACTGCCCTGGTTCACAGAGGTCTCACCTAGACTTTTTGCTCTCCCTCCCCTCTGGATAACAATCCAGATTGCAACTCTAGTTTAAAAAAAATAGCAACTTAGGAACACTAACTCAGAGGTTCTAGATCTCATTGGATTTGTCTACTGTCTTTAGGTAGCCACAAAAAATAAGGACCACCTCACTTCCTTGGTCATAAACTTTTATGGGTTCCCTATTGAATAGAAATTAAAATACCACCTGACTTTGAACCAGTTTTCACATTATTCTCCATTGTCCCACTCTCCATGCCAGCCAAAATTAAATCCTTCACCCTAATCTCATGAATCTCTTGTCTCCATACATTCACAAGGGCATCTCCTATGCACCACCTGATGAAATCCTTTTCTTTCAGCAATGAAATGTGTAGTTCAGTTGCCATTTCCTCCATGAAGGAAATCTTCATCTTCTCAAGCTGAAAATTATCTCTCTTCCATTTTCCCCTAGGGCTCTTTGTCTTGATTTCTTCTTTGCCCTTATCAAGCCTATCCTATACTATTTGCCACTATCATGACACTATATCATCCCCCCCTTTTTTTTAATCCACAATGTCCTAGGCAGGAACAGGAATAGATGATAGAAGCTACAAAGAGATGGATTTAGCCTTGATGTTAGGGTAAAAAACAAACTCCCCCTTATCTTATAAATGAAGAAACTAAGGTCCAGAGAGGTGATGTAAGTTGTCCAATGTCACACAGCAGAAGAGGATCTTAAAGTTTCCTTCTCAGCACTTATTCTACTACATCATGCCTCCTCTCAGTACCTAAGTTTCTTTAAAAATATATATGTTAATTGGGACTAATTAAGTGAAAAATTAGTTCAACTTATATAATATTTAATGTATTTTACCACTGTTAAACACCTACTTGTATACTCAAATTAAACAAAGAAATAAGAAATCTGCAATTGCTACATCTGCAGTTTATATGTAGATGACGGTGTTAAAGTGTTTGAAGGAAGGTTGGGTAGGCTTAAACCATGATGATAACTAGCTGAGCAAGCCCTTTCTTCATAGATAGTACAAAGGTAAGTCTCAAGACATTTTCTGTCAAAATCACTGTCACGGATTCTATATTTGAAGAATTTAAACGAGATTCTATCATAATTGCAGATAGGTACTCACCTTTCCTTGGCATCCAGGAAGGCTTTAGCAAATGGATTATACTTGATTTTGAGCGCCGTTATCTTGGATTTACAAAAACAACCAGCATTAATGGATACAATAATAATATTTACACAATCAAATTATGTGACAGGCACTTTGCTAAATGCTTAACAATTATTATGTCCTTGATTCTTAACAACAACTTTGAAAGGTGGGTCCTCATTTTACAATATAGAAAGCCTCAGAAATTAAGTGACTTGCTTAAGATCACACAGCTAGTAAGTACTGGAGGTCAAATTTGAACTCAGATCTTCCTAACTCCAGACCCAGCCCTCTATCCACCAGTTGCCTATTCTAGGCTAAGGCACAAACCAGGTACTATATTCACTGTTCTGAAGGACCATGAAACTAACTTTCAACTTCCTCTTTTACCAATTACCTTTTCCCTAGCCTACAGAGGATTCCCACCACATCCATGATGTTCAAGGATCCTAATGGATGACATACTGAAAATTATAATTTTATCCTAAGGTTAAATATTCAAAGATAAGCCACAAGAAGGGAATAAAACCTGAGCACTGGATTCTTTATGCCCCAGCCTAGAGACATTGATAGAATAAGACTGTCTTATAAAAAATTACTTACCCATTTATTCAGGAAAGCAAAGATCATGATAATTTCCTTCTTTTTATAATGGAACGTGACACCCTTATTCTGAAAACTGGGAGAAATAAATCATTTTTGTACTTATGTCTATAAACCTGCCCTAAGCAACTGTGGAAAAGCTATACCTCCTCCATTTATTGATTTCTTCAACTGAGGTTTTGTGACCATGCATGCACTCTGCTTAAGGCTTTCCAAGGACCCAACTGGCAGATGTGTGCTACTCGGTGGTTATAGCCCAGAACTCTGATAGCCAGAAAAAAAGAAGAAAAGGGGAAGGGATTCATCTCATGGGCAGTCCAAGCATGGTCTTATGTTCAATTGTTCACAGCCTACATTTAAAACCAAAGATCTTCTGTTCTAGGTAGACCCTTAGAAATAGTCCAGTTCCTGGAGAGCAATCTGGCATCATGCCCAAAGGTCCATAAAACTATGTGTGCTCTTTGCCCCAGCAATACCACTATAGTTCTGATTCCCAAAGAGATCAGAGATAGAAGGAAAAGATATTTATAGCAGCTCTTTTGGTGGTGGCATTGAACTGGAAACTAAAGAGATGTCCATGATTGGGGAATGGGTGAGCAATTTGTAGAATATGATTATAGTGGAATTCTATTGTGCTATAAGAAATGGCAGGATGATCACAAAGAGCCCAGAAAGACTTATATAATGTGATGCAAAATGAAGTAAGAAGAACCAAGAGAACATTGTATGCAGTAACAGCAACAATGTGTAATGATCAATTGTGAATGGATTAACTGTTACAAGAAATTCAAGGATCCTGGACAACTCCAACTCTTTCATAATGAAAAAGGCTTTCCACCCCCATAGAATGAACTGATGGGGTCTGAATACACATTGAAACCTACCATTGTTCACTTTATTTCCTTCACGACTTTTTCTCTAATGTAAGTGATATGTGTCTTCTTTCACAACGTAATGAACATGGAAATATGTACTATATAACACATGTATAACCTATATCATATTACCTACCATCTTGGGGAACAGGGAAGGTTAGAAGGGAAGGAGAAAATATGGACCAGAAAATAATTATTAAAAATTGTGTCAGGGACAGCTAGGTGGTTCAGTGGATTGACAGCCAGACAAAGAGAAAGGAGATCCTGGATTCAAATCTGACCTCAGACACTTCCTAGCTATGAGACCCTGGGCAATTCACTTAACTCCCATTGCCTAGCCCTTAACATTCTTCTGCCTTGGAACCACTACACAGTATTGATTCTAAAACAGAAGATAAGGGAGTTTTTTTTTTCATCTGTATTGACATGTAAAATTTTTTTTAATTTTAAAAAGAAAAATAAATAGTCCAGCCAAGTAAGAAATCAAGAGGCTTATATGGCAATAAATATACCAACCTAGGTGATATGGATGAATATCTACAAAAATATAAATTGCCTAGACTAACAGAAGAAATAGATTTCTTAAATAATCCCATATCAGAAACAGAAATCCAACAGGCCATCAAAGAACTTCCTAAGAAAAAATCCCCAGGGCCTGATGGATTCACCAGTGAATTCTATCAAACATTCAAAGAACAACTAACCCCAATATTATACAAACTATTTGACATAATAAGCAAAGAGGGAGTTCTACCAAATTCCTTTTATGACACAAACATGATACTAATTCCAAAGCCAGGCAGGCCAAAAACAGAGAAAGAAAATTATAGACCAATATCCCTAATGAATATAGATGCAAAAATCTTAAATAGGATACTAGCAAAAAGACTCCAGCAAGTGATCAGAAGGGTCATCCACCATGATCAAGTAGGATTCATACCAGGGATGCAGGGCTGGTTCAATATTAGGAAAACCATCCACATAATTGACCACATCAACAAGCAAACCAACAAGAACCACATGATTATCTCAATAGACGCAGAAAAAGCCTTTGATAAAATACAACACCCATTCCTATTAAAAACACTAGAAAGCATAGGAATAGAAGGGTCATTCCTAAAAATAATAAACGGTATATATCTAAAACCATCAGCTAATATCATCTGCAATGGGGATAAACTAGATGCATTCCCAATAAGATCAGGAGTGAAACAAGGATGCCCATTATCACCTCTATTATTTAACACTGTACTAGAAACACTAGCTATAGGGATTAGAGAAGAAAAAGAAATTGAAGGTATTAAAATAGGCAATGAGGAGACCATGACATGATGTTCTACTTAAAGAATCCTAGAGATTCAACCAAAAAGCTAATCGAAATAATCAACAACTTTAGCAAAGTTGCAGGATACAAAATAAACCCACATAAGTCATCAGCATTTCTATATATTTCCAACACAGCTCAGCAGCAAGAACTAGAAAGAGAAATCCCATTCAAAATTACCTTAGACAAAATAAAATACTTAGGAATCTATCTCCCAAGACAAACACAGGAACTTTATGAACACAACTACAAAACACTCTCCACACAACTAAAACTAGACTTGAACAATTGGAAAAACATTAACTGCTCATGGGTAGGACGAGCCAATATAATAAAAATTACCATCCTACCCAAACTCATCTATCTATTTAGTGCCATACCCATGGAACTTCCAAAAAAAATTTTACTGATCTAGAAAAAACCATAACAAAGTTCATTTGGAAGAACAAAGGATCAAGGATATCCAGGGAAATAATGAAAAAAAAATACAAAGGAAGGAGGCCTTGCAGTCCCAGATCTCAGACTATATTATAAAGCAGTGGTCATCAAAACAATTTGGTACTGGCTAAGAGACAGAAAGGAGGATCAGTGGAATAGACTCAGGGTAAGTGACCTCAGCAAGACAGTCTATGACAAACCCAAAGACCCCAGCTTTTGGGACAAAAATCCATTATTTCATAAAAACTGCTGGGAAAATTGGAGGACAGTGTAGGAAAGATTAGGTTTGGATCAACACCTCACACCCTACACCAAGATAAATTCAAAATGGGTGAATGACTTGAACATAAAGAAGGAAACTATAAGAAAATTAGGCTAACACAGAATAGTATACATGTCAGACCTTTGGGAAGGGAGAGACTTTAAAACCAAGCAAGACTTAGAAAGAGTCACAAAATGCAAAATAAATAATCTGGAATACATCAAATTAAAAAGGTTTTGTACAAACAAAACCAATGTAACTAAAATCAGAAGGGAAGCAACAAACTGAGAAACAATATTCATAAAAACCTCTGACAAAGGTTTAATTACTCAAATTTACAAAGAGCTACAGCAATTGTACAAAAAATCAAGCCATTCTCCAATTGATAAATGGGCAAGGGACATGAACAGGCAATTCTCAGCCAAAGAAATCAAAACTATTAATAAGCACATGAAAAAGTGTTCTACATCTCTTATAATCAGAGAGATGCAAATCAAAACAACCCTGAGGTATCACCTCACACCTAGCAGATTGGCCAACATGACAGCAAAGGAAAGTGATGAATGCTGAAGGGGATGTGGCAAAGTCAGGACATTAATTCATTGCTGGTGGAGTTGTGAACTGATCCAACCATTCTGGAGGGCAATTTGGAACTATCCCCAAAGGGTGATAAAAGACTGTCTGCCCTTTGATCCAGCTATAGCACTGCTGGGTTTATACCCCAAAGAGACAATAAGTAAAAAGACTTGTACAAGAATATTCATAGCTTGCCTCTTGGTGGTGGCCAAAAACTGGAAAATGAGGGGATGCCCTTCAATTGGGGAATGGCTGAACAAATTGTGATATATGTTGGTGATGGAATACTATTGTGCTAAAAGGAATAATAAAGTGGAGGAACTCCATGGAGACTGGAACGACCTCCAAGAAGTGATGCAGAGCGAAAGGAGCAGAACCAGGAAAACATTATACACAGAGACTGATACACTGTGGTACAATCAAACGTAATGGACTTCTCCATTAGTGTCAATGCAATGTCCCTGAACAATCTGCAGGGATCTAAAAAACATTATCCACAAGCAGAAGATAAACTGTGAGAGTAAAAACACCGAGGAAAGGCAACTGCTTGACTACAGGGGGTTAGGGGATACGACTGAGGAGAGACTCTAAATGAACACTCTAATGCAAATACCAACAACATGGAAATGGGTTCGAACCAAGAACACATGTGATACCTGTGATACCCAGTGGAATCATGGGTCGGCTATGGGAGAGGTGGGGGGGGGGGGGAGGAAAAGAAAATGATCTTTGTTTCCAATGAATAATGTTTGGAAATGACCAAATAAAATAATGTTTAAAGTGAAAAAAATAAAAATAAGCAAACAAAAAAAAAGATATCAAGAGGCTTATCCAAAAACAGCAAAAATCTCTGGATTTACAGTCAAAGAACCTGAGTTCTTATCTCACCTTGTCTGCCCCTTAATATCTATATGACCTTGGACAACTCAATTCCCTTCTCTGGGTCTCCATTTTCTCATCTGAAAAAGGTTAGATTAGACCAATAGCTCTCATACTTTTGGGGCTCTAGACCCCTTTCCACTCTTAAAAATTAACTGAGCATCTTTCCCCAAAAAGCTCTTGTTTACACCTGTTCTATCTATTGATGTTTTCCATAAGAAAATTAAAACATTATGAAGGAGTTTTGACCTCACAAACCTCCCAAAAGGGTCTTGGGGACCCCCAGGCATCTCCAGACTATACTTTGAGAATTGCTAGACTAGATAATGTCTCAAGTCCCTCCTAGCTCTAAATCTATGATCCTAGAAGAGTTCACATAGATAATTAATGGCAGAGACAAGCTCTAAAGTCTCATCTCCTCACTTCCAGGCCAATGCTCTTAGTACGTAGAACCTGAAAAATCATGAAACCCTAAGGAAGGGCAGACAAAGCTATCATACCCTATAAACCTCTTGACTCACCACTCCAGAATTTGTCCTGATGTTCTAAGCTAAGGCATTTGTAAGGCTGCTGACCTCATGATGTTCTGGTCTGAACTGACTCATAGCCGTGACTTTAATGGTACAAGAAAGGGAAGTCCTGGCAAGTGTAACTGGCAAATACAACAGAGAATAGAGAATGGTTTTATTTCATAATTTACTGAGTCTATTTGAACTCCAAAAAAAAATTAAAAAGGAAAGAATTGCTTTCCATCCAGGCTACGGGATGGAGTTACAGAAGGAAGCTAAGTAGTACAAATAGATAGAGCTCAGGACTTAGAATCAGGAAGATAAAAGTTCAAATCTCGTCTCCTACAATTATTACCTGTGCAACCCTGGACATGTACTAGCTCTGTTACCCTGGGTAAGTCACTTAATCTTTATCTGTATAAGTTTCCTATCTAAAAAATAAATAAATATAATACTACCACTTCCTTTCCAGGATTGTTTTGAGGATAAAATGAGATAATAGCTGCATTCTTTATTTTTAAAATATTTTATTTCACCAATTACATGAAATAACCAAATTTCCACATAAATTTTCTGAAACTATATGATCCAAATTGTCTCCTTTCTTCCATTCCCTCTCCCCATTCTGAATCTGGCAAGCAAATAGATCTGGGTTATATGTGTATTTATGCAAAACATATTTCCATATTGATCAAAATAAGGCAAAATTTGTAAAGCACTTTGCAAGTCAATGAAAATTCTAGTTATTGTTGTCATTCTTTTTATTCTCCCAAATGAAATTTTCTGTGTTCTTTAGGATTTATTACAATCAAAAAATCTCATAGGATTTCATAGTCTTGATTACTTATAATACCCATTTTATAGAGGGAATATAATTGTGATACAGGCACCTACCAGAGTTCACTCTGCTAAAAAAACAGAGCTGCTGACCAATTCTTGACTTGCCTCAGTGATAATTACACCCTCATCATCATCGGAGCTAGCAATCATATAATGCTTTAAGGTTTGCACAGTGCTTTATAATTATCTCATTTTGTCCTCACCACAATCTTGAGAGTTAGGTGCAATTACTAGCCCCATTTGATAGATGAATAAACTGAGGCAGACAAAGGTTAAGAGATTTACCCAGGGTCACATGGCCAATAAGAGTCCTCCAAAAGGTAGAGGGAGCAACAAGGGGACCTGATCTTGCCCAGTAAGGAGGAATTGGTTACTAAAGAAATAGTGGCAGCCCTGGCAACAATTCTGAGCATCTATGATTGGAAGAAAAGGTAGAATCCAAGGAATTGGCATGTCCTTGTGAACTTTGGAGGTATTGTTAGTGGGTTACTAGCATCAAAAATAATTTGTATAATTATATTCTTCAGTAAGTGAATAATAGAAAGCAATGATCTAGTTCCTGAGGTAAGGTCTATTTAGTTCTTGGTGCTTGAGAGGGGAAGAAATAGAAGTATATAGGTGGTATTATATACTTCTAAAACATAGGAAAGAGGCAGATAGGTGATTGAGTGGACTGAAACACCTAAAGACGGGAAATCCTGGGTTCAAATCTGGATTTAAATACTTCATAGCTATATGATCTGGGCAAGTCACTTAACCCCCATTGCCTAGCCCTTACCACTCTTCTGCCTTAGAACCAATATTTAGTATTAATTCCAAGACAGAAGGTAAGAGTTTAAAATTTTTAAATAATAAAATACTAAAACAGAGAGGCTCTGTATCATGGATTAAGGCCATTGCACCAAGTCCTCATGAGAGGGATGAGGGAAGTCAGTCTATAAAGAAAAATGTAGTCCTTCAGCCACTTTATGAATAGAAATGAGAGGATCTAACCCCATAAGATAACAGGTCAGGTTAAACCCAGGGAGTTAATGAAGATCTGCCAATCCATGATCAATAGCCAGCAGAGGGTTAGCTCCTTATTTCTCTTACACCTCCTGATAATATGTAAATTTATTCTTTTCTGGGGATAAATGTCCCTGCTCCAAGCTCAGCAACTGCCCAGTTTGACTAAGCAGAGAAATGATCACATGAATGATTGTTGTTTAGTCATTTCCCAGTCATATCCAACTCTTCATGACCCCTTTGGGGGATTTCATGGCAAAGATATTGGATTGATTTCCCATTTATTCAAGTGAAAAACTCCCAGACAATGAGAGCAGGACTGGGAATAGAGATTAGCACTAGCAAGACTTTGACCATTGAAGGCAGGGGACTGTGTTGTTTTTAAACCTTGCATGGTGGCAAATTGTACACCAGGAATTCTTAATCTGGAGTCTCTGAATTTGTTTTTATAAAATATTTTGATGCCAGCATTTCAATATAATTGGTTTCCTCTGTAATCCTAGATATTTTCTTTTATGTATTTAAAGACATCATCGTGAGACAAGATGAGCAAGCTTCACCATTCTGCCTGCCAAAGGGATCCAGAACACACAAAAATGATTATAGACTCCAACTCCACACTGTCTACCAAATGTAATTGTGAATTGAATTGAGACTGAGTAGAGCTTGAAGTCAGGAAAGAAGAAATTCCCAGACTGAGAGTGGATTTAATCAAGGCTCATATCCTCTAGGAAAGGTAGCCAGGAGGTGAAGTGTTTAGAGTGCAGATCCTGGTATCCTGAGTTCAAATTTGAATTCAGACATTTCCTAGCTGTATGACTCTAAGCAAGTCACTTAACCCTATTGGCCTCAGTCTCTTCATCTTCAAAATGAGTGGGAGAAGGAAATGACAAACCACTCCAGTATATCTGAGAAGAAAAACCTAAAGGAGATTACGAAGTTTAGAAACCTGCTTATTCTGTTGTTTCAAGGACCTGTGATTTCCTAGGTGCGGGCACTCCTTCCATCGATATAGATCTCAAGCCTTCTGTAGACAATCATGATAAACAAATAACCACCTGGGGCCAATCAATCATCTGGTGATAAACTTCTCCTCGTTTGACTAGGCTGGCCATCGAGAAAGATGTATGTTCTATCAACAACATGTACCCAAATGCTTTCCAGTTTGGTAGGATCTGCAAGATCTTACCATTGGCTGTCATAACCTTTGTGAACATAGGAATGCCTTTGCCCCATGATGTGGGGCAGAAGATTTTAGGGGCCACCACTAGTTCTTCTTAATATCAAAGTAAACTGAATCCAGAGTGAACCCACCTACCTCCTCATTCTGATAGGCTGTCACAGCTATGAACTGAGTTTCAGGAAAGGAGCAATTCATCACCATTCGGTGGGTACTGCCAACACGAACTACATGAACTTGGGGCTCATACTTATGGAGAGAATTCAGCATTATCTGTTGGAGAAAGAGAGAAAGAGAGGATCAATAAAGAAACAGGAAAGCAAGAGACAAAAACTGGTCTCACACAGGCAACAAAAGCCAAGTCTAAGCTCAGTAATATCTCCCTTGGATCAGTATCATATACACAGTGGGCATCGGTATATAAATGCTAACCATTATTATTACACAGTAAGTGATTAATAAATGTATGTTTCTTCAGTTAAAATTTCATATTTATTATTCTGCACAGTTGGAAGAAAAGCCCAGGACTGAGTCATACATTAACCTCCTTGAGGTTTGAGGAAGCTAAGTGGAAATAATGGATAGAGTGCTGGACCTCAATTCAAGGAAACCTAGTTTTAAATCTGACTTCAGATACTAGTTATGTGATCCTGGATAAGTCATTTAATTTCCCTCTGCCTCAATTTCCTCCATGGTAAAATTAGGATCATAAAAGCACCAACCTCCCAGAGTAGCTGTGAGGATCAAATGAGAAGACATTGGTGCTAGATAAATGCTTGTTCTCTTCCTGCTAAGTCAGCAATAGTCTCATTCTTTGTCTTTTGATGACACAATACCTTGACTAATGTTGGTTGAGTTGAATTGAATGCATACTTTACTAGCATTTAATATTGTTATTATTTATAGAGATGCCTAAAGTTCATCCCACTATACTTTATAGTTCCTTTTCCTTACCTGTTACATCCCATGGAATTAGTGTTTAAGAAAATAGAAGCAAGGATTCAGGCCAGAAGGGAATTTAAAAGTCATCCAGTCTAATTTACTTTATATTAGAGATAAGGAAACAGAGGTGACTTATCCAAAGGCATACAGCACAAAAATAATAGATTTAGCATTTGAACCCAGGGCCCCCATCTCAAAATCCAACCTTTTTCTACTGTATCACAAGATTTAAGATACACACACATACATATGACTCCATGTGGTTCTTTCCAAGTTTTATTAAATTAGCCTTCTCATTGTTTCTTCTGGTGCAGTAGTATATACATGTATATACAATATATTGTGAATATGGGATTAACTCTAACCTCATCTACTTTTAAATTTAATCACCAGAAGCATATACACCTTACTTAACTCCTAAGTGGGGGAGGTCCCCAACCCACATGCTAAAGTGGGCAACAACTCAAAACCAACTGATAGCCCCCTGAGCAGTCCTAAGCAAAGTTATAGATGGCGATTGGTCCCTGTAAAGTGGAGGAAGGCTTGGGAAGTGATGAAAAGAAGGGTCTTTAAAAGTGGCTGCAACTTCCCTTGAGAGGTTTTTTTCCTAGCTATTTCGAGGCTGTGGAGGCTGGTGGAGGATCATCTTCTTCCATGTGGACCTGGGACCCTAGCATTTGGTAACACTGCTCTGAGATCTTCTCCCCTTGGACTTTGGATTGGTAAGTGGAAAAAGCTAACCTTCCTTTCTTGACTTCTGGAGAGATTTGTTTCCAGAGAGGCCTCCTTTTCTTGAGGGAGGCCATCTGGTTTCTGGCTGAGGGCCCCCCGATGGAGGGCTAATCAGCCCAGTCTGAGTTGAGTCAGGCACCGGAGAAACATTTAGGATGATTAGCTAGATTTCTTACTCTACCCTCTTTCATATTTCTCTACTTTACTCTTTCCCTCTATTTTGTAAATAAAGTTGCTAAATAAAAAGTCATTTTTGACTTGAGTTATAATTTCAGTGACCACATTCTCTCATATTTTAGTCAAACTATTAATTTTAACCCTTACAGTATAGATAGAAGGATTGCCATACAGAGAGAGACAGAGAAACAGAGAAATGGATTAATGGATGGATAGATAGATAGATAGATAGATAGATAGATAGATAGATAGATAAAGAAAATGTAATGGATCTGGAAGAAAGCAGTGTAGTAGAAAGGAAGTTAGGAGACCTACATTTCAGTCTGACATCTTCCACTTATTGGCTCAAGATCTTTAGCAAAGCAGTTTACCCTCTTGAATCTCATTTCTCCACATTTATAAAGTATATAGCAAAGAGGGAAAGAGATCATTTAGATTGATCTGAGCTGAACTGGATTAAACAAACATTTATTCAGCTCTTGATTATTAATCTCAAAGAGATAAGCAGTGTTCCAAGTGATGGGGAAATGAAGAAAAAATGTAATAACCCCTAATCTGTAGGAGAGAACTTATTTTCTACTGAAAGAGAGAGAGAGAGAGAGAGAGAGAGAGAGAGAGAGAGAGAGAAATAACTAAGATGGCTTTCCTCCTGAAAAGGCTTAATGAAGGAGTCATAACTTAGACAGGCAACTGGGACTATGCCCAAGGGTATCAAAATTTAGGTGTTGCTAGAACTAGTGCTCTTTTAGCAGGTAAAAACAATTAAGTTTAGCACCTATTAAATAAGAATAATATACTAAAATAAGTAGCTTCCAAATGGTAGCCTCTTCTTCCAGATACCACAATCATGCCCTGCTTCTCAGTCAATCTTTCCAGCAGTGTCCTCAAAGTACATCAGAGTATCTCCCCACAAGGTAGGTTTCCTGCTCTCTGAGACCCTTTCTGTGTTCCCCCATCCACTCATTATACAAAAACATGTATGTATGGAGTGTCCACACATACCCACCCATTGCCTTATGCACCATGGTCTAAGATACTTCTACTGTGCCAACTTGTATGTTTTATAATATCTTTTCCCCAGATACTATAGTCTCTGGTTAGAGTTCTGCCATGATGACAGAGTGTTTTGTTAAGGAATCAGGTAAGAAATATTTATTTGTAATGGATTCATATATCAGCCAAGGACTGAATTAACATGAAAAAAATACTGGGGCCCACATACCACTCACACATGGTTTAAAGGATTTTCCACTGAAGGCACAAGGGGACAAAGAGACTAACCTCAGGGAAATGCATGAGAGACTGAACAAGGGGTAGAATCCAGGACTCTTTATCACCATCAGACTACCTGGCCTCCACTTTGAAAAGTGATTGGATAACCTTAATGGAGCCTCATTTCCCTGAAGTTGTTTAGTCACTTTTCAAACATGGACACACACAAATCTGTTTCTAGCACTTTGATAGCTTTGTTTAGACTATTTTTTTCTTTTTCTTCTTCTGAAAACCAAAGCTGATTGAATATTCTATTGATAATTATCCTAATGCCAAAGTGGAGGCTGTAATTATTTCATTCAGGAGCAGCTTTTTATTAAGGTACTTACCTATTGCCAACATGCCACTTATACAAAAAAAAAAGGAGAATAACAAAACTCTAATACTCACAAACAATGTTTTCCCCCTCATCTGAAGTCCTATATAAAAGGCTTAGTACACAAGACAAAACTATGAAAAGGCCCCCATGATTAAGTAAACTACTGCACTCCCCCCACTTCTCTCTCACTCTCTCTTAACGTCTAGAAGTCCATTAAAATCTGAAAGCACCAATTAAGATCTGTTTATTCCTGTTTACATTTGGACTCCAGGGAATAATTGGCTTCTATGCAATAAGAGCCCTGTGAGGGTCCCTCTAATTGCTTAAATGCACCCTTGATATTTCTTGATTGATGATGGCTTCAGGGTTTACAGTATGCAACCCAGTCCTACCTGGCCACTTCCATTGAGTTTGTTGGTAAGCTTTACTTTACTGAAGGAGATAGGGGCTTTCATCCAGTGGGCACCAAAGTTGGGAGAATCTGGGTGGATGTAGACACAGCTGTGGTTGGAAGCTTCTGGTTTGCCAGCTGGCACCCATTCACCATTAACATATTTCCAACGGTGACTGTCAGTTGGAATGAAGTCTAGCAGGAAAGAGTACATGGCATTGGGATCCAACCCAGTTACACTGATCTTCAAGACAGGAAACATGCGCCTTCAAGAGAACACAGAAGCATAAAATGTTAGAGAAAGAAGGAACTTTATGGGTTTGTGGGATCACAGACTTTGAGTTGGAAGGGACCTAGGAGGAAATGTAATCCAGTGATATCAAACTTGAATAGAAATAGGGACCAAAAACCAAACATAAGGATCCAAGGATCCCCATATTAATTTAGTTTTAAAATACTATTATCTATGTTTATTGTTATTTTAGTTCATTAACTATTTCCCAACGACATTTTAATCAGGTTCTGTCCATACTTGGAAAAGTTGTGGCAAGTTTGACACTTCTACTTCAATCCAACCCACTCCCAAGAGTTGTTGTTCATTCAAGTCTGATTCTTTTTAACTCCATTTGGGGTTTTTTAGACAAAGCTACTGGAATAGTTTGCCATTTCCTTCTCCAACTCTTTTTACAGATGAGGAACTGAGGCAAGCAAAATTAAGTGACTTGCCCAGGATAACACATGCAGGAACTGTCTGAGGCCTGATTTGAACTCAGGAAGATTGAGTCTCCCCGATTCTAAGCCCAGTGCCTTATTTATTGTGCCACCTATATGGGGAAATGAAAGGGTTAGGAACCTCCTCATAGTCAAGAACTAGTTAAGGGCTAAACTGGTACTAGAACCCAGAACTATGACTTGTTAACCAATGGTCATTCCCATATCTGGCTGTCTCAAGTCAAGAGTTAAAGCACGATAATACATTCTGGTTTCAGGTCTTTTGGAGTGGACCTACAAGATTTTTGTTTTTAAAACCATGAAATCAAGCTAAAAAATGTTTTTTTCTTTTAAAGTACTAATATTGATTTTAAAATTAAAAACAGGCTTCTTGTTATATTATTTTACTTTTATTAAAATTATAATTTACGGCAGCTCTTTTTGAAGTAGCAAAGAGCTAGAAATAGAGGAGTTATCCATCAATTGGGTAATGGCTGAATAAATTGTGGTATATGATAATTATGGAATACTATTGTGTTATAAGAAATGACATGCAGGATGATTACAGAAAAATATGGGAAGATTTATGTGAACTGATACAAAGTTAAGTAAGCAGAATCAGAATATTGTACACAATGACAGTAATATTTCTTGATGAACAACTGTGAATAGCCTAGTTATTCTCAGCAATACAATAACCAAGACAATCCCAGAGACTCATGATGAAAAATGCCATCTGCCATCTGAGAAAGAATTGGTATCTGAATGCAAACTGAAACATACTATATTTCATTTTCTTTATTATCCTTTTTTTCTATTTGACAACTCTTCCAGAAAATTACTAATATGGGAAATGTTTTACATGATTACACATATAAAATCCATATCAGATTATTTGCTGTCTCAGTGATGGGGGAGAGTAGCGAAGGAGGATAGAAGAAGGAAAACAATTTGTCGCTCAAAAAATTTTAAGTGAATGTTTTAAAATTTGTTTTACATGTTATAGGGGAAATTAAATATTATTTTAGAATATTAAATTATTATATTATATATTATATAGAAATTAAATATTATTTTAGAACTGAATGCCAGCCTAACAAAAGAAGAGGAAAAGCCCAAGAAAGAATCTCATCTGGAGCCTGAGATCCATTTTGAACTTGAAAGGAAAAGTCTGATATCAGATAACTACAGGGAAGATTTAACATGAGAACCTCAGAGTTTCCTCTCCTAGTCCCACTTCCCATTATGGTCATAAAAACAACCTCATGTTGAGAAAGCTTGTCTCTACGGAAACATAAATAAATCAACCTGGATGGATTCACATGGGCAGGATTCACACGTTTGCAGAATGGGCAACACTACCCATGATACACTTGGAGGAGCCCCAGGAAAGGCATATTGACCTCAAGATGTCCCAAACTCCATGGTCAAGCAGGGTTATTAATGCTATTATATCTTTCAAAGAATCTTGAATGATTGTAATGGATTCAGAGGAGTTACCTTTTGGAAGAGTCTTTTTTTTTTCTCCACCAAATCAAACACCCTGTTTTTATTATTAATGATCAACAAACAATAGGCACACTGGAATCCTGTATTCTCCAGATCTTTCAATAAATTGTGTAAAGGTAAAGCTGTAATCTACTGTAAAATACCACTTTCAAAATCCTTTCTAATATGCCTTTAGCATTTGAATGGGATAATCTGAGCAATAACCATACTTCATCTGCCTCTTTTATCCTGAGTCAATTACCAGGCTAATCTCTTTTGAAAGGTTATGGGCTTTGGGTATTATAGAGCTTAATTTAATTATTTAAAAAATCTATTATGAGAATGAGAAAATGTATGTACAAATATAAGAGGGCATGTGTAATTTTTTGGAATATACATGTGTATATGTATGAATATATGTATATTTATTTATTTATGGAACCAAGGCAAGCAAGGTTAAGTGACTTGCCCAAGATCCCATAGCTAATAAGTATCTGAGCCTACATTTGAACTCATGAAGAGGACTTCTCATGACTTCAGGACCTGCACTGTATTACCAGCTGTCCCATATGTATGTATATATAATATTACATATTATTATGACATTCATGACCTCTATTATATGACATTGTTATATATAATATATAATATAATACATATACAAGATCATGTAGGATGATTAAGAATGATAAGGGGCGGCTAAGTGATTCAATGGATAAAGAGCCAAACCTGGAGTTGGGAGAACCTGGACTCAAATCTGACTTCAGACACTTCTGAGCTCTGTGACCCTGGGCAAGTCACTTGACTCCATTTGTCTAGACCTTATCACTCTTTTGCCTTGGAACTGACATTTGTATCAATTCTAAGACAGAAGATAAGGTATTAGGTGAAGTTGGAGAGATAGAGGATCAGAATGTGTGTGACTCTTCTATCTCCAACTAGACAGAAAGTTGCTTGAAAGAAACTACTTCTGAAATTACTTCTCTTGTAATAAGCACTTAACAAATGTTTGTTGATTTGACTTACAACCAAATGATAGCATCATGAATGTAGAGCTATGAGGGACCTCAGAGAAAGCTGAGGAAAGATCACACCTCATCTATTTTATCCCTTTCATTTTTCAGCTAAAGAAACGGAGGCTCAGGGAAGTTAAGTTACTTGCCCAAGATAATAAGTATTAAAGGTGGGATTTGAACCAGATCCTCTGAATCCAGAGTCATCACTGTTTCCATTTTACCCCACTGTCTCCCATAGACTTTAACATACAATTTTTGTAGCCAGGACAACATCAACTCTGCCCAGGCAAGTAGCATAAAATGTACTACAAATAATATGCTTAAATTAAGACAACATGATGCTGCTATATGGGAGACTTGTGAGAAGTAAGTTCAATTCAAGTCAGGATGGAAGCCATTGTGAGAGGAAGCAAGACACCTAATATCTTCCTGGTCTAAATAATTCATCATAATTACGTGCTGAAGTCTCTTATTTCTATATTGCTGAAGGTTTTCAAGTGCTGTGAGCACCCTCAAAATTTGGCACCCTTGGCAAAGCCTTAGTCACCCCATGTTAGTCAAATTTTTTTCCCAGAATTCCCCAGGATTCCTAATATGGTACTGCTGAACACTGTTCTAGCTGCCTAATAAAGACTGAATGAATGAACAAAAATAAAATATGACAAATTGAAAACAACCAGGCATAATACATAATGTCATCTCTGAGCTTCCAACTACTCTATTTAAATGAGAAGAGGAAAGAACAAATAACAGAACTTGATCACTTCTGTATGTGCTCTGTTTCTCTTTACCCAGCACAATCAGACTGATGCCAGAGAAAGTCAGTCTGGGAGAAATAGAAATCAAAGAGAAAAAAAATCTCTCCCATGACCAGCGATATTGAAATGCTTCCCTTCCTCACATTAACCTCATCTATCTAGTTGTAGCAGGAGGGTAAGAGGACAAAGATGGGGAAACATAACTTAGGACCAATATCTCCCTCCTTGGTGGTAAAGGAAAGAAAACCTCTTTTCAAATCGAAAGTTATCTTTCTCCTTGGTGGGCTCTCTATAGACTTTATCATAAAACTCGTCATAAAATCTGGGGGTTCATAGGAGCAGGTGAAAAATAGAGCAAATGTCAATGTTTCTATTTCACACAAAGGGGACATAAATTAATAATTAAATCCTATATTCAAATTTTCTCCAGGCACTATTATATTTGGTCAAAGAACTGACGTGGCCCAAGTCTGCTACTTTTTTAAAGTGTTTATTAGAGGGAGAAACTAGGTGGCTCAGTGAATAGAGAGACAGGCCTGGACATGGTAGGTCCTGGGTTCAAATGTGACCTCAGAAATTTCCTAGGTAGGTGACCCTGGGCAAGTCACTTAACCCTAGTCCTTACCATTCTTCTGCCTTAGATCCAAAACACAGTATTGATTCTAAGATGGAAGGAAAAAAGGTTTTTTTAATGTTTATTAAAAACTTAATAGCCATCAATATTAATAAAAATTCAAATAATCATACATAAAAAGGAATAAAGCATTACATAAAAACAAGATAGAACCAAATAAATGAACAAACAAAAAGAAAAAAAAACTTTTGATATATGTCCCTTTGCAGATCCCTCTTAAATTATCCTGTATATTTCTTGTTTGTACACAATTGGTAAACTGTTGTCTCTCCTATTAGATTATAAGCTTCTTGAGGGCAGGGTTCAATTTTTATCTTTCTTTGTACCCTCTCTGTATCCCCTGTACTTAGCATAGGGCATAGTACAAAATGGTAGAAGAGTTAGCACCTTAATTATATCCACTTCTTCCCCAAGACCTTCTTCCTTTAGGTACCTGAAAAGAGCCTAGAATAGCATGACCTCTCTCTCTCTACTGGAAGCCAGAAGGTCAATGTCTTTCTTCTCTCAAGCTCTCACCAACTCCACCTCTCTCCCAGGTACAGAGTAATCAGTGGATCCTCTCCGGTAAGGAGAGTCCAGTGCAATTGGCTCTTTGAATGGAGTTACATACACACACACACACACACACACACACACACACACACACACACACATATACTTACATATACATATATTTATACAGGAATACACACATATAGAGTTGTGTTAAGTGAATTGATGTCTTTTTTCTGATTGCACTTTCACTGATCACTCTATATGGTCTTCTCAGGTTTCCTCTATATGCCATATTTGTGCAACATTCTAATATTTCATGCCATCTAATATACCATATTTTATTCAGTCTGGTTCCTGATGCTGGATAATGAATTGCTTCTATCTCAGCTTATACAGAGAGCTTCAGCTCTCTGACTATTCCAAAGAATGCTTGTGTAAATTGTAGGGGTTCATGTGCTGGCCTGGTGTCTTTAAGGTACCAACTCTTGGGTTTGGCATGAAACAAAGCTCCTAAAATGTTTGAGGTTATTGAACTTCACCTTCTCTGACATCACTTCTGAGAATTCACCTCAATACCCTGGCTTACCTCCAATTCAAGTACTAAAATCTAGCTCTGCCTCCTCAAGGAGGTTTGTAGCTCAAAGAGGATGCTGCCTTGTTTACACTTGTGATGGGTCGATTGGGAAGCTGCCATGACCCTTGATTTTCTCTTTACTGGCAGGCATACGATGGATAATAAAGCTTCCCTGAGGTTCCAGTGAAGGAAGATCAAGGAAGATGGAGATATTACCAGATGCTAACAGAGTCAAGTATTTGAAATGCACATCTCCAAATAGTGTCTATTTTCCTTTGGTATTAGGATCATTCCAGACTGTCTTCATATAACAATGAAGGTGGTTCATAGCACAGGAAAGCAGAATATTTATGGGAAGGTGGAATCAAGTTTACATTATGAATATTTTTGCCTAGCTCTCCCAGCATACCTCCTCTATAACCTAAAATATCTGCTAAACAGAATTCTGATTAGAAAAGGCAAGATAAAGTCACAGTGAGTCATTTTTTTCAGTCCTTGGTAGCTTAGAAAAATAGAAAGGTCTACAGACACTACGGTGGGACTGACTAGAAACTCAGAGCAGGGGCAAAGATAGCAGAACAATAATACTTTTGCACCCAGGAATGGAAAGGGAAGTAAGATAAGGTAGGAGGGAAGGAAGCACTTGGGCAGAAAAAGATCCTAGAAATAGGAATGGTGCCATCTTGGATCTCTGTCACCTATTACTCAGGTCTGCATCACAGATCCAGGACATAGCCATGACTGGGCACAAATGAATTCTAGAAACTTAGCTGTTTGACAGAGTACAGAAAGAGAGTGATAACTTAGTTCTCACCTTTAGTTCAACAAATAAACTTACAATGGAAAAAACGAGGGCATGGAAGCATTGAAAACATTCAGACCCCCCGGCTGAACTATGAAAACATCAGATGTTTAGGTCAAACATCCCCCAGACACATACAGGAAATGAGCAGAGCCCACATGGGGAAAAAAAACCATAAGGTCCAAAGTCAAGAAATAGGTTGGAAGAAAGAACAAGCAAAAGCAGTTTCTGATCACATAGAGCAACTATAGTAGTAACAGAAAAAGCTCAAGAGAAAGCACAGAATCTGTTTGATAAACCCAAAGATTCCAGTTTGGGGGATAAGAACTCACTATTTGACAAAAACTGCTGGGAAACTGGAAAACAATTTGGCAGAAACTAGATATAGAGCAGTATATTATACCTCATACCAACATAAGTGTCAAGATGAGTATATTATTTAGACATAAAGTGTGATATTGTAAATAAATTAGGGAAACATAGAATACTTTCCCTGTAGGATCTATGAATAAGGTAAGAATGTATGACCAAACAAGGGTTAAGACAACATTACAAGATATAAATAAATAATTTTAATTATATTAAATTTAAAAGGTCTTGTATAAACAAAACCAATTTAACCAAAATTAGAAGAGAAAAAATAAACTGGGGGAAAAATTTATAATAAATTTCTGATAAAAGTCTCATTTTTCAAATACATACAGAACTAAGCCAAATCTATAAGAACATAAGTCATTCCCCAGTTGACAAATGGTAAAATAATATGAACAAGCAGTTTTCAGATGAAGAAATCAAAACTATCAAAAATCATATCAAAAAATATTCTAAATAACTCTTGATTAGAAAAAATGTAAATTAAAACAACTCAGAGGTACCACCTCATACCAATCAGATTGGTCAATATGACAATAAAGGAAAGTGATAATATTGGATGTGGTAAAATTAGGATGCTAATGAATTGTGAACTGATCTAGCTATTCTGGAGAGCAATTTAAAACTATGTCCTAAGTGCTATAAAACTATGCATATCCTTTGATCCTATAATACAGCTACTAGGTCTATTCTAAAGAGATCAAAAAAGGAGAAAAGATATCCTTTCACAAAAAAATATTTATAGCAGCTCTTTTTGTGGTGACAAAGAATTGGAAATTGAGGGGGTGTCCATCAATTGGAGAATGACTGAATGGTTTATGGTGGTGATGGAATATTATTATGCTATAAGAAATGATAAGCAGGATGGTTTAAGAAAAAGCTAGAAAGCTCTACATGGAATGATGCAGAGTGAAATGAGCAGAACCAAGAGAACATTGTACATAGTAACAACAATATTGTATGATGATCAACAGTGAAAGACTTTGCAACTCTCAGAAATATAGTGGTCCAGGACAATTCTGAAGGGCAAGACAATTCTTATGACAAAGAATGCTATCCTCCTCCAGAGAAACAACACTACAAGATGGGTGTTATTATCATACTCATTTTACAGTTGAGAAAACTGAGGATGAAAAAAGATAAGTGAACTACACAGGGTCACACAACTAGTATGGTTGTGGTTGCAAAGACTTGGAAACTGAGAGGATACCCACTAATTGGAGAACGATTGAATAAGTCATTATGTATGAATGTGATGGAATACTATTGGACTCTAGGAAATTATGATTGGTGAAAAAACTGGAAATACTTGTATTAACTGAGGCAAGGTAAAATAAGCAGAACCAAGAGAGCAATGTCTACAATAACAGCAATACTGTAAATATAATCAACTCTGAAAGAATTAGTAACTCTGTTTAACACAATAATCAACCACGGTTCTAAAGGACTCATGACGAAACATGCTATCCACATCCAGAAAGCAAACTAATAGACTTAGAGGGGGACTAAAGCATATTTCCTTCTATTTCATTTTTTCTTGATTTTTTTTTAATAAGACTAGTGCTGAAATTTGTTTTGCAAGTATATACATATTTATAATAGGCTTGGGGGTTGCATTATCAATAGGTAGGGAATATGAGAGAGGAAAACATTAAAATAGACAACGAAATTAAATTATATTTTAAAATTTAAATTAAAAAATATTAATGGTGAACTTTAGACTAGGTATTAAGGTCTAACTTCTGATTAGATGTGGTTGTCACAACCTAACACCACTAGGTGGCGAGGTGGAGAAAGCGGTGGAGCTGAAATTGGGAAGATTAAACTCAAATCCATCCTTAGATGTTTAGCATCTATGACCTGGGAAAATCACTTAGCCTCTATCTACTTTTGATTCCTCATCTGTAAAATGGGGACAATAATAGCATCTACATTCCAGGTTTATTATGGGGATAAAATGAGATAGTTTTTAAAAAAATATTTGCAAGCCTTAAAACACTATTAATTCTAATTATTATAAATAACACATATATTACACAAATATATTTAGGTACAGAAAAATGTATTTATTTTATATCATATTTATATTAAGATATAATAAGTACATTACATAACATATAATTGCATAATGTGTATATATATTATATAATTATATATGTAGACATATATAATTACTATGTGATTGTAGAATTATGAATTTATATAAATCTTATAATTTTAATATATAATATGTAAATAAATTTATTTATAAATATTATAATATAAACATTATTGTTAAATGTTAAACCTTTTTATTCATTCTAGGCTGAAAGGTATGAACTATCAGTTCTTTCCTTCCATGAATAAGAGGTAGTGGAAGAGCTACATAAATATTTGAAATTGGAAGACTAGGATTTGAAATCTTGGCTCCTCTGTGGGCCCTTGGTCATCACTTAATCTCTCTGAATCTCAGCTTCATTATATGGAAAACTGGACATATTATAATTTATAATGAGAGTAAAATACGAATCTTTGTAAAGTATTTTGCCAATCTTAAAGTAAAACATAAAAGCCAATACTATGTATTGGCTCCAAGGCAAAAGAGCGGTAAGGGCTAGGCAATGGGGGTCAGGTGACTTGCCCAGGGTCACACATCTGGGAAGTGTCTGAGACCAGATTTGAACCTAGGACCTCCCATCTCTAGGCCTGGCTCTCAATCCACTGAGCCACCCAGCTGCCCCCATCATTATTTTTTGAACAACAACCTCTTGGTGATGTTAATGTAGACCAAAAGATATATTTATCGTATTTGCCATGTTCTATACAAAATTACTTCATGGGGGTTGGCAGCTAGACCAGGGGATTAAGAACTTCCCAAGTGAGGAAATTCATGCCAACAAAGCAGAATTTCATCCACTCTACAACTTTCAGTTTCAGAGTGTTGTCTGGAGCACTAAGAGTTTAGGTGGCTTGCCCTGGGTCGCAAATCATCCTGTTATCAAGGGCAAGACTTGAACTAGGTCTTCATAACCCCAAGGCTTCCTCTCTATCTTCTATTCCATACTGATTTTCTATCTAAAAATTAGTTAGTGTTGTCTTTATTTACTATGCAGCTCCTCTGATAGCCAGATGGACATTGTATCTAATGTTGTTGTTGAGTCCTTTCAATTAGGTCTGACTCTTCTTGACTCCATTTGGAGTTTTCTTGGCAGAAATGATGGAGTGGCCATTTCCCTCTCCAGTTCATTTGACAGATGAGGAAACTGAGGCAAACCGGGTTAAGAGACCTTGCCCAGGGTCACTACAATTAAGGTCTGAGGCCAAATTTGGACTCAGGTCTTCCTGATTCCAGACCTGGCACTGTATTCACTGAACCAGCTAGCTGCCCCAAGGATTATAGATAGCCCTTGGAAAAGAAAGGAAAGATGCTGGAGTCTCTACAGGTAGAAATAAGTTCTGAAAGGGCATCAATGCCATCACGTTGTGATTAAATTGAACTAGCGCAATGGCAATCAAATTCTGAAAGTGACCATAGGAATCACCTTCAAATACAAAGAAAAGTTATAAAGGGGAGCTTAGAGCTCATCTAGTCTAATTTCATCATTTTACAGAGAAGGAAATTGAGGCCCAGCTGACCTGCTCAGGATCACGTAGCTAGTGTCAGCTGTATCTACTGCACCACCTAGCTGCCCATTGTACATAACAGCTAGCATCTATACAGTGTTTCAAGGTTTGCCAAACGTTTTACATGTCATTTCATTTGAGTCTCACAATGCTATAATTTATAGATAAGGAAAATGAGGTTAAGAAGAATTAAGTGATTTGCACAGGGTCACACAGCTAGTAAAGGTCTAAGGCAGGATTTGAACTTGGATCTTCCTGACCCTAGTGCATTTATTACTGAATATATAGACTAATAGATAGATGCAGAAAGGCAGAGGGATAGTAATATAGATAGAAGCAAAATAATATAACCAGAAATGTGAGAAAGAGACAGTGAGTAGAACCAAGTAGAAATTAGGCATGGTTCAATGAAAGGAATTAAAACAGAGGCTTCTATTTCTTTCCAACAAGGGAAAACAAAAAGTTACATTTATTATCTGATTTGATCCTCACAATCCTATATTTTACAGATCAGGAAATTGAGGCTGAGAGATAGCAAATTATTTACCCATGGGGTCATACAGCTAGTAAATGTCTGAGGTAGTGATTACAGTGTATAAACACAGATCAACAAAGAAAAGGAAAAGAAGCTATTAAAATAAACAACTTCAAATGTTTAAAATAATCCAAAAATAATTAGGTTTAGGAAAAGAGTAAAAAAAGTTTCTAGCCAGGTGCAGAAAGAAAAATGTAAAATTAAGCACTTGACTGTTATTCCTTCTGCTCTGATTATGTTACTCCCATCTGCAAAGGTGGTTCATTCCTTTCCCTTAGAAAGTATCCTCATGTCATCAATAATATTTGAGTTCCAAAATTCCACTAGGGCACAGGGAAGAAACCATTTTATTAATATATGCATACATGTGCTGACATAGATAAACACACATGCACATGCATACACACATAATAAAAAGCAAAAGCCCCAAATATAGGCAGATCCATTGGGTATTTATTTGACTTTAGTCTTTCTTTGTTAGCTGACACTACCTCTCTCCAAGGTCCTGATTCCAAGAACTGCCAAAACCATCATATGTACAGATGTTAATGTCTGAGGCTCTTGTGCCAATAGATACATCCATGAGACAGCAGTTAAAAAATGAATAACAATTTTGCTATTTGAACCAGACCATAATTATTTGTCTTTATAATGCTTTCATGCCCACTAGGTGAAAGCTTTTTATTCTCATTGGAAAACCCCTGTGAGAACCGGTTTTGATAAAATCCAAGAATCAGTGGATTCTTCTTGGAGCATGCCAAAAGGATCCGTTTCAGTTTTATTACCTGATACAATTTGGTATTTTAGAGTTTAACCAAATATCACAAGAACTATGTCCTCTCTAAGGGCATATACCCTCCAGAGTAACTCCAGTGAACACTTACCTCAAATGCACAGGAGAAGCAGGTACAGGGATAATTCTTCTCATCCTTTGCCTTGAATTCTCAGGAAATCAGACAATTCTGACAAGCTTTTCCTTGCTCAGGTGAGGAGAACATTTCAGGTTCAAAACCAAGTTAACTTTCAACTTCCTCTGGGTCAAACTCTCTCATCCAGAACATTAGAGTCTGCTCAGAGTATATTGAAAATGGATATTTTGTCTCTTAAGACTTCCAGCACTTTGCCCAGGGCTAGCAGTGAATATTTTTTTAAACATGGACAATCCTGTCCATTCTCTCCAAACCTACCCAACACAGCTCAAACAGGTGACTACCAACTCAGACCACTGTCTTTTCAACCCTCCCAGGCTTCTGCAATACTGTCTGAGAAATTAATTATGTTAGCCTGGGGTTGGAAGGGGAACAGAGTGAAGGGGGACACTTTGATACAGTTCTCACGACTGTGTTTAATCAGCTCACACACCGTTCCTATTTGAAAGGTTGCATGCATCCTGTTCAATATTCAAGATATATTTTAATGCCCAGCCCAGCTTAGACAAGGCAGAGGATCAACTCACCTGCCATTCTTCGTCACGATCATTTCATTAGTGACTTCCTTGAATCTCTGCCAGAGGGCTGCATCTTCCAGGATTATCTGAAGCTGCTTCTCTGTAGGGTCCCCTTTCTCCCTCCCTGCCTGGAGCTCACTTTCCACCACATTGAGCAGGCGGGAAACTGTGCAGTCACTGACATTCTTACAATCCTGGTCGCTCATGGTGTCTTTGCTCCTCACCAACTTCTTTGGGCAGCCTAACACCTCTACTCCTTCCTCAATTTCTCCTACCAATCAAACCCAAGCTGAACCCACTGGCCAGATAGTCAGGTTGTGCCCTTTGCTCAGTCCTGATCTTCTTGTCTGATGCCCCTTGAAGTCCACAGGATATACCACTAGCATGTTAAGGGTTGGGGTGTTGTGTTTTTTTTTTTAACTCTCTTAATTACTCATTGGATCAGGTGGGAGAGAGCCTGAGTTTCCCATTGGCTGCCACAGATAAGAGTAGACATTTAAGAAGAGTACTCCATTCAAATTATCAGGCTTTTATCTTCTTGTACCTGAAGAGGGCTAATCGGTGTGTTTGAGGACCATTTTTCCATTAATGAAAATTGTTCCTAGCCCAGATTAAAACAATACAGGAAAATCATGTTTGTGTAAGCCTACTGGCATGTGGCACCTATGTGTAATAAAGTTTTAAAAAGTCAGGTCCTTGAAGGAATTGATGCCAAAATGATCTTCCTAAACTATAGAATTGACCATGTTACTCTCCTACGTTAAAATCCTCTCTGACTCCAAATTGGCTCTAATATAAAATACAAACTTCTTAGCCTGGCATTTAAAAACCGTCACTTCTGTTTTATTTTGTTTTGTTTTTTTGTACTTATGTACTCCATGTGTACTCCAAACTGGTTCATTTGCTACTCCCCATATTTCACATTCCATCTCCTACCTCTATGCATGTTGCATCCCATATCTGCAGACCCTACCACTCTTCTAAAGTTCAAGTCTTAGCTGCCTTCAAGGCTCAATGCTGTTGCCATCTCCATTTGCAAGTCTTTCCAGATCTCTAGAGTTATTACTACTTTTTCCTTCCTAAAACCATGCCTTTTTATGTATCCAGTGACGTGTTCTATCAATAGAATATAAACTCTTTTAAGCCAAGGACCATTTAAAATTTTTGTTTTTGTATCCCTAGAACCTAAAATAATACCTCATATGTAGTAGGTCCTTAATTAATATTTCTTTTTTAAATTAATTTGTTTGTTACATTAAAATTCCCTGGTATCGCCCTTCCTCTCATACTTGCATTAGAGAAGATATCAAGAAAAATATATAAATGATATGTTGCCTATTTCTACTTATCAGTAACATGAGTTATTCTTTTTTTAAACCCTTACCTTCTTCTTAGAATCAATAACTGCTAACCCAATCAAAAAGAGCTAGGAAATAATTCCATTCTTCTGAAAATTATCTGTATGAAATAACAATTACCAAATTTACCTAAGAGTTTCACATTGGAAGAGGAAAAAGACAGTGTCTTCCATTGAGGACAAAATCCCCCAAGTACCCTGACTCCAAAGAGTCCCAGTTTATTTATTCAGTTCTGGGACATGGTGCTAGCATCCTTCAACACAGGTCTTAGATGTCTGACTCAAATATGTCATTGACTCTACTCCTTGAAGATTGTCTTCAACACTTGACTTAAGGTCAAATTGTGCTCTTCTTGAGCAATGACATCTTCTCAAATGAAGGAACCAAAACTCAGGATGCCATTGTGAGAAAATGAATCCCTATTAAGGTTAAGATCTTGCTGTCTGACCTCAAGAAGACTCACAACTTATGAACACCTATATAGTTCATAAAAATAGCTTCTGACTAAACTTCTAGGATTTTACCAATGATCAAAAAAATCCCTATTCAAGTTTCAATCAAAGACAAACCTTCCCAGATCATTAGAACCAAACCTAGGATATTCATGTACCACTAGTTCAGTCATTATCCAGGAAATGGGCATCTACTTTGTTTCTAGTTCTTTACTACTATAAAGAGTGCTGCTGTAAATATTTTGGTGTTTATGAATTTCTCTTTTTATCATTGACTTCCTCAAAGTAAAAGGCTAGCCGTAGGAATTCAGTGTCAAAAGATATAGAGGATACCTGGGATTTACCAAGCAATTTGATTAATATTTTAATGATTACCCCCAGATACTTCCTAGCTATGTGACCCTGGACAAGTCATTGACCCCCATGGCCTAGACCTTACCACTCTGCTGCCTTGGAACCAATACACAGTATTGATTCTAAGATGGGAGGTAAGGGTTTTACATATATATATATATATATATGTATATATATATATAATTATATATATAAATAATTAATAATAACTTACTTTTTAGCATTTTAATTGATTTTTACTGGAACAAAATGAGACCTCATAGGTCATTTATCAGTTAAGAAGAGGAAATTTACCTGATCATAACATGAAAAAGATTTCCAACTAGGTTAAACACTGAGGATACCCAGAGTTGATTCAGCTCAGCTCAGCTAAGATTCTTTACATCAGCTGCACACAATGATCAAGAATTACAGTGGACCAAAAGTTCTTCCTGCCTATTTTGTATTTAGGCTACCACCAAATGAGGTTAGTAACCTGAGCCTTTAGTTCCTTGGGTCAATCAAGTCAATCAAGTCTCAACTATGCCTTCAAGTATGGTTATATGTGTGTGTGTGTGTGTGTGTGTGTGTGTGTGTGTGTGTGTGTAACCCTTGCCTTTGGTCTTAGAAGCAGTATTGTGTTCCAATTCAATATCTTTCTTTGAGTTTTTAAATTTTTTAATTTTATTATCATGGAAAACACATTTCCATATTGGTCATTATTGTAAGAGCACATTCATATAAAATCAAAACCCGAAAATAAAACCATAAATACACTGATGTGAAGGATAGTATGCTTCCAATTCAGTACCTTTTAAGAAAAAAACTAACCTTAGATGAGAGAGAGAACTAAAATACTGTTCCCACCACCATTCCAGAAAACCATCCTTTATAACAAAGAATAAAAGAAAAAGAAAAAAAGTTCAACAAAATTAACAAATACATCAGCCAAGTCCCACATCATAAGTAACATTCTATACCCAGTCCTTTGCCTTTGCAAAGAAGAGAAAGAAGGTGTTTACTTATATCTCTTCTTTGGGACCAGTCTTGGTTTTATAATTTCATAGCATTCTTTTTTATTTTGTTATGATTATTCTTTCCATTAACTCCATAATAATCATAATGAATATTGTTTTCTTGGTTCTTCTAATTTTACCTTTAAGCAATTCCTATAAATGTTCCAATGCTTCTCTGTATCTACCTATTCATTACATCTTATAGTAATAATATTCCATGACATTTATCTACCAAGGCCTGTTTATTTATTCTCTAAGCAATTAACATTTACTTGGTTCCTATTCTTTACTACCACAAAGAGGGCTATTGTAAATATTTTGGTGTATAGGGGTCTTTATTTTCATCATTGGCTTTCTTGGGGCATGAGTCTAGCAGTAAGAACTAATGGTCAAAGGGTATGGACAATAACTGGAATTTACAAAGCAATCTATGCACATAATTTCATTTAAATGTAACAGTCTTATGAGGAAAACACTGCAGACTGCAGATATGAAAAACTGAGCCTAGAAGAAGTCAACTTCTCATGGTCACCCAGCTAGTAAAATAGCCAAGTCAAAATTTATACACAATCCTTCCTTGGTCCAAAGCCAACACTATCTGCCATGCCTGCTATGCTGCCTTATACAGAAGATTACACCTTGTAAGACTGAGGCATCAGATAATGGAAAACAAGTCAGTCTCTAATGACTAATAATGAATTATTTTTCCTTTTGATTCTTTAAGGTCAGTCATGTCCATCATCCAGTAACTCAATCACTGTTCCCTCTGCTTGCTTTTGACTAATCTTTTCAAATAGTGTCCATGGAGGACTGAATTCTATCCAGTACCATCACAAAGCACCATGGGTACAGGTATAGCACAAATATATTCTAAAAAGTTGCATATTATTTGAAATCTGGTCAATGGGATTACTTAGAATGTATTATAGGAATGTGCCATCATAATTTCCCATCCAATTGATAAGAAGGAAGGAAGGAAGGAAAGAAGGAAGGAAGGAAGGAAGGAAGGAAGGAAGGAAGGAAGGAAGGAAGGAAGGAAGGAAGGAAGGAAGGAAGGAAGGAAGGAAGGAAGGAAGGAAGGAAGGAAGGAAGGAAGGAAGGAAGGAAGGAAGGAAGGAAGGAAGGAAGGAAGGAAGGAAGAGATTTGGAAATGTTGTCTTAAAACACTGGGTTGGATCTCCTATCAGATTTCTACTCATTCTCACTCTCTCACTCTCTCATTCTCTCTCCTTTTAAAGGTTTCTCTCCTCCTAATGCATTGTTATCTTGCAATAACTTGTACCCCAACATTTGCAATCTAGGAAGTCTTTCCCACCCACTGGTGTGGGAATGTGTGGTCTCCATTTAGATCCTGTTGGCAAAAGGGACATTTATGTCTTGGTTTAATGCTTCTTTGACCTCCATTGGCAGAGTGTCAAATAGGTGGTCTTCCACCTCCAGTCTACTCTTCTTGAGTAGTTGACACTGCCCCAGTTGGGCTGGCAGGTGGTCTAAGCAGTTTCCCTTCAGTTCCAACTGAGTGAGCTGTGATAACTGACTGATTTTTTCTGGGATCAAGGTGATACAGTTTTGCCCCAGACTCAAGAACACAGGAGTTCTTCATTTTTTGGAAGTGGAAACTGGAACAATTCTTCATTCTTTGATCTGCTGACTGGACCTGAGACCCTGTTCCTGACTGGACTGACACGTGGTAAGTGAAAAGTTGACTCAATTGCTGGTTTTTCTCTGAAGAGATCAGCCTCAGGAAAGACTATCTCCTTGAGAGAGGCTTCCTGTATCCTCAGGACCTTGGCTACAAGGGCCTAGGCCCCTCTGGCTAAGAACTAACTCTCCCTGCTAAGGGGTCGGGAGCAAATTAATTAGTGTTTAGGCTAGCTATCTTACCTTATCTTCTCTCTGATTTCTTGCTTAACTCTTTCTACATTTTGTAAATAAATTTTAAATAAAATCTCTTTGGAATTAATTAAATT
Source organism: Monodelphis domestica (assembly GCF_027887165.1). NCBI lineage: Eukaryota > Metazoa > Chordata > Mammalia > Didelphimorphia > Didelphidae > Monodelphis > Monodelphis domestica. Next base: position 62,747,572 of record NC_077228.1, on the reverse strand, counting down.
TCTGGTGACCACACTCATAAAATATAAAGTCCAACCCTTTTAAAATTAACCTCTTTCCCCCCTTACATCATGGAGATGGCCCAAAAACCTGATGGCTGACCATGGACTGTTGAACCTCCCCAAACTTGCCATTGGTAGTCCTTAGGTGGAAGCTTCAAGAGGTCCTCTGATGCTTGGCTCAGACCAGTAATAGCCTCCCCAAATTGTTAGAACCTGTCAGAAATAGTGCTTTGTTATCATGGAATGAGTGGCCCTGAACACGTCATAATATCTCACTTTCATCTATAAAATAGAGATAATGATAATAACACCTACCCTACAACATTGTTGTAAGGATTAAATGAGACAATATTTGTAAAGCACTTTACAAACATTAAAGTACTATATAAAATTTAGCTATCATCATCATCATCATCATCATCATTATTATTACAGTGCTGTCATCATAATCAGTAGAAGGATAACCCATAAGGATGGAATTACAGATCCTTCGAAGTGTTGTAGAAAAGTGTAATGTTTAATAGAAATAAATGTGTAATTGGGGAAAAAATCACTAGAAACCACCTAAATATGCAATAATTTGGAATGAACTGTCATGTTGACAATAGATTGTCTTCTATCAACTCAACAAAGTTCCATATCACCATAAAGGACAACATATACAAAGAATAAACAAAAGTTTGGGTGAAATTTCTAATTTATTATGAAGATTGAAAGAAGTCATAGTATTAGTTAGGAAGAAGCCACTGCTTCATATATGCTTATAGGTATAAATTTACTTCTTCTTGTAAAGTTGATTAAAAACACAATTTTTTTAAAAAAGAAAAAATGACCTCCCTGACATCTGATAGTTTTGTTTTGTCCACTGACAGATAGCAGCCCACACCTCAGAATTAAAGGGCAGAAATTGAAATGGGCTCAACCTGTCTCAATTCCCTAAGCCAAGCTTTCATCAGCAGGAGCATTCAACACAAACCTGCCATGCACAACCAGTTCTAGGAAACCCAACACCTTTCTCCACCATCCCCAAACACTCCGTGAGGAAATCAAGCCGAGCCTGAGGACTTGCTCATAATCAGAGAGAACAAAAAGACAGCTGCTCTCACCCTCCTTCTTTTAATCACCAACATGCTGCCCAGGGAGCTTATTGGATTTGGGGCGATTTAGGGAAGATTAATCTTTCATTACTGTCAGAGGTCAGTTCCAATGTAATGTAAGAACCTTTTAAGGCAACAACGTCCCCCCATCTCCCTCTCCTATTTATGATGGACTAGATTTTATGAATCCAGTGGCTATGCTCTGTGCATTCCTGGTGACCAAATTCCTGGAACCCTAGATGTAAGAAACACTATTCTGTGTTATCCTGGATGCTAGCTCAGTATGATAATAATATTAACAACAATAATAATAATAATTAGCACTTGCAAAATATTTTTATATATCTCTTATTTGATCCAGTTCTAGCTATCCAAGAGATAATTGGTGATATAAGCCTGGAGATCAAGAGAGAGGTGATGGCAGGATAAGTAATCAGCTGATTGGGGAACCAAGTGAATTTGTAGAGAGGAGGAAAAGAGGGCATGGGACAAATTGGACCTTAGGGAACACCCACAGCTGGGAAGTTGGATATAAAAAGATGATCAAGTACAAAAGGAGACTGAGAAAAAAAGAGGTCACACAGACAGCAGAGGAATCAGGAGAGAGTAGTCATGAAAACCCAAAGAAGAGAGTAGAGATAGTGGTCAACATGACGAATGCAATAGGGAGGAATAAGAAAAGACAAGACTTGGCCATTAAAACATTATCAGTAACTCTAAAGAGAATAGGTCCAGGTGAGGGATAAGTTTGGAGGATAAACTGCAAAAATCTGAGTAATGAGGGAAAGGAAAGGAAAGCATGGGCAATGAATACACACACACACACACACACACACACACACACACACACACACAAGACTTTTCCTGATAAAAGGAGTGACACAGATGATAACTTGAGAAAATGGTAGAGGCTAGTGAAGGGTTTTCCAATGAAAGGGGATATTTTGGGCCTGTTTAAAAGCAAGAAGGAATCCAGTAAAGGATAAGGGGAGCCTGAAAATTAAAGAGATGGATGACTGGGAAGGTATTTTTGGAGAAGAACGGACACATGAGAAAAATAAAGGCCATATGTAAAGGATGTAGGATCAGTAGGAGTTAATAAGAATGATAAATTAGAGAGTACAGAAACAAAAGAAGAGGTTCCAAGTTAGAACTTTGGGGTACATCTACCATTAGTTGTCATGACATGGATGAAGATCTAGAAAAAGAAATGAGGAGTTATCTGACAGATAGAATGTGATAAAACACAGCAATGGGGGAAGCCTTACTGGAGAGAAGAGGGTATCCAGGAGAAGGTGATTGACAGTGTCAAAGGCTGCAGAGAAGTCAAGAAGTATGATAATTAAGTAGAAGCCATTATTCCTGATGATCCAGAAAACACTGATAACTTTGGAGAGAGTATCTGTTGAATTATGAAGTCAAAAGGCTGAGGGTTTAGAAAGAGGGGAAGAAATGAAGTCATTTATTTTAGATGACTCTTTTAAGAAACTGAGTTGAGAGGAAGGATATAGGGTGGTAGTTGGTTGGCATGGTAGGAGTTAGAATTTGCCAGAATTTTTTTTTTAATATGGAGGAAATTTTTTCCACTTTTGTAGGCACTAAGGGGGGGGGGGAGAATAATCAATAGTCAGAGATTAGAGAGAATAGGGATGAGTGTGGCCATCTGCTGGAGAAGACAAGAACAGATAGGATCAAGGAGACATGTGGTGGGATTTGTCTTGTCAAGCAGAATGGCCACAACATCATCAGAGACTGAAATGAAGGGCAAGATAGAGGGATTTGAGATGAAGAGGAAGAGACACAAGGGAACTCTAGTTCTCAATATTATCAGCAAACATAATACGGGGTTTTATGAGACTCTCTGAAAAGAGGATGGGGGAAGACAGTTGTAGAAAGAAGAAAAGGCTTCAAACAGCTGCTATGGTGAAAAGGATAGAGAATCAATTAGGGGAAGTAGTTGGATTGCTTTACTAAGAACCCAGTTGACAGCTAACATAAAATTTTAGTGTACCTAATCATCACAGTTTTATGTTTTCATTCAGTTCCATTCAACAGGAGAAGGATGGGGAGAGTAATCCAGGACTTAATCCTTGGTTGGCAAGTCCTGATTATCAAAAGAACAATATGGAATTCAAGAGCATAGTGAAGATTTGAACTGATTCACCTAGGACTCAGGAAAGAAAGGATAGTAAAACCAGAGAAGGACTGTGTGAACTTAATATGATGGTCTGGCAATGTACTGAAGAACGAAAGAATCTGAGTTGCAGAATTTCAGTATCATATAGATGGGGAGAATGAGAAGGGATAAAAGTATGCCAACTATTGGAGAATGAGTTCAAGTGGAATAAGAGTCCCACTTAATAAAGCAGATCATAGGGGGCAGCTGGGTAGCTCGGTGTAGTGAGAGCCAGGCCTAGAGACGGGAGGTCCTAAGTTCAAATCTGGCCTCAGACACTTCCCAGCTGTGTGACCCTGGGCAAGTCACTTGACCCCCATTGCCTAGCCCTTACCACTCTTCTGCCTTGGAGCCAATACACAGTATTGACTCCAAGATGGAAGGTAAGGGTTTAAAAATAAATAAATAAATAAAGGCAGATCACAAGGCAGTATTTATAGACTCTGGAGGTCCTTATCCCCACTCCCATTGAGGATTTGGGTCCCCAGACTTTGGCTTGCTACATCTCCCTCCCTCTCAGAGTTCTAGCAGTACCCCATAGGGTTTGGGGTATCTTTCTAATATCATCAGTTTGAGCCCCTATTCCAGTGCATTATTACTAATATCAATTTCATTATAGTTAGAATCTCTTCTATATCATTGATTATTCCCAATACTACTAGTACTAGTAGTAGTCTCTCGGTAACCGAGGATGACTGTCTTTGTGCATTTTCATCTATGATAGATGAGTGTGCACAAAGACACTTGTGCGTGAAGGAGATTTAAGTGGAAAAGTCGATGCACACAGAGACAGTCCCACTCTCTCGGCATTGGAAGCCTGGATCAGTGACACGAAAAATCATTACACCTGGAGACTTCCTCAGCTGCAATGGATGGCCATGTTGTCTTTTGTGCTCCAACACGCCCTAAGCACTCCACAGTGCTTTGCTGCGTAGCCCTCTCAGCCGTTGAACCTTCTTGTTGGTTTCTTCCGCCTGTTCCACTGAAGCAGTCTTCACATGCTGGGTGAGCAGAGCCCTGGTTCACCAGGGGTCGATGACCCGATGGCTACCCTCACAAGGTTTAGCCGGCCTATCAAAGCCGTTGCCCAGGGTGTGGCCGCTGCCGCATGCTAGCAGCTACTGGGAGCCACAAGTGAGAGCTGGGTGTCAGGTGAGGGTCAGAGGCTGGAGAGCTGCCCTAGGGGGGCACGACAAGCCCTCCATACCAGAGATACTACTCCTCCCTGAGCACCCCATATACCCCAATTGTTCCCAGTATTATTTAGCCAATTAACATCAATCAGTTTTTAAAGGGGGGCAGCTAGGTAGCAAAGAAGATAGAGTGCCACACCTGGAGTCAGGAAGACCCGAGTTCAAATTTGGCCTCAGATATTTACTAGCAGTGTGACCCTAGACAAATCACTTAACCCTGTTGGTCTTTGGTTTCTTCAGCTATAAAATGATCTGGAGGAAAAAATGGCAAACGACTACAGTATTGCCAAGAAAATACCAACCGGAGTCACAAAGAGTCAAATACAAACTTAATGACATCAACAAAAAGCTTTTATAAAAGAATATTTTCTGAGGAGATAGATACATGAAAAAACAGAATTATACACATATCCCCCTACCCAGTGGCACATTCTCCCCTATACCACAATAGTCTCTTAGGAGAATGGGCTCAAACTTTTAAAAAGTTGCTATAAGGCACTTTCTTTACCCAGTTCCTTTCCAAATGCTACATAACTGATAGAAAAGGTCATTCTAGAAAGCAGCAGTATCTCATCTTCAGCTTCATTCCTGGACTGAATTCCACTCCTTGCTCTTCACAGGGCTCAGCTCCCAACAAACTCTTCTGTGGACACCCTCTTCTGTATTTCTGATGGTTCTTGTCATCTTCTGAAGTTCACAAGGTTATAGCTTTCTCCAGCATTCCTCTTAAGACCAATAAGGAATAGAGACAGCAGAAACAGAAGCAAGGAAAAGTAGGACCATTCATTCATAGGCCCTGGCCTCTTCCCCCTTCTACAGACCAATGGCTGTTCAACCTCCTCTCTGAATGCAGGCAAGAAAGAAAAGGCAATCATCAAACTGCTCCAAAAGAATTGTTTTATGCATTCTCAGTGTTTATTTTGCAGCCAATCAAATAGCCTTTCCTCTTTGTCTCAAAGTAAGCAAGTAAGAAACCATAAGAGAATACCTGCCCATAAGGGCAGTTGCATCAGAAGGACACACTAAGTATACTCAGAAGGACTGAGCTCCAAGAGATCAGGGAAAAAGGAAAAGAACATATATGTTCCAAAATACTTATAAGCAGCTATCTTTGTGATGGCAAAGGACTGGAAACTGAGGGGATGCTCATCTATTGGGGAATGCTTAAACAAATTGTGGCAAATGATTGTGATGGAATACTATTGCACCAAAAGAAATGATGAGCAGGCTAACTTAAAAAACAAACAAACCTGGAAATAACTACATGGGATAATGAACAGAGAAATGAGTAAGACAAAGAAAGCATCATACACACCTACAGATTTAATAATTGAAGAAAAAATTGTGAATGTTACCTCTAGAAAGTGAACTTAAAGGTGGAAACATGAAAGACATAATTTGTATGTACATGTCTGTCTCCCAGATGATTCTTTCTGTGATTTAGGGAAGGGGTAGAGGCTAGAACATTTAAGGATAAATTCTATTAATAAAATGGAAAAAAAAAATAAAGATTGAGCTCTTAATACCAGTCCCCCTTTAACAAAGTTCCAATTGAGAGCTAGCCCTAGAGACGGGAGGTCCTAGGTTCAAATCTGGCCTCAGACACTTCCAAGCTGTGTGACCCTGGGCAAGTCACTTGACCCCCATTGCCTAGCCCTTACCACTCTTCTGCCTTGGAGCCAATACACAGTATTGACTCCAAGACGGAAGGTAAGGGTTTAAAAAAAAAAAGTTCCAAAGTATAAGAACTGTGCCAGCATAGCCCTGAATTGTTCAGCCTACCATGTTGCTGTGTACTGGGGGAAGCCTAGTTATGGTGTAGTCCTAATTTCACTGACCATTTGAAAAGTCTATGCAGAGGAAGAAGGAGGAAATGGTTTGTTCTAGGCAGAAAACCCCCACCTCACCCTGACCCCAGGCAGAATTTGGCCAAGTTTTACCTAGAAAATGGAAAACTATTTGGGTCCCCAGTCAGGAAACCCCAGGAGGCTATAAACAAAATATATACAACTGTATCTGATTCAACTCAGTTTTCAGTAAGCTGACTCTACTTCCCAGTAAAGGTTAATTATATCATCATTTCCCAATCAACCGATAAACATTTATGAGCTCCTACTATGTGCTATGCACTGTGCTCTCCAAATACAAAAATAAAGTCCTTATCCTTAAGGAGCTTACTGTGTAATTAGAAACTACACCTGAAAAACTTGTGACAAGTATTCATGGAGTTCGTAGAGTTTTTTTTTTTCAATGTCATACAGAAACTCATGTGAAATATGATAGTGGGTTTGTTTGCTATTGTAATTAACTGGGCTATTGTGAATTTTGGGGAATTTTTGGTACTTTCTTTAAATGTGTATTATCTACTGTACTGTTGCTTTATAAAAAGTGTTACTTTGTGAAAATCATTTGCACTCACACCATTGATCATGGCCAAGTTAAAAAAGGAAATGGATCTCATTTTTTTGGTGAGGAACCTTTGTATTCTACCTCTCCTTGGCTGACGCTGTATGTCACTGTCACTGATTGTAAACTATATATTTTTGATTTTTAAAACTTTTATTATTTTTTTCCTTGCATGTCCAATATAGTATTTGAGTTTTATTTTTTCTCTCTTTTTTGTATTTGAAGCACATGTCACCAGTATTGAGATTTTTTTTCAACTTTTTTGGTTTTTCAGTAATATAAGTTTAAAATACATTTGCCCTAATGTCAAGGCATACCCAAAAAGCTTTAGACTACAAAAATTATGCCACTGGTTGTTTAAAAATTATAGTAATTTACTTAATGATTGTGTCTGATTCCAGAAGAAGGGAACAAAAGAACCATTATACAGTTCCAAGGAGCACAAGGTCAAAAAGGACCAAACCAATCCAGGTAGGATTGATGAACTTCTACACCAAGACAAGAGGACTTGAAATTATTTGGGGTTCAAGGTTATGATTGTTTGACATATGTCAGAGTCAGGTCTTCCTTGTCCTACATTATAACAAGCACATCACTTTGGCTGCCCTCCTGGCTCCCATAATCTAGTCCCTCTTCTGTCCTTCATAGTGTGACAAACTTTCTGTACTCCTGGCTACTGATGGGGTAAATGCATAATTACATACAAACTTTAATTGAGCCCTAATTCAAGGACCTGTTATAGGTTTATTTCCTTTACTTAGAATTTTTATGCATAAGACTTTGATGTTCTATATTTCATACAGAAGTTATTTTTTCTCTTTTATTTGGATTTTTTATGTTTTTGATTTCTCTTGCTAATTAATTCATATACCTCATAACTCAGCCATATATCCCTACGTGATCCCTGTGTTTTTCAACATCCTCCTCAGGGAGAAATGTATTATTATCCTATAATACAAAGTTTAAATTCTTATGAGAGTAATTTTAGGAAAAGAAACATGCTACCTCTCCAAATCCAGAAAGTGAACTCTTTGGAGAAGGTGCCATGAGGATGCCTGCACAGACCACATGCTGTACTAGAATATCCAGAGTGAACTTTGGGATGTGGTGATTTGAACTGTGTGGGGTTGAATGCATTTGATTTTTGTATGTATACCCTTATGCCAAAGGGGACTGCCCCCAATTGGCTTTTTGTCATTGTGCCTAACAATCATTGGTTTTGTTCTTTTTTCCTTTTTATCCCCAAATTATTGTAATTTAAAAGTTGGTTTTGTTTACAAGATCCATTGGAGAGACCAGTCTTCTACCAAGTCGCAGAGGGGAATGCGTAATTGGAAATCTGTTACCCAAAAAACTACATTTCCCAGGAGCCCACTGACTTCCTGTCATTACATGCTTCCTGTAGACAGGGGAATATATTGGTTGTGGTTCCTAGTCTCACTTTCTTTTCTTCCTGTTGTCAACTGTGGTGGATCACAGGATTTTTGAACAGCTAGATTAGCCATGGGCACTTGGTTTTATTTTGTTACCTTTTTATTCCTTTAACTCTAATGATCATTAATAAACCTCTTAAAATATAATATTTTTATTATTTGAGAGTGATTTTAATTTTTACATTATAAACTAAGGAGGAAGGTCAATATATAAAACAATGTTGAAAGGAGTGGGAAGAAGAGGGGAAAAGGGGCATGGTAGAGAAGTCAGAAAAGTCCAAAAATAGTGCTGCCAGGAGGGAAATGAAGGGATGACTATACTGAATGTCCTCCTTAAATTGAAATCTGGGAGTTAAAATTCTGCTTTCCACTCAAAAGAAAAAAGAGCAGAAATTCCTATTTCTTTTCAGGATGATGCTTAATGAATGGGATCACATCTCAACAGTCATTCATATGTGTACATTTTAGTTGTGTTTTTGTATGTGTGTGAGGAACAGCAAGAAGGTGGAGATCATTGAGTAAAGGAAAGAGATTAATAATAAGGCTAGAAAAGTGTTAGGATCAAGCTGTGAAGGGTTTTAAATGCTTAAAAGTAATAGGATTCTTTGGTTAATTGAGTAAGGAGGGGACAGGATTAGACCTGTGCTTATGGAAAACTACTTCAGCAGCTGTGAGAAAGATGGATGGGAGTGGAGATAGATTTGAAACAGAGATCAATTAGGAGGTGACTGGAACAATCTGGGCAGAGGTAACAAGGACCTGAACTTGGATGGTGGCTATGTGAGTGGAGAGAAGAAATAGATGCTAAAGATGTTGTGGAGATAGAAACAATCAAATCTGTCAACAGATTGGACAAATAGGGTGAGTGAGAGGGAGCTGTTGAGGATGACACCAGTGCTGTCAAACTAGATGAATGGAATATGGTGGTGCCCTTGACTGACAGAAACAAGGAAAGTACAAATGAAAGGTGGATTGAGGCGAAAAGACATCAGAATAAGTTTTGCAATACAGATGTCAACATAAGCTGATCCTGTTCAACCCATTCTGTTCCATCCAAAATGAAAAAGTAAAGAGCCCCCATGCATAGATCCCACAGGCCAAGGGGCTACCATATACCCCAGTGATCAAGGAGACAAGGTGGGGAATTTCCCAGTGATATTCATGCAGCTGCTGTAATGGGTGCTCAGACCCTGGTTTCCTCAGAACCCCCCTAAGGGGCAGATGCATAGAGCAGAAAGGAGTTTGGGAGTTTTCACAGTGACAAGAAGGGGCAGAGAAGAGGAAAGTCCAGCTGTGAAGAGTGAAGGGAAGGTATGTTAGAAAATATCCCCATGGGGAAAGGTGGAATACAATCTATCACCCTCTGATGAGTGGTCGCATAGCCCTTGAGATGATGACTCTCACTTAGGAGACCACTATCCTAGATGACTTTAGAAATCCCAACCATATTCATTCATTCATTTATTTGACAAATGTTTACTGAGTATAGGAAGCAAAGTAATCTTGGTTACTGTTGGAAAGTGAAATAAATGTCACTTTCCAGGTAGGAACCTTTCCAGTTTTGCTCCACAGTTGATATACATGGCAACCAGGGCACTATCAAGGGATTAAAAGGAAATCTCTTCACCCTTGCTCCTTTGCAGTTTTGCTAAATAGAATTTCCAGCATTTGTTTTGAAGGGATGTCAAGCCCTATAGTGAAATGAGAAAATTTGAGTTTAAATCTTGACTGCCATTTACAACCTGTGTGACCATGTGCTAGTTCACTTTTTTGCACCTCCGTTTCCTCATCTGTAATATGGAGGTAAAACTGGTTGTATTACCTAGCTCTTAAGAATAAGGTTGTGTCTAGACAGCCATTTGTAAATTATAAGACGCCAAATTCATGCCCATTAATAATATTTCTCTATTTGCTACTTGAAGATAAGGTGGCTTATTGCCACCAAGCATCTCATCCACCTTGGGCAAATGGCTTCAGAAAAGAGTTAAAAGAAGTTCTGAGGTCCCTTTCCTAGCGTTCAGCTGGTTGTTTAACTTATTACCTTAAAAACAAGTCCAGGTTATTGTTACCTAATCTTAAACTTAATCATTTGTACTTTGCTACAAGTCATTTGTCTGTGAGATTTATTTCTATCATCTTAGCACCTGACTACCCAAAACTGTGTAGCATCATCTGTGAGCTCCAAAATTTCAATGTGGATTCCACCTTTGAAAAGAGACAAGGGACAGTGGATAGAGTGTTGGACTTAGAGTCAAGAATATCTGGGTTCTCGGCTCTCACTTGGATGCACTACTCTGTGAGATGCCCCAAAAAGCTCATTATTGGGAAAACCTCATCATCCTAAATAATCTCATCAGCCTTAGTACTCCACCTCACCATTCCCTCTGCCTCTTGAATTAAAGGATAGAGCCAGGAGCTCCTTTTAAGAAGGGAGCTCCACTAAGACATGGCTTCATTTCTTACTTGGCTATAATACTCAGACACTTTCCTGACTTCTTGATCATGCCCCAGGAAACTCATTACTGGGAGAAACTCCTTCCTCCCCTATTGATCACTAATACTTTCTTTTTATTTATTTGTTTGTTTGCTTAATAGAATTTATTCCCAGGTATCTCAGCCCCTTCCTCCCATCCTGCACCATAGGAGTTATTACCCAAAGATAGATAGGTAGATAGATAGATAGATAGATAGATAGATAGATACCTATCTTTTCCATTTCTATTTTTCAGTTAATTCTCTGGAGGTAAATATTCACAAATTATTCCTCAAATATTAATTTTGTAGCTGTATATAATGTTCTCTTGCTTCTACTCACTTAACTTATTGCTTCATGTAGATCTTTCAAAGCTTTTTAAAAATTAACCTTTTTATCATTTCTTACATTGCAATAATATTCCATCACAATCATATATCACCATTTGTCCAGTCATTCCACAATCGATGGACAACCCCTCAATTTCCAGTTCTTTGCCACCATAAAGAGAGCTGCTATATTTTGAAACATGTGGGTGCTTTTTCTTTTTCCCTGATCTCCTGGGGAAACAGACCCAACAATAGTCAAAGGGTATGCACAGTTTTATAAATCTTTGGGCATAATTTAGGATTGCTTCCCAAAATGATTGGATTAGGTCACAGTTCCAACAACAATGTATTAGCATCCTGACCACTGATATATTCTGAGACAGTAACTAACTCTATGATGCTTAGAATATCCCCTAAATCCTTTGAGTCTCAGTTTTCTCATTTGTAATATAGGATAAATAATAATACTGATCTCAAAGGGCTGTGGAAAGGATTAAATGGGATAATATATGTAGCCTTTTGTAAAACTTTAAATGTCTATAAATATTTTATTATTTGAAATTTTATACTCCTTATCCTCAAGCCCTTTCAGATTACCTGGGAGGATACTATAAGTTCACAAAATAATATTCAAAAATGATGGAGCAAAAGAGGGATCCAAAATGCCCTGGGGAAATTTTAAGGCGATAACTCTTTCAGTTAGCAGGGTGGGGAATCAAGGAAGGCTTAAGGTGCAGGAGGAGTTCGCATCTAAAGTAGAAAGAGAAAAATTTCATCAGAGGTAAAGAAAGGTTGCATCTCAAGCACAGGGAATTGAAATGAGAGATTTTACTGTGAGTGATTTTACTAACACTTTGTCCAGTTTAGCTGAAACATGAAGGGAAATAGGGTGTTGAATTTCAAACTAGAGTCTTAAATGACAGGTTAAAGTGTTCATATTTTATCCTTAGAAACCACTAATTGCCAACCTCTTCAAGTATAAAGATTTCTTCCCTTTTAACATAAAGAAATTTCATAAACATTCACAAACACAGTGCTAACTTTGACATCAGGAATACGTGCCTTTGACACTTGGTTGGTTGATTGTCCCTTGTACTTAAAAAGGACTAAAATGAATGATGTCTTTTGACTTGAGCATAAATTGAATTTAAGTGAGGCAGAGTTGCACAAAGGCATCAGTCTCTTTCTTCCAGAGTCATCCAAGTCTAGTGGGGCAAGCCAAAAGTGAGGATGACTGGCAATGGCTTGGAATGCAATGGATGACCTTGTCATCTTTGATGTCTAACCAAGCTCTAAGCAATCTCCAGCACCTATTTCCACCACCTTTATGGCAATTGGAAAAAAATGGTTCTCAGTCTACCTTTCTATCAGGGGAAGTCTTAACATGCCCGGGGTAGACATCCCCTAACTCACTGATGGGTTTGGGGCTTGTTGATTTCCTTCAACCTGGTTAAGCCTGCCTGCAAGACAATTTACCAGGATGTAGCCATTCTGCAGGCTACAGCTTCTTGGAGCCATAGGTGAGAGCTGGGTGGCAGGATGTTTATTGATAGGAGTCTATAATAGAATACCCATTTATTATCCAGTCACTGAAGGTGAAAGCAGCTAGAACTCCTCTGCAAGTAACAGATAATGGAAATCTGGGAGATGTGACAGAAGTTTCACCCTTTGATTTGGTTTCCCAAATTGTTTATATTTAGCAGCAAGTGAAGAAAATATATTTTCACAAACATGTTGTGGGAAATGGTTTCAGAATCTTCACAGCTTTCTGATGCAGTTCCATGTACTTTGAATAAATATAGAAGTCAGCTTGGTACTCTGAATTCAAACATTGCTTCTAAATAAATATTATTTATATTTAGTAGTAGTAGTAATAGTAATAGTAGTTAGTACATAGTAGCTAACATTCAGAGCAGCTAAGTAGTGAAGTAGATAGAGCCTTACTAGTATGAAATATTTTTTTCAAACTGTTACCTTCTGTGTTAGAAGTATCTATTCCAAAGCAGAAGAGGGATAAGGGCTAGGCAATTGGAGTTAATGACTTGCCCAGGGGCACCAGATAATTAATTGTCTGAGACCAAATTTGAACCCAGGACCTCCTATTTCTAGGACCGGCTCTAAACCCACTGAACCACCTAGCTGTCCACTAAATCAATTTTATTTTGTATTCAAGTCTGAATTCTCTCCCACACACCTCCCCAAGTCCTACTCATTGAGAAAGCTTGAAAAACAAAAACTACTACAAATATGGATAGTCAAACAAAACAAATTCCAGCATTGAAATTCCATTCATTCTATATCCAAAATATCTACTTAGTCAGTTGTTGCTGGTTGTGATAGATCTGTGACGTTCTACTATTATTAATATCTGTCATTTAAAATTCTTTATGTAAGTGAATTCAGTTGATCTTCACAACTACCCCATGAAGTAAATACTTGTTACAATTAAAATTATTTTGAGAGTCTGGGTATTGGGTAAAAATATCAGTTTATTGATTAGGCTAGCATTTTAATCAATACAGTGATAGGTCACTGGCCTTCTTGATCACAAAAGACCCTGAAGGAACTCAAGGTAGATCTACAGAGTTTTAGGAGCTCATTATTCTCCCTTGAACATCCCCAAACATCTCTAATTGGTAAATAGCTAGTTAGGAGGACATCCATCAAACCCTCATCCTTTCTCCAAACCAACAGGTAAGGGTTGCCACTGTTGTCATGCACACAGTAAAAGAATCATTGTAAAACATTCCTTTTAGAAGAATTTGTGAAAGGAAATCCCTTAGGACAAAGAAAATACACAAATCTATAGACTAGATGGTATCTTGAGGTCTAAGATTCCAACTCAGTAATTCTCCAGGGCCCTGATATAAGAATTAATATACTGTATAGTAAAAATGGAGATTTTGAACCCTATACTTCATTCCCTAGAAGTCCTTGGTATTTCCCAGAATTCCCTATAATCTCTCCTGAGTCTCCATGTTGGCGAGATTCACAATTGGTATTTAACTGAGAGTAATGCCTCCCACACTTGCTTCTCTTCCTTTGCAATGATGTAGCAAGTATAGCGGTAAGCTAAGTGGGAAGATTTTAAGTGGGCTAATCAGCCATTGGCATGTGGTTTTTATTTTGTATTTTCTTTATTCCTTGATTTTCTAATGATCCTGAATAAACCTCATAAAGTAAAATATTTTTATTATTAGAAATATAATTTAAATTTTTACAGTATGAGAAATACACCCTCACATACCTCATGGACTTTCAATTTTTTCAATTATTTTTATATTTAGTAAGGGGAAAGTAATATTTTTGAAGTTTTTTAATGAACAAAAATCCACCTTTTCTCCTTCCTACCCTCTCCTCCCACCACTGAACAAGAAAAACAAAACCCTTATAAGAAATTTCCAGTTATGAAAATCAAATTCCCACATTGGCCATGTCCAAAAAATGTTAAGTCTTGAGCTGTACCCTGAATCTACCACCTCTCTGTTAGGAGGAGGGAGGAAGCATGTTTCACTAAGGGTCCTTGGGAATTGTCATTGGCCATTCCATTGATGAGTTAAGCCTAAATTGTACTTATGGTTCTCCTCACTTCATTTTGTAAAAGTTTAAATTAAATCTCAATACCATTATATTTTAAGAGATTTATTAATGATCATTAGAAATCAAGGAATAAAGAAGATACAAAATAAAGACCATGTGCCCATGGCTGGTTAGTCATTTTTCAGTCAACCCCACTTACCACCATCAATGTTGATTCTACATCAGAGAGAGGGAGCCTCCAAAACTCACACCCTTTATCCTCTGTCTACAGGAAGTATGTAATGATAGGAAGCCAGTGGGCTCTTGGGATATGTAATTCTTTTTTAGGGTAACAGATTTTCAATCATACATTCCCCCCTGAGACCTGAGGAAGACTAGTCTCTCCAGTGGATCTTGTAAACATACCAACTTTTATAAATCTTGAAATCTCTCAGACTTGTGAATGTTAAAAATTTCCCCATCGGGGAATTCTTAATTGGAACAAATTCCCTACTGAGAAACATTCCCCATTTTGATGTGAGAACTCGCCAGGATCAGAAATGGGAGGACCTCTACTCCAAACATACTTAAGACTGCTTTAGGGGAGAAAACTCTTTGCTATGGGAGGACCCCTACTCTACCCGTACTTAAGACTGCTTTAGGAGAGAAAACTCCTTGCTAAACAATGAAAGTACTTGGACCCATGCTTATAATAAGGCAAGGAGTTCTTTGAGCCAGGCATGTTTTTAGAATTGATACAATGGGATGCTAGGTACCTAAAAGGGTCAGGCAAGTTTTCTCTTGATGAGATTAGTTGACTCAGCTGTGTTTTCTCTCGTTCAGACTTACTGAGGAGATTGGTCGACACAGCAGCATTTTTTCTGATTCAGACTTACTAAGGAGATTAGTCGACTTAGCAGGAATTTAGATGGGCAGTCCTTTGGAAAGCGTCTACAGTGATTGGTAGATGTAGGGACTTAGGGGAGGTGACATGGGAGAAAAACCCCTATATAAGAAAAAGCAGAATCTCTTGAGGGAGAGATCCTTTTGGAGGAATTCCTTTTGGAGGATCTCTGATGAGGATCGCTTGGGAAGAATCTCTTGAGAGAGGCTGGAGAAGGAAAGCTCTTGGAGGACAATCTCTAAGGAGGTCTCGCTGGAGCTCCTCTAAGGGGACTCTGTCCCTCTGGAGGCTCTGGAGAGAGGCCTTTTGGAACAGTCTCTGGCTGGAAGGCTCTCTGGTGAAGTCAGCTGAGTGGAGCTGGCCTGGTGTCACTAAAATCCTTGTTTAGGCAGACCTTGTGGTGAGTGTTAAAAGACTGACTGACTGATTCTCTCTCTTAAGACTCAGGTCTAGGCCATATTGGCTTGAGGCCCTTCATAATTATTCCTTTCCTACTCTTTCTCTAATTCCTCATTATATTATTAATTAAAAATCTCTATAAAACCCAGTTGACTTGGGTATTTGAATAATTGGGAATATTTCCCTGGCGACCACCTTATATTTGATTTAAAAACCAAGACACTGTAGTGAAACATATTTTCTGTGGTCAAATTTCCTCATCCTCTCATATCTATCACAATTTATAACCTCAACCATTTTAACTCACTACAGTTTATGGGCTTCACTATTTTAAATCTCACACTTTGAAATTGCAATAATTTGAGGATAAAAGGAAAAGAGAACAAAACCAATAATTGCTAGGCACATTGACAAAAAGCCAGTTAGGGGGCAGTCTACTCAAATTAAATATTTAATCAACCTTTAGTTCAATCAACCACACCAAAAGTTCATTCTGGATCTTCTTGATGTAGCTTGAGGTCTGTGGAGGCATCTTCATGGTGCCTTCTAAGAAGAGTTCATTTTCTGGATTTGGAGAGGTAGCATGTTTCTTATCCTAAAATAATCTAAAAAAGAATTTAAAATTTGCAATTTAAAATAATAATAATACAACCCCCCCCCCCGAAGAGGGTGTCTTGAACAGGGATCACTTGAGGATGCATGACTGAGTTATGAGGTATATGAATTAATTGGCAAGAGAAATAAAAAATATTTTTAAAATCCAAGTAAAAAAAATAAGTTCTGGATGAAATATAGACTATCAAAGTCTTATGTGTAAAAATTCTAAGTAAAGGAAAAATAAATCCATAAAAGGACCAATTAAAATGATTTAAGCAATTATGTATTTACCCACTCAGTAGCCAGGACTATAGAAAGTTTGCCACACCATGAAAGGCAGAAAAAGGACTAAGAGCCAGGTATAGGATTATAGGAGCCAGGTAGGATCCAAATGTGAGATACTTGGTAGAATGTGGGACAAGGAAGACCGGCCTTTAACACATGTTAAACAGCCCCAACCTGAAACCCCAAACAAGTTCAAGTCCTCTTGTCTTGGCTCAAAATTTTCATGAATCCCATTGGGATTGGTTGGCCTCTCTGACCTTGTGCTTGATAGGTACTATGCAGTTTAGCTTTGTGCTTCTTTGGCACTGTGCAATGGCTCTTTTTGTATTCTCTTGTCCTGGAATCAGACAGAATCATTAAGCAAAGTCCCATAATTCTTTTTTAAACAATCAGTGGCATCATTTTTATAGTCTCAAGCTTTGGGGGCATGCATTGACATTATAGCAAACATATTTTAAAATTATATTACTGCAAAATCAAAAAAGTTAAAGAAAATCTTCTCAATGCTGGTGACATGTGCTTCAAATACAAATTGGAGAGAAAAAGTTCAACTGAAATAGGGTATTGCCCATGCTAGCAAAAACAATAAGAAAAAGAGTTTTAAAAACCAAAAATATATAGCTTACAATCATTGGCACTCTGTCAGCTAAGGAAATGTAGAATACAAAAGTTTCTCACCAAAAATGAGATCTATTTCCTCTTCAAACCTGATGATGATCCACTGTGAGTACAAGCAAATGATTTTCACAAAGTAACAGCTTTTTATAAAGAACAATAGTACAGCATGTAATGCACATTCAAAAAGTATCAAAATCCCCAAAATTATAATAACCTATTTAATGACAATAGCAAACAAACCCACTATCATATTTCATATAAGTTGCTGTATGACCAAAAAAAAAAACCCTATGAGGTGATGGATATTTGTCACAATTTTTACAGACATAGCAAATCTTTCAAACTTGGCAAGTATATTTTTAAAGAAAGTAAAACCTATTTGGGTCTAGAACATCACCAAGAAATCTAAATTGTTCTGGTGGAAGTAAATTAAACTGAAGAATTTTGCAGGAGCTCTTTTTGGCTTCCTGCTTCATAGAAATACCTTAGTAGGAACATTTCTTTGTTTCTATACCTTTAATACAACAGTCTTTAACTCTGAGCGAACACTCTGATGCAAATACTAACAACATGGCAATGGGTTCAAGTCAAGAACACATATGATACCAGTGGAATCACGAGTCGGCCACGGGGGGTGGGAGGGAGGAAAAGAAAATGATCTTTGTCTTTAATGAAAAATGCATGGAAATGATCAAATAAAATACTATAAAATTAAAAAAAAAATACAACAGTCTTTAAAATATAAATATTTTAAAAACTCATCCATTCAGAAACCACTAGTTAAATAAAATTATTTCTGAAGACCCCTTAACACTACAATTAAATTCTTAGCTTATTAAATTCTCTAAAGGTTTTTAACCAAGTTGAGTCCATCCATCATCTATGTGACAATTAACAAATGCAAAATGGAAAAAAAAAGACTGTTTATGGGCTTTTACAATATTTTACAATATTTTGTTCAGCAGTCATAAGGGAAAGGTAACAGAATATATCTAATAGTTAAAACACAGTAGATTAAAATGATTCAGTGTAACAGAACAGTATCGAATACATTTAATATATGAACTTAAAATAATAAAATTAAATCTTAAAAAAAATCAGAAAAATACAATAAGATACAGAGACTTTCATTTTTAAAAATGGAGTCTGAAAAAGCTTAAAATTTCACCTCCAAACCCTTTAAAGTTCCTTTTTCTAAAATTCAGATCCCTATTGTCATCACTGTGGTATTTCCCATAGTGAGGGAAAACATGGGTTTTAGGAATCTCAAACTGAGCAGGCCCAAATGGCAAAGAGTTGTAGGGGAATTAATTTCTCCCCTGAATTTCAGGAAAGATAATTAAAAGAATCAGTGGTAGAAAGAAAAGACATCCTAAAGCTGGAAGCTGTTTGAAATATGTAATGCAGTGCTCTTTCATAGAATAGCCATGATTGTAATCAATTTCCTGTTTGGAAGAGTCTCTTCCTTCTCCCCATCCCCCCTGAGGTAAAATGCTAGTTTCCCCAGAGGGAGTTAGGAGGGTAATCATTGCCTAAGGAAAAAAACACCCTGGTTTGTTTGTTTTTTTGTTTGTTTGTTTTTTACCATCTGCCCTGAGGAGTGGCTCCAAGGACTCCTAGCTTCTAGATGGCAGCAATCAGCCCAGCAGAGGCAGCAATAGCGATCAGGGTCTGGGCAAAGGCCGATGGGAGCTGGAGAACAGGAGAATTTCTGGAGATTGGGGGCTGGGGCCGGGTGAGCAATCTGGGTCCAGAAGATCAGGAGGAAGCAGCATCAGCAACCCCAGAGTCAGCAGTGAGGAGGAACAAAAGAGGAATGAGGAAGGAAGGACTCAAGCAGTTGGATGAGAGAAGTGGTTTATTTCTTCTTCGCCAAGAGTCCTCCTGATAAAAATAGCCTAGCCAGTAGGGAGAGCAAGCAATCAGGCAAAAAGTAGTAAAAGTAAAATGCAGCAGCTCTAAAAAAAGTTGGAGTTTTCGAGGGTGGGTGAGGTGGGCAAAAAGCTTTGGCAGGAGAAATATGGCTTAAAAAAGCTTTTTCTAGGCTATCTTAAAAATTTGAAAGGTTCTTCTCCAACTAGTGGTTGCCATCAATGGAAAAGTTAAAATTAAATCTCAATAATAATATTATATTTTAAGAGATTTATTAATGGTCATTAGAAATCAAGGAATAAAGAAGATACAAAATAAAGATCATGTGCCCATGGCTGGTTAGTCATTTTTCAGTCAACCCCACTTACCACCATCAATGTTGATTCTACATCAGAGAGAGGGAGCCTCCAAAACTCACACCCTTTATCCTCTGTCTACAGGAAGTATGTAATGACAGGAAGCCAGTGAGCTCTTGGGATATGTAATTCTTTTTTAGGGTAACAGATTTTCAATCATACAATTTCATACAAGTCTTCTCAAGTTTGTTTGTTTGTTTTTTTCAGAAACTATCTTCATCAACTCTTTAGCACAAAAGTATTTCATTAGATTCATATTTTATAGCTTGTTCAGTCATTCCCTAGTTGATGGGCATCTGCTCAGTTTCCAATTTTTTGTCACCACAAAGAACTACTAAAAATATTTTTTAACATAATTAGGTCCTTTTCTTCTTTCTTTGATCTCTTGGAGGTATAGACTAGTAGCCATGTGGCTGGGTCAAAGAGTAAGAACAGCCTTTTTTTTAAAACCCTTATTTTCTGTCTTAGAATTGTATTGGTTCCAGAGCAGAAGAGTGGTAAGGACTAGGCAATGGACATTAAGTGACTTGCCCAGGATCACACAGCTAGGAAGTATCTGAGGTCAGATTTGAGCCCAGGGCCTGCCCTGGTTCTCTATCTATGAGCCACCTAGCTGGCCCAGTTCCAATAACTTTTGAGGAGTTCCAAATTGCCTTCCAGAATGACTGGACCAGTTCACAGCTGCACCAACAATAATTGGTTATCTGTTTTCCCATAGCTATTTTTTCAAGTTCTCTATGTCAACAGCCAATTCATCTTTCGAAACATCAGTTTACCTATTTGTTAACACATCTCAACCTGCCCTTGAATGTCCTCAAAAAGCTGAGTAGTCTTGCTGATTGAACTCCTGGTAACAGGCCTGGTAACAGTCAATCAAGCTGGAGGAAAGAGGTTGAATGGAATTCTGGCATTGGCCAAAGTAAATATTTAAATGTTACAAACACTTCAGCTGCAGAATCTGTGATGAGTGGGCAGTATATAGAAAACCCCATTAATTGATCTTTCATTTATCTACTTGTGGAGCTCAAACATTCCCATAGGATAGACACAAATATAGAAAACTGTAATGGCCAGCATTGTGTGAGGTGTTGTGAGGAATTATCCTCAGGGGAGGGATGTGTTTGTTAGAAGAGTTTTGTTTCCAAATGAACCTAATCCAATTCTTTCTCTCCAAATGAAGACTTCATAGAAAAAAGAATATTTGAAATGAAGTTTTAAAGAATGAATAGAAATCCATCAGATGAAGAGAAAAAACCAGCAAAGGCAGAATTGAGCATTAACCTCACAAGTATAGGTTATGTTCATGAGGGTAATGAGGAGCCCATAAGAGATTAACATAAAAAGTCAGATATAGTATACTGAGAACAGCTTGTGGAGGACCTTGAAAACCAAGTAGAAGAGTTTGAACATGTCTTATCAGTCAATAGCAGATTATTAGAGATGTCTGAGCAGAGAAGTGGGTTCTCAAAAAAATAATAATCAGGCTGGGCTTCCTACTAAACTTTGTTCATGGTATCAACTGAAAAAAGACCTCATTTGAAGAAAGAGCTGCTAAATGGTCCTCAGGAAGACTTATCTTCCTGAGTTCAAATCCAGCCTCAGACACTTACTAGCTGTTTGACCTAGACAAATCACTTAAGCTCTGTTTGCCTCAGTTCTTTATCTGGTAAAATGAGCTGGTGAAGGAAATGGCAAACCACTCTAGTATCTTTGCCAAGAAAACCCCAAATGGGGTCACAACAAGTTAGACAAGACTGCAAAAATGACAGAAAACAAACTTGAAAAAAACTGGTTTCTTAGAATCTGCAAACCTTAAAGTGTTTTAGAAATGTGAGTTATTTCTTTCTTTCAAAATCATAAAGTAAGGGGATTAATTTGATTTCCCAAAGGAATTCCATATAATTCTATACTTTCATTTAGTCACTCAGTGATTTAGTAAGTGTCTACAAGCAGAGGTACTGACCTAGGTATCCAGAGAATGTCCTAAGCTAGAATGCTCCCCTATGAAATCTAAAATGACATAATCAGCAAAATATTTTATTTATGATTATTATCTTATTGAATTATCTACTATATAAAAGTATTAGTTTATTACTTATTTTACTTTATAATTTAAAATATTTAATCTGTACATAACTTTTCAGAATATCTTTTGTTTAAGAACAAGTACACCTGGTTAACTTTTTAAAAGACATCAGGAGGGGCAGATGTGATATCATAGGATCATTCTTCTAAGAAGGTGGAAGGGACAGCAGAAGCCAACCAGTCCAATCTCTTCATTTTTCTTTAAACCCTTACCTTCCATTTTAGAATCAGTACTGTATATTGGTTCCAAGACAGTAGAGCAGTAAAGGCTAGACAATGAGGGTTAAGTAACTTGCTCAGGATCGCCCAGCTAGGAAGTGTCTAAATCTAGATTTGAACCTAGGACCCTATCTCTAGACCTGACTCTGTATCTACTGAGTCGCCTATCTTCCCCCCAATCCCTTAACTTTATAAATCAAGAAACTGAGACCAAGGAGGCTCTGTGGATAATGGTATTTGAACCTAGGGCATCTTCACATCAAACCAAGGGCTACTTCCATCTTGTAGCTTGATCATAGAATAATGGGATTCCAAGATGACAAAAGCAGAAATTAAACTAGAGACAACACTGGTTTTTATGTAGAATATTATGCTAATCTTTATTGGAAAACAAGTAAAAAGGGCCACATGAATACATCATGTTGGGAGGGAACAGTTCAGTGATGCCAAAAGGTCTTTTGATAATAAGCTAGAAAAGAGAAGCAATACTTGTTTGTTGATTTTTCCCCCCAAACAGATTATCAAGGTAGGATAAATAGTTCACAGAAAAATATATTTTTGGTTATAAAAAATTCCATTGAACAAAGAGCAGCATAAAACCTTGTTAATGAGTTTTCACATAATTAGAAAAAATCATTCATTTTTTAACCAATTGATTAAAAAGCCAATCACAGTATAACAGAGACAGTGTCCCAAGTTCTTAGTCAGCCACACCCTACCCTGTGGCTATCACCAGGGGCTTTCTCAACCTAAACTCATAATCTCATCTGGACACTTGGGCAGGGAGAAAGCAGTTAGGGTTGGGTCCAGTGGATAGCTCAACCTACTGGGCAAACACACAATGTTCAAGAAAGACAATAGAAAACATAAGACATGGCACTTATAAAAGCAGAAAAGCCACAAGGTCCAGAACAAACTATTAGTTTAAGAAATCAGGCAGATACAAGGTCTGTTTGTACCTAGAACAAAATATATTAACTCTTAACTTTGCCTAAAGAAGTCTTAGCCTAGGTTTGTCTTTTATATACAACTTAAGTCCACACCTCAATGTCTGATTAACTGGATATTTTTTCCATCATTTATTTTTTTGCTTTAAAATAAAAATTCAATGCTATCCACTTCCAGAGGAAGAACTGTTGGAGTCGGATGGATGTAGATCAAAGCTTACTATCTTTCACATCAGTGTATTTAGGGTTTTGGTTTTGTATATTTTGGTCTTGTGCCCTTGAAGTGCACCATAGATTTTCCAGGATGGAACTGGTTTTGTATGAGTGTGTTCAAATTGGGAAGTATGTTTTGCATGATAATAAAAATAAAATTAAAAATAAATAAAATTAAAATTCAAGTTTGCAAATTTAATCGAAAAAAAAAAAAAACTCTTCTTCCCCACTTCAAAATCCTTGTTTCAAACATAACTCACTTCCAGAAACCAGCATGTTTAGACCTCTAAGTCTCTTAGGAGATGTCCCCAACATTTCCAGTTAGAAAATACAATTTAAGTTAGGAAATATACTTATTTATAACTTTATTTCACTATGATGGTCTAACTTGGTTCTACTGCCTTGGAGAGCCCTCAGCAAAAAAGGAAAAAAAAAAGAAAAAAGATATCTTGTATGTGCCCTTGAAGTGCAACGTTGCACCATAGATTTTCCAGGATGGAATTGGTTTTCAATTTTTTTAAGGGTTTAAATGAGGTCTTGTAAAAGGATTATCAGCTGTAGGATCATATGTCCTAATTTTCAGTTTGAAAGACACATAAGCACACGGCATGTGATAACCAGATGGTGTGAGCTGTCTCTGCATGAAAACAGCTAGATGTAACTAAATGTCCTTTTAGAAATGGTTGTTTGTGGGATTGGGGTTCTAGGGGGGTTTGACTTCGGTGGGTTTAGAGGGGTTTTTTGGAGGGAAAAGGTGTTTTTGTCATTTGTTTTTGATAGGTAAAGAAAAAGGAATGAGGACAAGTGATTTCATCAATATATATCATCAGTATTTCCCAATGTGAAAAGTTCCTCCATCAAAGCAGATGAGCAACTTCTCCAAACTTCAGATCTTAGTCATCTGGGACGCAGAGAAAAAGCTAAGCCATTTTTTGCACATGGTGGCAGTCACTCAATGTGGCAGGTAAGAATTGAATTCTAGTCTTACTAACTCCAAGGCCAACTCTCAATCCACTATGTCCCACAATGGCTCTCATTACCATAAATGATTACTCTTGGAACAAATATATAGGATTGGAATCAACCATTTTAATTTTATTAAACCATAAACTATGAAATGAGGCCTGGATATCTCATTGAAAAAGTGCTTCAGGAGACCCCAAATATCACCTATTCCAGCCTCTTGTCCCATGGAAAAATTCTTTAACATCCCTGTCAGTCTATTGTTCTTGAATACTCCAAGGGAGCTGACCCTTTTTTTGAGACTATCTATTGAATTTTTGGACAGCAGTGGCAATAAATAAAAAACGATAATAACCCAGAAGGAAATTATGTAGCTGCCCATTTTAAAGTATATGATTCATTCAGGAACAGGATCTTCTCAGTGGAAAGGAAGAATAAAGTGCTACATGTTTGCCATTCTCCCTTGAATTCCTTGGAAATTAAAAAAAAATTTATTTAAAGTATTTTTGCAAATGTTTAATTCTTGCAAGCCATTAAAAGCTGCAAAGACCTACATCTGCATTCAACTTTATTTGGAATTTTGAATCATCATTTATTTTTAAAGGGCTCTGGACAAACTCCTGTACTTCTTTAAAACATGTAAAAACCTTGAATTGTAAAATCAGGCACTGTAACCAAAATCCAGAGAACAAACTTTACACACCTAAAACATGAATGTGTTTTTTCAATACAAGAAAATTAAGTTAGTCCAAAAACCATACATGCCCTAGACAGGGAACACCATGCTAACCTAGAAGTTGCCCCATTAAAAAGGCAACTAAAGCCTGGTATGTAACCACATATGTTGGATTTCACAGTGGAAGGGTTGCCAATATTCATCATTTATGCCGTGAAGTGCCAACATCTTTTCTTCAATTCACTTTCATGATCACTTATTATGTGTCTACCCTATATGAGGGAGAATGAAAAGATAAAAAAAATTGCATATCCCCTGCCTTCAAAGAGTTTACTGTCCACTAGAGGAGGATACAAGGAAAATAGTACATATTCGTATAAATAAAATACAAGAAGTATAGAATTTGATGAAGGCAGAGAAGAGACTCTGACTAGATATTCTAGGGAAATCTGAAAAGTTATGGAGAGAGGGAATGAACGTAGGAAGATTTCTGAAAGGAAATACAACCCAGCCATGAAAGATGGTCCATTAAAAATGCAGAGAAAATTATGACAGTGGCATAAAGAATATGGCGCTAGACTTGGAGTCAAGAAGACCTGGGTTCAGGTAGCACTTGGGGAACCTCCCCAGGCTACAGTGTCATCATCTGTTGGATGATGAGATTGGACCCAGTGACCTCTAAGGTCCCATCCAGCTGTTAATCTATGATCCTATGTTAAGTAGAGAATCAGCCTGTTGTCCAGGTTAGTTGAAACATAGAGAACAGAGAAAAGAATGAGGTTAAATAAGGATGGAAATGTAGGTAGAGGCCAGACTGCTAAGAGTCTCCCAGAAGTTTGCATTTCATTGTGGTTCCTGACTGCCCATAGGGTTGTTTTTGGTTTTTTTTTTTTCATGATAATAAATGACAAATAACAACAAGAGGCAGAAAACAGATTTTTCTTGAAGTATGGTTCATTCTCAGTGACCTCATTTCTTAGCACTGGGTTTGATATATAATAAGTGCTTAATAAGTTTATTGTAGAGAAGGCAGTGATTTGGATAACCCAAAGTATATGTGTGTGTGCACATCTCTGTCTTATGTGTCGGTGTACTATATTATTATATGACTCTCTGCAACATCAGATTCCCTTTCCAAAGCCTCTTTGAACCCATGCAGATAATAAAATGAGTTTGTTCATTCCTTGAGTACACAGCAATTGATAGGAAAAGAGACAAAAGCTCCCAGGCAAGCTCTGTGGCCGTAGGATACTAACTAGTGATTAGCACCCTAATCACTGGCCTCAAATACTTCCTAGCTAGATGATCCTGGGCAAGTTATTATGTGGCCCAATACACAGTTATTAATTCCTTTAAAGTTTAATGTAAATTATATTTTTGAAAGTTGAATCAATTTATTCTGTACTTTATAAGTAGGTTTTTCTTGGGACATTCATATTTCACCTACTCTTCCCACACTGATCAGGGAAATGGGTGCAGGGGTGGAGGGAATTCCAAACCTGAATCCAATCACTCAGCTTTTGGCAGGTTTCAGTCCAAGAATGCTTTATGAAGACTTGGGTTGGGGATAATAGCAATGCAATGAGCAGGTGCCAGATAATCAAAGAAAGAAAGACATGTTTATTCTATAATAGATAATTATCAAGTGCTACATTTGGGTTAAAAAAAAATCAGCATCACAAGTAGAGGATTAGAGAAGTGAAGGCTGGACAGAAGCTCGTGAGAAAAAGGACTGAGGAGTTTTATTGAATTATAAGTTCCAAGTTCAGAGTGTCATGGAGAAGCTAAAAAAGTCAGGGAGATCTTGAACCACATTCACAGAAGTTGTATCCACAGCAGGAGAGGCTATAGCTCTGCCTTCTTCTGCCTTGATCAGATTATAAGTAGTGTGTTCATATCTGGACAGGACGTTTTGAAAAGGTTATCGTCAAGACTGAACCAGTTCAGAGTAGAGTCACACAGATGGCAAAGGAACAAAAATCAACATCTCTAAGGATTGATGAGAAGATCCGGGGATGTTTAGCTTTGAAAAGAAAATATTTCTTTGTGGGCAGAAAGTAGAAAAGGGGAGAAGCAGAACTTTAGGCTTCCAATATTTGAACACCTACCATGGGAAGGAGTAATTACAACTGTTTTTGAACTTTTTCCAAATCCTAGAACCAGGGAATGGGATTTAAAGGGAAGCAGATTCCCTATATGAAATAGTAAAAGTTTTAATACTTTTAGAACTCTTCTAAAGTAGCATGTTTCTTACTCATTACTTGATGTAAGAAAAAAAATTCCTAAACCTTAGAAATAGTGCAAAAGCAGAATGAACTGCCTCAGAAAAGAGCAAGTTCCCCTAAAAACTAAGTCTTCAAATAAAGACTGGATAACCATTTGTCAGGGATGTTGTCAAAGGTTTTCTTGTTGCACTGTGTGTTAGATGAGATAATTTCTGAAAACCCGAGAAGCTCTGAGATTCTAGTGATCCTAGTAACTATGTTGCTTTTATATCACATCCTCTATCCAAAGAAAATAAATCAGCAAAGGTTTGTGACTAATAGGCCAGAAAAACAGAAATGGATTTGTGAGATAAATATAAAAACAAAGGTCCCTTCTAACTTCAAAGTTCTATGGTCCCAAATAAATATGATATTGTTCCATCAGCTCTGCAAATCAGAAATCATAGATTCAACCTGAGGGTAAAAAAAAAAATACAGATCTAGGGTCTCTGATGGATTACAGATTTTTAAAAATAGCTAACCTAGTCTGCCCTCCATTTAACTGATAGGCAGGAAAAAAGTGAATCAATTCCATCTACTTCATTAGACTAGCACTATTAGTTTCTGACTTCAGGAGACTATAGATTTTGTTGTTGCTGTAGTTATTTGGTCATTTCAGTATGAATTCTTTGAGAACCCATTTGGAATTTTCTTGGAAGAGATAATGGAATATTTTGCCATTTCCTTCTCCAGCTCCTTTGACAGATGAGGAAACTGAGGCAAACAGGGTTAAGTGACTTTCCTAGGGTCACCCTAGTATCTGAAGCCAGATTAGATAAATTCCTGACTCCAGGCCTGATGCTCTACCCACTGCACCATCTAACTGCCCCCAAGGACTATGGATTCCCCTTGGAAAAGAGAAAGGTAAGATTCTGGAATCTCGAGGGACACAGATTAGATCTAAAAGGCAATAAATTCCAAGTCATGTAGTGGTTCATTTAAATTAGTTCAATGACAAACAACAGATTCGGGAGAACTACTTCCAAAGGCAAAGGAAAACTATGAAGGGGAGTTTAGAGATTATCTAATCTAACCCCATTATTTTACAAAGAAGGAAACTGAGGCCCAGCTACTGTTTCTGAGGCAAGATCTGAAACCAAGTCATCCTGATCCCAAGCCCAACTCTCTCCATTACATAATGCTTCTCCAACTACAGAAGTCACCTTCCCCCTACTCAACACAATAAAACAGAAGGTGATATAGTCCAAAAAAAGAGTAGTAGAACAAAGCTGATCATAGAGAAGATACTTTTCTTTTCTTTTTTTTTGTAGCAGAGAGAATCCTACTGAGTTTTTTAACTAAATTCTCAAGAGGTATGGCAGTGGGATTTCTACATAGAAATCATGTGACTATTTTTTTTTCTTGAATCCTTTGGTGACTTTAGATCCAAATGGACCTCTTGAGAATTTTAATCTCTTAAGGATCAACGTAAGATTTTTCTCCCACTTTATTCATTTGGCAGGCTCCTGTTCATTTGCCTTTCCTGCAGAATGGCTAATGTAGGTCCATACTGCACTCTAAGCAGTAGTGATAGTCTCCACTGCCCAAAGAGGGTAACCTAGATCTGGGCAAGTCCAAAGTCCCAGAGGCACACTACTTATAAAGAAGAAATATTTCCCTCCAAGGATGAGGCCATTTGTCACCCATTTGAGGAATTATGGGCTCCTAAGCCTCAGGCACAGCTGGGTTAAGTTTGTTTTTCTTCATCAGAAACAATAATGCAGTGAAATTTCAAAATGGTGGGGAAGAGCAAGAGAGGGAAAGAGAACAGTGACATTCTACTCTTGAAACTCGAAGTACACAAAAACTGACACAGAGCAAGGGACACTTTGGTTTGAGAACATCTCATTGCTTAACAAAAACAACCATCCATTTTTTTTTTAACAAGCAACATCCTGTTACAAGGTGCAAAAAAAAAAACAAAATGAAAAGGCACAAGTCTGTAAAGACAGAATTAGGAAAATATTTACAAATCATGTCAGAAATCAGTCTTTTGTACTTGCCAAGATTTTTCAAAAGTGCCTTTTTGCCTATTAGGACAGGCACGCAGTAAAACATTTCTTCACAGCATCCCTACAAAGAAAGTACAAATAGTAAGGACACAGACACAGAAATGAAGCTTTGATTTCTCATACTATATACCCTTCAAGAAACGCAAAAATGGCTGTAAAAGTACAGACTGAGGAAAATCAAGGAGTTGCATACGATGTGGCTTGTACTTTAAAGGAGTCACTACAGAAGCTACCACAATCCTAAGTAAAACAGTCCTCGTGGACTTTCTTCACCCCATGCTGCTGGCAGAGCCTTCTCAAGGGACAGATAACAGGTCCCTCTTCAGACTCATCTTGGTCATCAGCTCAAAGGGGATCTCTAGAGACACTAAACACAGCTTCATACTTAACACAGCTGTGATAATCTCTGTACCCATTGCAGCACAAAGGCTCCTAATTCCCTGATCTCTAGACTTTTGATGGGGCCCCAGCCCATACTTCTATTAAAAATGTTGGAAGCAATAGGAGGGAGAAGGGATGACATTTACAGCTGAAAAGGCTTTCCATTCAATAGCTTAGGGCTTAGTGCTGGAAAGGGGCTCAGAGTTCATTTAATCAAAGCTCTTTATTTGAAAGTCCTCCATGTATAGAGAGTATATCAAGTCACAGATAATTTATGAAATTAAGAGATTCTTTTTATTTTTAAATCTGCCATCTTCATGCCTACCATTGACATGCCATTTAAAACCTAGACCATTAAAATAAATAAATAAATAAAATCTATACCATGGTGAGAGGAAGTAGAATATGAATATATCCAACTCAGATAGCATATTGATAAATGCTAATCCAGAGTAAATTCAACTACTCAAAGAATTATGCAAAGATAAAAAAAGTTTTCCCAGGCTAATTACCATCAAATTGGAAACCCAAGTCTAGTGGGCATCTGCTTATTTTTAGATACAGAGGTTGATCGCTTGTAATAAATAAAGCTTTTTCTTTCATGTAATTTTCCAGCTTTCCTAAGTTCCCAACACAAGTGTTAATTTGGTGCTCCCTGCCCAAGGAATGAAGGTTGGCTACCCTATGTTAAAGATTATCACTGTGGTCATCAACATCACTGATTAGGGCTTATTTCAAACTAATGGTTCCAAGTGGAGCCACTCAGTGCTCTTAATTATTATAACGTAGACCTTGTTCTACTAGCAGAGGCTAAAAGACAGTGGTAGAGGGGTGGGCAACATGTAGGGCAGTCTCTGACAAAAATGTCCTTCTAACATATACAGAACCTCTCATTTTATCCCTATCTAGGAATAGTACTTATGTGAACAATAGTAGTTTTGGAAAAGGCTTGGTGATTATAGGTTTAAGGTTAAAAAGAGAGAATAAAGAACCAAAGGTACCAAAATTGAGATGTTCAACAACATAAATATTATTGATGTTGCTTCAGAATCAAAATTTTAGAGTTGGAAGGTAAGTGGGGCCTGAGAAGTAAGATAATTGGCCCAAGATCATAAAACTACTTAATGTAAGAAATGTGTGGCTAGAATACATCTCCCAATAAATAATCCGATGCTTTTTCCAATTACAAGGAATTTTAGGAAATGGTTTTCCATTACTGATTGAATGAAAAAAAGAGAAACGGTGTATTATAATGCTTCCATCAAATCCTCAATGATAATAATGGTCTATCTGCTTTAAGAAAATTCACTTGTGAGATATTTTTTAGTAGACTATGTTTATATTAAATGCATTGCTATAAAATAAAGTATTTTGGACCTTGCTTACCTTGCAAATGGTATGTAGGAAATACTGTACCTGGAGAGAAAGAAAATATTCAAATCACATCCAAAGTACTGACCTTTCCACTGGTGTAACCCACACTCCCTTACATCATTGTCCTTGTGCCAATGGCACATTTGCAAATCACTGGCCTGGGTCAGGAGGATCATGTGTGACCACAGAATAGAACAAAGAATAGGTTGTGTGGAGAGAAAATTCTATGACTTTAACCTCATCAGCACAGTACTCTACATAAATGATCTCAACTAAAAGCAACAAATTTCTAATCGATGAAAAAAACATAGAAGACTAAAAGAAAAAAATATGAGTCTCAAACTATCCCCAGTTTTAAAATCTTCCCCACTTCATATGTATGAGTATGTGTATATTCACACACAAAAATAGATTCAATTTTATTTTGTGTGATTATTGGTGCTCATCAAATCTGGAAGCTTCTGAACAACCCAGAACCTTTGGTCTCCTATGTTTCTGAATTTTGATCACACACATATATACATTCTCATTGTCTCTCCATGATATTATGTATATGTAAATGCATAGATGTAGATAATGTGTAAGATATATGCCTAATATTGATATGTATAATATGGATGTAATATGCTGTTTTACAAATATACATGCAGGTATATATACACATATGTATACATATATTATATCCATCACATTATATATGTTGTATAATATATATCATACACACACACACACAGAAAGAGAATGCATGGATTCAAAATTAAGAAATGTTAAAGGGAAACTAAATGGATAGAGTCAGGCCTGAAGATAGGAGGTCCTGGGTTTAAATTTGATCTCAAATTTTACTTCCTAACCGTGTGACCCTGGGCAAGTTCCCCAAGTGCCAGCCCTTACCACTCCTCTGCCTTAGAATCGATGTTTAGTATTGATTCTAAGACAGAAGGTAAGGCTGGGGTGGGGGGAGGAAGGAAGAGAGGGAAAGAGAGAGGGAGGAAGGGATAAAAGATGGAAGGAAGGAAGGAAGGAAGGAAGGAAGGAAGGAAGGAAGGAAGGAAGGAAGGAAGGAAGGAAGGAAGGAAGGAAGGAAGGAAGGAAGGAAGGAAGGAAGGAAGGGAGGGAGGGAGGGAGGGAGGGAGGGAGGGAGGGAGGGAGGGAGGGAGGGAGGGAGGGAGGGAGGGAGGGAGAGAGGGAGGAAGAAAGGAAGGGAGGGAGGGAGGGAGGGAGCAAGGAAGGAGGGAAGGAGGGAAGGAGGGAAGGAAGGGAGGAAGGGAGGAAGGGAGGAAGGAAGGGAGGAAGGGAGGAAGGAAGGGAGGAAGGGAGGAAGGGAGGAAGGGAGGAAGGGAGGAAGGGAGGAAGGGAGGAAGGAAGGAAGGAAGGAAGGAAGGAAGGAAGGAAGGAAGGAAGGAAGGAAGGAAGGAAGGAAGGAAGGAAGGAAGGAAGGAAGGAAGGAAGGGAGGAAGGGAGGAAGGGAGGAAGGGAGGAAGGGAGGAAGGGAGGAAGGGAGGAAGGGAGGAAGGGAGGAAGGGAGGAAGGGAGGAAGGGAGGAAGGAAGGAAGGAAGGAAGGAAGGAAGGAAGGAAGGAAGGAAGGAAGGAAGGAAGGAAGGAAGGAAGGAAGGAAGGAAGGAAGGAAGGAAGGAAGGAAGGAAGGAAGGAAGGAAGGAAGGAAGGAAGGAAGGAAGGAAGGAAGGAAGGAAGAAGAGGAGAAGGAGAAAGCCATCACAATGTGGCAATCAAAAACTTCCTACAGAGGCAAACATTCAATCTCATTACTAAGTAAAAAAATATGATAGCCAAAGGCAATCCTGATTTAGGTACAGGTCCATTTGCAAAACTCTTCCATATATACACATCATATAGTCTCACAAAATGATGAAAACCCATGGAAGGGTTAAGAGTTGCCCACAACGTGAGGAAAAGCGAAGAGACAGAAATCAGATACTTTAAAAAGGCTGTAATTCCAAATGAAGGTGATGAAAGATACCCTTGCTGTACAAACTCAGTTGGACATAATTAAGCCAGATGCTCATTGCTTTTCATACCCCACTCCCCACCCATCCTTCCTAATCCTCCTACTTGACAGGTATTGACTTTTGACTTTTATCTCCTTAAGCTACATTAACCCAGAAATGCCAGAACTTGGGTGGAGATAAGACAGAAATATTCTTTTTAAATTACTATCTTCATCTCTCCCCTAACACCCACCCCAGGACTTTGCACAGAATAGACACCTGATACATCATCATTGTTTGAATTAATGAATAATATTACTTACCACGTCAAAGCCAAAGATTGCAAAATGCAGAAAATGAGAGCAAGTCCCTTGTTGTGCCACTGAAAAAAAAGAAGAAAGTAATTACGTTTGAGGTTTTTCTTTTTAATAGGTTTGCAACTAGCATAAGCCAGAGAGACTTGGAAGGAAAGAAAATCATACTCACCCAGAAAGCAGAACACAGAGTGAGGATAAGACACAACTAGAGGAGAAAATGGAGATATTCATTAAAATTATTAAGATACAGAAAAGCAAGTTTAGATTTTATATAAGATAGACTTTGGCAAAATAAATGTCTCCTGTCCAAAAAAAGAGAGATAGCTAAAAGTTTGCCTTACTCTGAACAATCTTTTCCTCTAACCAAAAAGGTTTCTAAACTATATCCATCATTCCTGACAAGCACATAAAAAGTATGATTCCTTACCACACAGTGCCCAAAACCTTATTTTAAATAACTGAATATATACACATGACAGATGAATTAGGAGTCAAACTGCCTAACAAAGAGCCTCATCAGTTATAAAAGGAAAAATGGCCTCTCTGTCCCTCTAGCCCACCTCTAATCTGCTGCTCTGACAAAGGGCTAAGAAACACTGTCCCACAAACAAACATAATCCTCTTCCAAAAAACACATTTATATGCAAAATTCTTTTAGCTTAAAAAAAAAAATTCTTGAGTTACCAAGCCTTGAGGAAATACATGTTGACATCAAACTCATCACACCTTAAAGAGATAAAGGGATCAATCTGCCATCATGCGGTTTCCATAGGTCCCTGAAAGTCATCTTCAAATGAGATTTGTCCAGGTCAGACAAAGAATGACTGATAAGACCTGATACTTATGAATTCTTCCATTCATGTCCCTCCCTCCTGGGATCTTAAGCAAATGACAAATGTCTTATTCCACAGTACATGTCTTCCACTGTTAGATGATTCAGAAAATATGGCAGCAGCAGCTATAATTGTATTCTTTGTTATAGATAACATGAAAATAAAATGTACAACCAAATCTGAGCTCATAGTAGAATAGGCTGAAATGAAATAGACTGAGAGAAAAAAAGGATTTCAGAGGTCATCTAATCACACCCCCCCATTTTTATTTTGAAGGAAACTGAGGCCCAGAGCTATATAGCACCCACAGGAAGGATGCTGTGAGTTCAAAGGAAGGAACAATGTAAAGCAGTTGGGCTAGATGATCTAAGTTCCCTTCCCTCTATAAATCCCTCAATTCTAGGTAGAATGGAATAGTCTAGGGAGGCTTCAGAGTAGAAGTTGTACTTGCGCTGGGCCTGGAATGAAGGAATAGCCAGAGAGATGAGAAGAAGACACCAAAGGTAGAGGTAACAGCATCTGCAAAGGTGCAGAGAGGATAGAATGAACATGGCAGCAGGGAGAGAAGGTGAGAAGATGAAAACAAGACTGAAGGTACCAATCAAGAATGGAGAAAAGGAATGCTAATCCTGGCAAACTAGGTTACATCAAAAGAAGGAATTTTTGTATTTCTGAAGGAAAAGAGGAGGCATCTGGGTTGGGTAAGTTCCCATCTTCCCCAGAAGGCTAACACTCCTCTTTTAATTAACCCATCAGTTAAGAAACTACAATCTTGACAGGCATTGCCCTCTGGAGGAGCTCACTAGAAATGGCACTTCTAAATCACAAATGAACTACTTGTTAAAAGAAGACTGTTATAACTAGATGAAAAGAAATTACTTTAACATCAATTCTAGGATGGGGAATAGTTCAAAGCAAAGACAAAGAAATAAGTAGTATAGAAATTACTATTTTTTTTAAATCAGACTTTGCAACAGAATTTTAAATTCCCCATTTGGAATCCTGGCTAAAATTCAATCCTTACCAACATCACGATGGTTGCAATCAGTCGTGTAGTCTCAAACATACGCTTCAACTGCTTCACTGGTCCCATGAGAAAGATAGTACTAGAGTGAGCAAAACATACCCTGTCAGACCAGTAGAGCGAAATAAACACAATAAGCAGCATCATAACAGTTTTTTCTCCATCCCTTCATGACAGATGTCTTTGAGAGACATCTAAGAAAGATACCCCATCCACAATCACAAACCAGGGAGCACATTCAACCCTCCATCCATGAAAAATGGATTTTAATTAGTTTGATTAGAGTTTTAAAAAGAAATCCTTTCCCTGCTCCCCATTTTTTTTTCCAAAATGAGGTATGAATAAAGATGGAGGGAGAGATTAACTGGTAACTGAAACAACCAACAAGGCAAAGTACAAGGAGGTTCTGGTAATTTATACGATTCCTCCCTGAGAAAACAATAACATCCCCATGGTTTTACTACTATGATAACTAGAAATGAATACTATCCAGCATAAGCCAACATTATGGCGCCAAACATTAGCCATACATGAACGTGTGTGTGTGTGTGTGTGTGTGTGTGTGAGAAAGAGAGAGAGAGAGAGAGAGAGAGAGAGAGAGAGAGAGAGGGAGGGAGAGAGAGAGGGGGAGAGAGAGAGAGAGAGAGAGAGAGAGAGAGAGAGAGAGAGAGAGAGAGAGAGAGAGAGAGAGAGGAGACAGACAGAAAAAGAGCAATTGAGAAGATTTTCAGTAGACAACAAAGTGACAAGGAAAAATTAAATCAATATCTGTAAAGAACTGTAACTTTGTAATTAAGAATAACATTTATTTAGCACTTACAATGTACCAGACTAAGTGTTACAATTACCTCATTGGATCCTCACAATAACTCTATAAAGTAGGTGTTACAATGAGCCTCATGTTAGAGATGAGAAAACGGAGGCAAAGGAAGTTGAGTGACTTGCCCAGGATCACATAGGTAGTAAGTATCTCATGCTGGATTTTAACTCGGGTCTTCCTGACTCAAAGTCTAGCACACTGTACCACCTAGCTGCCCATATTAGAGCTGACATACCTATAACATGGATATGTGTATAGGTGATGCTCTTCTATCATTACCAACACTTTTCATGTTATAGTCTTTTAAAGTCAGAAGAACTCTTCATAGAAATTCCCATTTGATCTTCACAACAACCCTGTGAGTTTAAGTGCCTTGAGTATACTTTTTTTAAATTTTATTTTATTTTTTCAATTAATGAAAATTTTATCTTTTCTCCTTAACTCCTCCCTCACCCCCAATAAAAAAGAAAAACAAACTCCTTGTAATAAATAAGCAGCCATAAAAAACGAATTTCCACATTATATCCAAAAAATGTCTCAGTTTGTACCCTGAGTCTCTTTTTCAAGAGGTGGGCAGCCTGTTTCATCATGCAATTATATTTGCTAACTTCAATGATGAGTATTAAATTCAAACTGTTCTCCTGGTTCTGCTCATTACACTCTATCAATTCTGTAAAAAATAGACTTGAATCCAGGACTTCAATCCCCAGAAGCCCTTGCTCCACTTCCCCAGAATGCTTTGTAATCTCAGTGAAAACCTCACCTGGGCCGAGAACGAGATGGGGTATTTAACCTGATTGCAAAGACTTTTGTGTCTTTTTTCTTCCCTGTTTTCCGCTTGCAAGCAGGTGTGACTCTTTTCATAATGTAGGTGAGGTTGTGTCTAGGCCTCTCTCTGGCCTGGACACGTGCTTTCTTATGCTGTATTTTCTTTAATTAACCTTTAATAAACCTCATAAAAATATAATACTCCTTGCAGAGAGAAACTAATTTCTTCCTGCCTCAGTCTCCCAAAATTTTAATCTTTACAGTTCACAGGAGTCTCCCCAGGTATCTCTGAAATTGCCTCCCTTGATCATTTCTTATAACATAACACTATTCTATTACATTCATATGCCATCTTTGTTCTACCATTTCCCAACTGATGAATAGCCCCTTGGTTTCCAGTTTTTACCAAATCAAAAAGAGCTGCTACTAATATTTCCGTGTAAGTCATCAGCATTTCTATATATCTCCAACACATCTCAGCAGCAAGAATTAGAAAGAGAAATTCCATTTAAAATCACCCTAGACAATATAAAATACTTAGGAATCCATCTGCCGAGACAAACACAGGAACTATATGAACACAACTACAAAACACTCTCCACATAATTAAGACTAGATCTAAACAATTGGAAAACCATTAACTGCTCATGGGTAGGATGAGCTAACATAATAAAAATGACCATCCCACC
Organism: Monodelphis domestica; assembly: GCF_027887165.1. Taxonomy (NCBI): domain Eukaryota; kingdom Metazoa; phylum Chordata; class Mammalia; order Didelphimorphia; family Didelphidae; genus Monodelphis; species Monodelphis domestica. Next base: position 62,710,383 of record NC_077228.1, on the reverse strand, counting down.
AAACTTATTTACTTATTTAGTGCCATACCCATTGAACTACCAAAAAAACTTTTTTTACTGAATTAGAAAAAACCATAACAAAGTTCATTTGGAGAAACAAAAGATCAAGGATATCGAGGGAAATCATGGAAAAAAAAGTGAAGGAAGGAGGTCTTCCAGTCCCAGATCTCAAACTATATTATAAAGCAGTGGTCATCAAAACAATATGGTACTGGCTAAGAGACAGAAAGGAGGATCAGTGGAATAGACTTGGGGTAAGTAACCTCAGCAAGACAGTCTTATGATAAACCCAAAGATCCCAGCTTTGGGGACCAAAATCCACTATTTGATACAAACTGCTGGGAAAACTGGAAGACAGTTCAGGGTATAAAGAGCCAAATATGGAATCAGGAAGACCTGAGTTCAATCCAGCCTCAGACACTTATTAGTTCTGTGACCTTGGGCAAATCTCTTAACCCTGATTGACTCAGTTTCCTCATCTGCAAAATGAGCTGGAGAAGGAAATAGCAAACCACTCCAGTATCCTCGCCAAAAAGAGTCACAAAGAGTCAGACATGACCAAAAGAACAACTAAATAATAACAACATAGACCCAATGGAAAGTTACAGAGCATGAATACAAAATAAGAGGAAAACAGGAGAACGTTGTCAAAAGTGCTAACACTCAGAATGAACCTAGGCTTGTGACAAATTCTGAAAATAACAAAAAAGGGCTTGGGGGGGGGTATTTTAAATTGAGCTATGAGGCAAAAAGGAAATCACAAAAGAGACTGGACTGTTTGCCTGGCATGAATGGGGTGGGTAGGTATAAGAAATTTTTATTTTGTTTCTATTTTTTTCTAGTAAAAAACACTGGTGTTTGGACTGGTGTTTGGAAAGACAATTCAAAAAAAGTCAGCAGAGCATTTAAACCCAAGATTAGGTTGAAGATAAGAGCCTCTAGTGACGTTCACTCATTGGCATACTACTGGTGCTGAAAAGAACTGGAGGAGGTGATTGCTAAACTAATGTCAGTGACCTCTGAATAATCATGGAGGGGGATAAAACTATGAGACTGGAAGCCTGCAAATATTGTCCCTATTTTCAAAAAGAATATAAGGTAGCACCTGCAAATGATAGGTGAACTACAGGGTACTTCAATTCCTGACAAAATTCTAGAGCATTATTCTAATAGAATATTTAATAAGTATATATCATTAATAATATTTCTATTATTAAATGGAAAGTTTATGAGTATAAAGAAAAGAAAATAGTCAACATGACTTCATTAAGATGTGACTAACCTCAACTCCTTTAATGATAGGATGAATTGCATTTGGGTGAATGCCAAAGAAACAATTACAGGAAGGTATCTAAAATTGTTTCATGTTGTTCTCATGGTAAAATGGAAAGGTCTGGACTAGATAAAAGCATAATTAAATGGACTCAAAACTAGTTGCATGACTAGAACCAAAGAGTACAATTAAAAGTTCATGTCCCTATGAAATGTCTCTAATAGAATGTTAGGTCCCTAAAAGAATGCCCCAGAAATGTAGCAGGATCAGAGAATTTGAGCTAGAAGAGATATATCATAGATGTCATAGATAATCATGGCTATGGCCACCCCTTCCTTACCTTCACTTTACTGATAAAGAAATTGAGTCACAACATGTAAAACCCCAGAGAAATTGTGCATTGGCTATGAGAGGGATTTGGGGGAGAGCAGGGAGAGAACATGAATCTTGTAGCCATAGAAAAATATTCTAAATTAATTAATTAGATAAATTTTTCCAAAAAATAAAAATAAAAAAATTTTTAAATAAGAAATTGAGTTACAGAGTGATTAAGAGACTTGGGAAGGGTCATACAGCTAGAAAGCATCTGATCTGGGATTTGAACCTGGGTCTGATGCCTGATCCAGTGCCCTATTCATTAAGACATGCTGCCTTTGCCTCTTGTTTTTTAGCTTTTTTCAGTGACTTGGATAAAACTGTAAAAGGCATTCTTATCTACTATGCTGATGTTATAAGCCTGACATAAGCAGATAATATATGGGAGATAAAGATTTTACTAAGCAACAATATTAGGCTAAATTTATTGAAATTAAATTTCGCAGGGAGAAATGTAAAGTTCATACCTTGGTTAGAATCATCAAATGTATTAGAACAAGATAGAGAAGAAAATGGACAAGGGGAAAAATATCTGGGGCAAACTCAACATGAAACAAGTATGATTTGGCAACCAAAACAAGACAATGAGAGACACACTGTTCAGAACAAGGGTGGTGAGAGTCCCACTGTATTTAAACAACATCTAGAACATTGTGTCCCATTCTAAGTTTTACATTTTAAAACGACAAAGATCTGCTAGCACACATCCACAGAACAGTAACCAGAATAGTATAGGGGAAAGAAGTCATATAATTGAAAGAGTAGTTGAAGAAACTGGTGGAAGCAACTTTGATGGAAACATTATTATTTTCAAGTCTCTAAAGAACTGTTACACTGAAAAGAGATTAGATGTGTTTCTTTGTTTCAGGGGACAGAACTATAATCAATGAGAGTCAATCTTAGCAGAAGGAAGTAACCAGAACTTCTATGAAACTTTGTGGGAAAAACCTATGTCTGGAATATAGCTCTGGATGGGTATACCTTATTCAAAAGGTACAAGAGAAGTAAAAAGTGGAGGGGAGCAGAGTATCCTTGAACGTCAAAGAAGAATACTACTGTAAGGAAATCAAGGAATCAAAAAAGAGAAGCATGTTGGGGAGGATTCTGGTGAAGACCAAAGTTGGGAGAAACCAAAGTGGTTTTTCTCTCAGAAAGAAAAAATAGGAGTTCTAGAACATTTCACAAGCCTGACACATGATATAGTAGTGATGCAGAACTTCAACTATGCAGTCATTTGGTGAATTCTCTACCAAAAGCAAAGCAGGTGAATTTTGTTATAATATAAAATAATAAACCTAGGAGAAATAATTTAAAAACATCTAGTAGAACAAAAAGTCAAAATATGAGGGAAGCAATGAAGAAAAAATGTAAAGGAGGTGTCTTAGCAGTAACAGATCTCAGATTGTTTTACAAAGGGGTAACCATCAAAACAATCTGGTACTTCCTAAGAAATTGAGTGATGAACAGTGGAATAGTTTACACAGTAACACAAGACCACAATAATCTAGTGTTTGACAAATACCGATATCCAAGATTTGGAGACCAGAAATCACTATAGGGCAAAAACTGCTAGGAAAACTGGAAAATAACTTGGCAGAAATAAGACATAAACAAACATCCCACACCATACACTGAAAAAAGGTCAAAATGGGCACAAGATTCAGACAAAAAGGATAATATAAGTAAATTGGGGGAGCATGGAATATTTTGCCTATGAGATTTATGGATAAGGGAAGAATTTGTGACTAAACAAGAGAAGTAATTGTTTTTTATTGTTGGGTTGTGTCCATTTTTTCATGATCCCATGGGCTTGTCCATGGAGTTTTCTTTTTCTACAAAGATTCAGGAGTGGCTTGCCATTTCCTTCTCCAGTGTCCCAATTTTATAGATGAGGAACTGAGGCAAACAGAGGTTAAATGACTTGTCCAGGATCATATAGCTAGTGTCTGAGACTACATTTGAACTCAGATCTCCCCAATTCCAGGCCCCTAGTCTACCTAGATGTCCCAGAGGGGCATATATATGCTGGAGTTGTGAACCAATGCAATCATACTAGAAAGCAATCTACAACTATGCCCAAAGGGCTCTACATTTGTGAATATTCTTTCACCCAACAATACCACTACTAGAGCTATATACCAAGAGATCAAAGGAAAAAGATTTATATGTTCAAAAATAGTTATATAAGGTTTTTTTGTGGTGGCAAAGAATTATAAATTAAATCCCTACTCATAATGGGGAATGGCGGAACAAGTTGTGGTACATGATTATGATGGAATACTAATGTGCTGTAAGAAATGATGAGCAGGATGCTTTCAGGAAAACTCAAAAAGATTTACATGAACTGATACAAAGTGAAATTATCAGAACCAGGAGAACACTGTACAGTATATTGTATGATGATCAAATATGAATGACTTACCTAGTCTCAGCAATACAATTTAAGACAATTCCAAAAAACTTACAAAGAAAATTTCTATTCACTTCAGAGAGAAAACTGATGGAATCTGAGAGCAAATTCCAACATCCTTTTTTTAAATTTTCTTTATTATTCTTATTTTGGGGGTCTGAATTTTCTTTTGCAATCTAGCTAATATGGAAATGTTTTGCATGACTGTATATGTATAATCAATATTACATTACTTAACTTTTCAAGGTGAAGAAGGAAAGAATTTAGAACTAAAAAAATTTTAATAAATATTTTAAAATTTCATGTAAACAAAATGTATTTGGGGAAAAACATTTTTTTAATTTAAAAAAGAGCAGAAAACAACTTCATTTGCTTTGCTAATCATTTCATCCTTCAAAATATGGAGAAATCAACCAAAGATAATTATTTTCTGAATTTATGTCTCACTAACAGGGAAAAAGAGTAAAATGTTACTAGTGAGGGGACCTCAACCTTTCCTTGTCAGAAGTAGATAAATCCAACCAAAAAAAAAAACAAGAAATAAGGCCTTTGTCAATCTTTATTTATAAAAATCTTCCCAAATTTGTTGTTTCCCTTCTAATCTTCATTAGTTTTGTTTGTACAAAACCTTTTTAATTTAATGAGAGCCTTTGTGGAAGTGACTATTTCTAACTAAAATCTGTGATTGAGAAAGCCAACCCAAGTTTGACTTGCACCCTGAATTTAAAACAGCTTTCAAAGGAATCAGAAGGATATAGGCGATCTCATAGACTGTGGTGGATACTATTTTTAAAGTGGAAATTAACACAGGCTGGAAGGGAAACTCAGGAATGAAATTCTGATGAGGAAGAAAAAGGGGAATCTTGTAGGAAGAGATCTATGTGACTGCAGAAGTAACTTACCAACCAATTTAAATTTTTAAAAAGGTATGTACAAACATGGCTAATGTGGAACTATGTTTTGCACGATTGGAAATGTATAATATATCAAATTGCAACTATCTCAAGAAAGGGGAAGAAGGAAGGAGGGAGAAAATTTGGAACTCAATTTTTTTTACAAATGAATATTAAAAATTGTCTTTACATGCAATTTTTTAAAATTACTTAAAATTTAAAAATAATTTTAAAAGGTATGTACAGAAGATGGAAGCAAGTACAAAAATAAAAGATAATGAATATAAACAGTGTCATGAATACGAAAGCTCAGAATGAGCTGGTTGATAATCAAAGCTAAGGACCACACAAAAAGGGGTTGATGATTTTTGAAACTATGTTATAGTTTAACTATATTTTTTTAAAAACACTTATTTTTTCTCATTCTTTGAAAATGTTATTTAATTAATTAATTAATTTTGAATTTTTTTCCATGGTTACAAGATTCATGTTTTTTCCCTGCCCTACCCCCAACCCCCCTCCTGTAGCCAACGTACAATTCCTCTGGGAAAAAACACTTTTATTGACTCTACTAAAAACAGTACAAAAGGAAACAGGCTACTAGAAAGAAGGATTAACATTAGCTACTTTTCATCAATCAATCAAATAATCAATCAACAGATATTAAGTGCCAACTATTTGCCATCATTGAGGTAGGCACTACAGATAAAATGTTAAAAGTAAAAAGAGTCTACCTTTGAGGGACATGGACTTACATGTATGGATATGTACAAAACAAATACTAAGTGATTTGGCATATGGAGACACTAGCTTTTGGGGGAATCATAAAAGTCTAGAAGGTGATACTTGAATGGAGCCTTAAAGTAAACTAAGAATTCTAAGACATGGAGGTGATATAGGAGAAAATACCACTGCTTGGGGTGGTGGGAATAATGGCAATAGCAAAAGAAAGAAGAGTTGCTCAATTATTAGTCTGTTTCTAAGACAGAACAAAAATGACCAAAAGAGAATTGATAAACAAGAAAAATAAAAAGATAATACGAGAGCAATAGCAGGCTTTGATGAATTCAAGTCACCAAGCCCAAATACTACATCCTGGGGTTCAGAAAGGACTAGCATATGGGATTGCTGAGCCAATGGGTATGATGAATGAGATCATGGGAATGAAGAGACATTAGAGGATAGCCCCAACTCACCTTTTCATGGAAGTGAGAGGTTCATAGGTATTGTACACATTTCGCACATTTTCAGGATTTTTTAATCTATTGTACTGATTTTCATCTCTCTTTTTGCCTTTATTTTCTTTTAAAAGTACTAGTTTTTATCACTCTATTGCAAATATTAATAATATGGTTTTGAACAATGATACATAAACCCAGTGGAATTGCTCATTGGCTCCAGGAGAGGGGAGGGAGGAGGTGAGGGAAAGAACATGATTCATGGAGCCATGGAAAAATATTCTAATTTAAGTAATATAAAAAATGAAAAATTAATGAATTTTTAAAAGAGAGTACTATTTGTTACATGTATAATCCAGATCAATTGCTTATCAACTCTGAGAGGGGTGAGAGAAGAGGGAAAGGAGACAGTTTGGATCTTATCATTTCAGAAAACATGTTGAAAATTGTTATTACATGTAATTGGGAAAATAAAATATCTTTGAATAAAATTATTTTTAAAATACTATTTGTTATGTGGGATGGCTCTCTGGAAGAGGAAGGAGGAGAGTTACTTGAGAAAACTATAATGATGTAAAAAATGAAATCAAGAAAATTTATTTTTAACTTTTAAAAAATTTTTAAAGATCATGGAGAACAGGGACAGCTAGTTAGCAATTGATAAAGCCAGGCTGGGAGTCTGGAGGACCTGGGTTCAAATCTGATCTTAGACACTTCCTAACTGAGTGACCCTGGGTTTAACCCCCATTGCCTAGTCTTTACTGCTCTTCTGCCTTGGAACCAAAAAGCAATATTGATTTTAAGACAGAAGATGAGAGCTTAAGGGGAAGGGGGAAAAAAATAGTATTGAAGCAGAAGCTATATGACCAGAAACATCATAAGAAGGTAGAGGTTGGTCTAGATGGACACCCTGAGGTCCCTTCATCCTCCAGATCTATACTCATATGTAAGGAAAATTAAACAATCAGAACTATCCCAAATTGGAATGGGCTTCCCAGAGGACTGGTAGATTTCTTGGTATTGAATATCAAGTAGGAGGTGAATAGTCCTTGTGGGGATGTTATTATGAAGATTGGTGTTCTTGTATAGGCTGCTCTAAATTACCTCCAAAGTCCTTTCCAATTCTAGGATTCTATGAATCTATAACTTAACCTCTGGATGACTTAGTTTTCTCATCTACAAATAGGTATGAAAAAAGGAACTACACTGGAAAGAGAACCCAAGTCTAGCAATCTGAAAAATCAGGGTTCTCAGCCCTACCTCTACCATAAGTAGCCAAAGAACCTCAAAGCAAGGCTCTCGATTTCTCTGGGTCTGCATCTTCTGCTACCGATTAGAGAATCTCAAAAATATCTACTTTTCTCCACAGAAAGAACTATTGGAGTCAGATGGAGGCTGATCAAAGCAGAATATCTTTCACATCAGTGTATTTAAGGTTTTAGTTTAGGGTTCTGGTTAGGTATAAGTACATGATAATAAAAAATAATTTCTTTCTAAAAAACACCCACTTTTTCTCTTTGCTGATCTGATTACAATTCTATCCATCTCAAAGGGGAGCTGGAGAACTAAACAGTAGAAGAAGTTGGATGCATGTCCTTTAGAAGTAGGTAGTTGGGTAGTGTAGTGAATAGAACGATGGGCTTGAGGTCTAGAAAACCAAAGTTTGAAATCAGTCCCCCATACACTTACTAGCTGTGTGTCCCTTGGTAAATCACTTGGCCTTTCTTGGCCTGTTTCCTCATTAGCCAAATGGAGATAATAATAGCACTCGTTGGACATGGTTGTGTGAAGATCAAATAAGATGGTCTAAATAAAGTACTTAGAAAACTTTAAAACATATCAAACAAAGGGAGAGGAATAAGCATTTATTAAGCAGCTACTAGTACATGTGAGGCACCATGCTATGAACTTTGCAGATAACATCTCCTTTGATATCAATGTCAGCTATTATTATTCCTTTAAATGTTAAAAGCACCACACACAAATAAAGGTTCACCCTAATACCCTATCCTAGATTTGAGGTCACGCTGAGTTCCTAAAGGCTATTCAAGTAGACCATAAGCTCTAAAAGGTCATATCACATTGGAAAGACTTTAAATATGGCCCTAGTAATAGTGTGTCATATGTCATTGAGAACTAGCCAACTAAGTGTGAAGAGGCTCATTACCAGACATCAGGGTACACATTTCTTTGACTCGCAAGAATGAATGAAGAAATTGTCTTTAAAACATGGATGGACAAGTTGCTATCTCTATCAGTAAAAGCTAAGCCATACCAATAAAATCATGACTCCTTACAGTATTATTCTATATTCCCCAAATGCTTAAAAATGCAAAATTCGTAGCTGAAAACCATCTTCTCCCCACTTCTCTAGCATAACCTAGCCCCAATTTCTCACTCAGAGACTAATCAGGTTAAAAAAAAAGAAGTCTGTTACCTTCCAAGTGATGCAATGTTTCCCAAGGTATAAAATGCTGCAAATAGAACAAGTCCTTTCTTAGGCACCCAAAGGAAAAAAGTACCCTAGAATAAGAACAGAAAAGGAAACTGAGGAACATTCTTTAGGGGACAAAGAGACCTAGGACCTTTGTGAAGGAAAATATTCTGCATACATTTCAGTGAACAAATTAGACTGTTAAATCACCTCCATCCAGGATAAACATTAGTAAAATGTTTCTCTCTTTATTCAATATATATTAGTAGAATTTGAGTGAGGAAGAACACCACAGAGGGACAATCTTACCATCAATGAGAAGATAATCCCTATGGCAAAACAAGCAGCAAAGCCTTTGATTCTTGTGCCCCAGCTTAATGATGGTGTTTCAATAACCTGAAATTTAAAAATATATGTCATTTGTACTATATAATGAAGTTTCCAAGTAAGGTAATGGGAGAAATAATGTGAGATGAGACAATACTAAGCAAAATTAATTCAATTCAAACAAACATTTACTAATCACTCATTATGTCCAAGGCACCCTGGGATGCTCTGGGGAGATAAAAAATTAAACATTATAATTTCTGCCCTAAAAGTACTTATAGACCAGTAGAAGAGATACGCTGTATGTACACGCAAACAGGTATATTGCATAGGAGTGTGTGACAAAAAGGATCTAGACAAGGGGCTCCAGAAAAATTTCAATGAAAGGAGTAAGAGAAATCAGGGATAACTTCTTGGAGGAGAAGGGAGTTGAAGTGGGTCTTAAAAGAAAGAGGTTTTTAATTCCCTATCTAAGGAGAACCTTCCGTTCCTCCCTACTCTGAGTAGGATAGAGGTAAGAGGGTAAAGGTAGGGAGGAAAAAGTCTCTTTGCTAAGCTCCTTTCTCCTTTCCCCCTAACCCTCAGATAGCAAACATGCAGAAGAAAGAAGAAAATAAACTAAACATATATCCTAGTAGCCAGATCTTTTCATCACAGGGCAAAAGATGCATACCATAGTATGGTTAGGAAAAAACTTTTGCTCCTCCAGGGGAAGTTGCAGGGATGCAAAAAAGGCCTGTCTAATCAAAAAGGCACAATTAAACTGACTCACTCTATCCTAAGGCATCTAGTAAAGGGATCACCAAAGAAATTCTTTCAGTGATAAAATGGGGGCCAGAAGCTTCATCCTACATCAACTATACTGTAGGAACTATTCTTGTTGGAGGCAATAGACAAGAACATTGAAAGTAGCAGAAACAGCCTAGACTACAAGAGATTTTGGTTAATTATCATATTTGATCTCCTAGGTCTTAACCAACCTTTCTATTCCCCATTATAAAAATAATCAATGCAAAGGGAGGGAGCAAAAGGGAACTACACAAGAGTGGTACCTCCCAAGAAGTAGGTTGGTAGCATCACCTTCGCATAGATGAAATCTGAGGCAAAGCAGAGAAAATAAGTTTTACCAAACCACTTCCTAATCTCTAGAGCTTCCCAACCAACTAGAAACTGGCCACCACCATTCTGAGCCACATACAAACTGTGGTTAATAGGAAGCTTAAGCCACTGTCTTCCTAACAACTTCATAGGGACACATTTTCCAGTCTCCATTCATAAAGGTGGTAAACTCCTGGAGGACAGAAATTTTTTTTTGCCTCTTTTTGTATTCCCAGGGCTTATTTAGCACAGTACCTGGCATAAAGTAGATACTTAATAAAAGTATATTGGTTGATTATTGAAAGTGCAGCTACCATCGTAAGACCAGCCCTTACCTCAATCTTCATACTGAATGAGAACCTAGAAGTAGGGGCGCCCAAGCATCCCCAGATGTAGCAAGCAATGCCAATTAGCTTAATCTTCCTTTGGAAAGTAATTATCTGAATCAAGTGTTTTTAAAAGGCAGGACCTTTATCTCTCCACTACACACCAACTCTCACACATTCACATATTACACAAAAGTGGGTTTATTACACTGCAATATAACACATGCTAAATCTCCATGCAAATAAACTTCTGATGACAAAAAAGGGCACCACAAATAAGACATTCATTCATGGATCCAGAGCATCATCCATTGAGCAGGAGGACAAGAGAGATGACTTGGCCCTTACAAGGCTCTTCATTCCAGAGTTTCCTGGGCAAGGGTGAGTCAGACTTGAGCAGCCTCTTAAACCAGAACCCCATGACACAGATCATTAATGTGATTTAATAGTGTCTTTGGACAATCGGGTTAGGCTACTTCTGACTAAGCCTCTTCCCCACCCAACCTAGAAAAGAATGAAATGAAAAGTCAGTCATTCATCCTACTTACACAACTGAACTTACCTTGTCAAGGCGGAAAGAAATACTGGACTGCATGTTGGGATAAATGATAAAAGTACTTGATTTGAAATCTATGGCTCTGCATTTAGATCATGACTTTTCCATTTCTTACCTTAAGGACCCTTAGCAAAGACATTCCCAACCATCCATTCTGGGAGCCTCTGTTTCCTCATTTGTAAAATCAGAGAATTAGGTTAAATGATCTCTAAGGATACTTTCAACTCAACACTTCTATATGTATTTATTACTAAAGCCAAAGGGTCATTTTTACAGGACAGATCATTAAATTATGACTGAACCAAAATTTAAAGAGATCCTGAACTAAACCAAAAAAAAAAAATAGCAAATACAGAAGTCAATAGTTTAGACATGATCTTGCTCATAATCTCAAGTACTCTATTATTGAATGAATATTTGTCTTTACCAGTTATTCTATTGTAAAGGTTGGTCACCTAAAAAAAGAAGTGATTCCTTGAGTTCTTTTAAGAGCAACTTTTAAAATAACCATTATTCATTTTCATAGCTTCTCAAAAAAGACAGGGGAATTGTACCCAAGCCTTGTGAAATATTTCACATACAGGTCTAAGTTGCAAGCAGGCACAAGTTGCATCTGTTTCTACATAAATTCTGTAAAACCAAAGCCCCTTTTCTGGGGACACTGGGGCTCCCTATCTCACTCAGCCTGGAAGCTCAGCTTGGGAGGCTGATTCTACTTCTTAAAGGGGGAAGCTTTTACCTGGTCTCTTTTCAACCTGGACTTATTTGACCTGCTTTAGACCGTCGGGCACTACCACCACCCTAACTGGTAGGGGAAGAAGTTGAGGCTCACAGCATCAATGCTTAATTGAGTTGGACATTCAATCAGGTACAGCTCAGAACTCCCAAGCTCCAGTCATCCATCAGTCTAAGCTGCTCATAAGTGATTACAGGCTTTCACCTCCACCCACAAGGTTATAGATCATTTTTTCTATAAAACTTCAAAAATTTGCTGGAGACTGAATGTATTTAAAACTGCTGGTGTCCCTAATAAAGCCAAGTATAATGCATTTGTTAACATACTTTCTTGAAACTTCGAACTGCTGAAACTCTGGTTGAACAATTTTTATGTGCAATATTATCACACCTTTTCAAGCTGGCATTTGTCCACAAGAGATTCCTTTAGACTCTGGGACAGAGGGAGGGAATGAAGTTTCTACTCAAAGGAAAGGAAAGCTAAGAACTGTTAAAGCAAAAAAAAAAAAGAAAGAAAGAAAGAAATGGTTCCAAGTAAAGGAGAAATGCTAAACTCTTTGTTTTAAGAGTCAAATTTCCTTGATTCTGGAAACTTTTGGAGGAAAAGCAAAAATATTTTTTGAAAGAAACTCCTTGAAATCAAAGGTCTGATATTTATTTGTAAACCTCAAGGTCTGTATTTGAATTACACTTTTACTGCATTTTAAAAAATGCAATTGATAATTCATACCTGCAGATGATCCCAGTGGCAATGAAGAGATACATGGTGAATATAAATTAGGCTGAAGCATAATGGCCAGGATGACATTTTAAAGAATATGTATGAGGGAGAGGAATTTATGGAGAGAAAAAGATAACAGATGGACATTTGCTGGTGTGGAGCAGGTATCAATAGAATATTAAAAGAACAAGACTACCTAGATACTATTATCCTCAATTTACAGAGGAGGAAACTGAGACTAAAAGAAATTACTTGCTCAAGGATTCCTTACAGATTTGTAGTAATGAAAAGGAGGATAACTTTAATAGACAAATCAAACTCTCATGGCCATTTTCTCTATCTGTAAAATGGGGAAAATAATAACACTTAACCTCCTACAGTTCTTATGATGATCAAATGAAATAACATGTAAAACACTTTACAAACTTTAAAGTGCTACATAAATGCTAACTATTACAAGGATTATTTCAAAGACAACTTTTTAAATTTTGATTTGCATTTCTCTAATTATAAGAGATTTAGAATACTTTTTCATGTGCTTATTGATAGTTTTGATTTCTTTATCTGAAAACTGCCTATTCATGTCCCTTGCCCATTTGTCAATTGGGGAATGGCTTGATTTTTTTTTTTTGTACAATTGATTTAATTGCTTTTATATTTGAGAAATTAGACCTTTGTCAGAGGTTTTTGTTATAAAGATTTTTTCCCAACTTGTTGCTTGCCTTCTAATTTTGGTTGCATTGGTTTTGTATGTACAAAAACTTTTACATTTTGTAATATTCTCTATTTCTTGCTTGATCTTAAATTCTTTCCTTTCCCATAGATCTGACAAGTATAGTATATGTTCACCTAATTTACTTGTAGTTTCCTTTTGTATACTTATTTTTTTTTACCCATTCAGAATTTATCTTGGTATAGGGTGTGAGATATTGATATAGACCTAATCTCTCCCATGCTGTTTTCCAATTTTCCCAGGAATTTTTGTCAAATAGTGGATTTTTGTCCCAAAAGCTAGGATCTTTGGGTTTATTGTATACTATCTTGCTGAGTACATTTACCACAAGAAAGACAAATTTCTTTTTAAAAATTAAAACCCATATTCTAAATACTCATCATAAAGTTACCTGAGATTTTTCACTTCCACAAAATTTTTGTAACTATCTAATACCAAACTTAGAAAAACTTAAAACTAGAAAGTATTATTTTGACCATTAAAAAAATCCAAGTCAGAACAGGAAACAAGGAGGGTGGGGTGAGAATCATATTTCCCGTTATTCTGCTTACAGAGTAAAAAAAAATGCAATGGCATTTTATAGAATCAGAATTTTAGAGCTGGAAGAGATATTTTTCAAGGTGAAAGTTGGCAGAAACTTCAACGAACATTTGGTTCAACTACCCATCATACAGATGGAAAAAGTAGGCATACAACTTTCTCAGCTTAGACGGCTGAGCAGATTACTAGCCTTATTTAGTTCCAGAATTTAGATCTCCAAATTCCTAGTTCAAAGCTCTTTCTCACTACAAGATAAGGTTATCTGGTTCATCCTCTTCAGTACTAGCCTCCTTTCCTGTTATCATTTGGAATATTTGAATTCTGAAAAATCTGACAGACCATAAAAGACAGGATCAAGATTTTTAAAGGTCATGATCTATAAATATAACAAGCCCCCAAAACAAAAACAAAACTCTACCTACAATAAAATTACCCAATTATGAAATACTTTACACAAATGGAAGATTCTTTAAGGTCAATACTGATTCAAAGATGCCTCTTTTCAAGAAGTATATCACTGGAGAGCTGAGTGGTTCAATGGATAAAACTCTAGGCCTAGAAATGGGAGGATGTGGATTCAAATATGACCTCAGACACTTACTAGTTGTGTGACCCTGTGCAAGTAGCTTAACCCAAAATGTCCAGCTTTTACCACTCTTCTCTCCTGTAACTCTTCTAAGAAAAATAGTAATAATAATTCTAAGAACTAGAATCTATCCAAAAAGTTTTTTTAATGGTATATCCCTTCTGAAAAGGGAAAGTGGTAACAATGTTTTAGCACAAAAAAGTAGCTTCATAAATACTGGAGCTCTTTTTAAAAAGAAGCAAAAAATGTCAATGAAGTAATATACATTAGAGATAAGGAAGTTTCAAAGGGTTCAAGTTTTGTTACTATTATTAATTTTAATATCACTTTTAAAATATGTATTTTTATACACACACAACAAAAATAACCCTTCCATTTCATACAAAGCACCATATATTGAAATGGTCCTTTGTTGATGTTTCTTAGTGTCATACTTTTTTTTAATTTTGAATTCTGGAGCCTACAGAATCCTAAATTACAACTTTGTATCTTCAGTTAAAGCAAACCCAGAATTAAGTTACATGATTTGTCACAGAAACTTCACATTAAATATTCTACACTTCCATGACTACATTCAAATCCTTCTGTTTTGTTTTTTGGTTCTTTTTTTCACTCCTAGAACTAAATTGTAAAACTCCTTCCAAGCAAGGTCAATTATTATTTCTTCTATTTGATCCCGCCACACACAGAATACCTAGTACAGTACATGGTTTTGCACAGCTCTTGAAAAAAATGTTTGTTGACTGTGTGGTAGAAAGAGAAATGGACTTGGACTCAAAAGTCCTGGGTTCAAATTCTATCTTTCTGATCCCATGCAAGCCACAATCTACATGTCACTCCATTTCCTAATCTGTAAAATGGGGATGGAATTTTCACATCTAATGAAATCTTAAAAAGAAAAAGAGAAAAGTAGCTAATGTGTTTTGCAAACCTTCCAGTACAGTGTAAGTGACAGTTGTTTTTAATAATAATATCATGTGACTCCCTCTAGCATTAGATTCCTTTGTGCCCATGTGAATTTTGATGCAAGACCTCAAAATCAGAAGAGGGAAGTTAAAAATAATAATTTATTACAAAGAGAATAATGGACAATGGACTGCTAGGTGAAGGCCTGGGGATGAGAAATCTTGGGTTCAAATCTGGCCTCGGACACGTACTAGCTGTGTGATCCAGGGCAAGTCATTTAACCCCAGTTTTCTAGCCCTTACTACTCTTCTGCCTTGGAACCGATATTTAATATCAATTTTACGACAAAAAGTAAGAGTTACAAGAGAGAGAGAGAAAGAAATAAAGAGAGAGAGAGAGAGAGAGAGAGAGAGAGAGAGAGAGAGAGAGAGAGAGAGAGAGAGAGAGAGGGAGAGAGAGAGAGAGAGAGGGAGAGAGAGAGAGAGAGAGAATATGGACAGATAACATCTTGGAAAGCAGATTAAGGGATCAGGCTAGAACTAAAAAGAAAACCTCAGAATCCATGGGCTTCAATTCCTTCATTTTACAGAAAAGGAAACCAAGATTTTAGGGAAGGTGAGAAGCCTGCCTCTGATCACAGAAGTAATAAGTATCAAAGCAGGACTTGAACTTTCTCTTCTGTTCTTTTCATGGTACAATACTGCCTTGAAGATCTTAGACAGTGAATATACATAATAGTTGAGTGAAATATTATTACTGTGCCATGAGAAATGATGAGATGAAGAGTTTCAAAGGAAAATTGAAAGACTTTATGAACTAAGCCAGAGTGAGAAAAATTAAGGTCATTTATTTTTTTTAAAAACCCTTACCTTCCGTCTTGGAGTCAATACTGTGTATTGGCTCCAAGGCAGAAGAGTGGTAAGGGTAGGCAATGGGGGTCAAGTGACTTGCCCAGGGTCACACAGCTGGGAAGTGTCTGAGGCCAGATTTGAACCTAGGACCTCCCGTCTCTAGGGCTAGCTCTCAATTCACTGAGCTACCCAGCTGCCCCCAGAATTAAGGTAATTTATAACATGACAACAATGTTACAAAGTCAAACAACTTGGAAAGGCTTCAGAACTCTCATCAATGCAAGGATAAATCACAAATCCAGGGTACTAAAAATGAAACCTGGCCTCTACCTCGGGTCAGGGAGGTGATGACCTTTTTAAAAAAATGCAGAATAAAACCAACATTTTTTGGACATGGCCAACATGCAAATTTGTTTTGATGGACCATAGATATTTCTAATAAGGATTTCCTTTTTTCTTTCTTTTTTTTAAACTATTCATATGGGGGATTGTGGGAAAGAAATAATGTTTGTAAAAATTATATTAATGTTCTTAAATAGAAGCCAGTCCTAATTTTTTAAAAAAGGGAAAGGGTCTCATAAAAAAAATAAAAACTTTTAATAATAATGTTTGTTTCATGTTTTATATAGGTTATCCCATTTGAGATTCATCATAATCTAAGATCAAGTGTGACTGATACTATCATCATTTTACAGGTGAGAAACCTAAGGCTAAGAGAAATGACTTGTCCATGGTTAAACAATTAATAAGGGTCCAAAACAAGATTCAAACCCAGATCTTTCCTGACTATAGCTCCTGGGTTCTTTCCACTACACATTGCTGCCATATACAGTGAAAACCATCAAACTTGGGGTAGGAGGGTCCCCTCTGTGAGAAAAGAAGAAAAAAAGTTACATGTGGCTTCTTAAGTATACTGTTTTCTTCACTCACCAGAGGAAATATTCAAAGCAGAAAGCTATGAATATTTTAAGAGTATCATCTATAGAGTCCATGAAAAGACACCACTATTGACAAGGTTAAAAAAGTCTGGCATCCATCAATCCAGCTCTAAGGAAGCATCCTGAAAGGGAAAAGATCTATGACAAAAATTACAGAAGACTCTTCTGAATATTTGAAGGGCAATCACCAATAGGAGAGAATGGGGATGTTCCATGTCACTCTGGAAAACAGAACTGATGAAGGCAAGTTACAAGAGGCATGTTTTAACTCAATATAATTACCTATGTTATCAAACACTAAAAAAAGGGACTGATTCAATGGAGCTACTAAGGCAAAATAGAGATGAACTTTTGACAAGGATATTATAAAAGAAGCACTGTGGGCAGATGAAAGAGCTGAGGGGCCTCAAGGCAGCGACTTTCTGGGTCCTGGTTGCAGTGACAGATGCTGGGCCAGTTACTTAGCAGAAGAGTTGTTTGATCTATGGGTGAGAGGTTTGCCTTGCCTGGAGCTCCTTTACACAGATGAAATCAAGGGAGTGGAGGGAAATAAAGGATGAATTCCATAGAAGAAATTCCAGAAATGGGTGTGAAGTTACCCTAGTTGATCTCCAAAGTTCCATCCAACTTTGAATCTGGGAGTCTAAGTGTAAAACAGAAGAAAGAATAATGGTATAGATCTCTTCCCCTTATAAAATTCTATGACTAGGGGCAACTTGGTAGGCTCAGCAGATTGAGAGCCAGCCCTGGTGATGGGGGTCTATGAAAAGGCACAACTATTCACAAAGTAAAACTGTAAGTCTGGTGTCCACACATCCAGGTCTAAGGACGAATCCTGAAAGGAAGAGAAGCTATGACAAAAATTATAGATGACTATCTTGAAATATTTGAAAGGTAGCCAATGGCAGAAGAATAAGATACTCCCAAGCTAGGTGACCCCAAGCAGGTCACTTAACCCCATTTGCCTAGTCCTATAGCCTTGGAACCAATCCACAATATAGATTCTTTGTCTCCCCCCCTTTTTTTTCACAATATATTCTAAGATGGAGGATACGGGTTTTTTAAAAAATGGCAATGACTTCTCCCCTAGTTTTCCAAGCCTATTATATTATTCTGGAAAACAATTAGAAACTTCAACTGTCATTAAGGTTAAGAATGGGCTGGGCATTCCTAAGCCCACACATGCAGGTAGACTGAAAAGAAACACACCGGGGAACAGGAGAAAGAAACAATTCAGAGAGACTGCCACGGTAAGAGTCATTATTCTGGATACAAACAGCCCAAAATTCTCCTAACTCTTCTCCAAATTCCAAGAACTGGTGCCTCTCATACCGGACACCAGAATGGTGTCTGATTGGTACAGAGCTCGCTCCAGACCTGTCACAGGCAGGGGGGGTTGTGGACGGCACTAGTTGGAATTCAGGCGATTATTATCCACCCCCAGGCTCCAGACTGACAGCAGACCTTTGTCTCTCCCTTTACTCGTGGGGGGGGGGGGGGGGGGAGGGGAGGGAGATGTGTAGTTTTCCCCGGTGGATCCCCAAGTATTGGGGGAAAAAAGTGAATTCCAGACCCCTTCACAGCCTCACACGGACCCTTTCAGTGGCCTAGGAAACGTAAACGCAAGGAGGTAGGAGATGTACACCCCCTCCTTTGTCTCCATTCCTTCCTCATTTGCCACCCACAAAAGTCGCGACCAAGTCACTTTGATACCTGCGAGAAACCTGAGACAAACCGTGGCTCCTAAACTTGGCAAAGGAGAAGGAAGAAGGGTGCGGGAGGGGGAGAGGGAGGCGGGGGAGAAGTGGAGGAAGGCGGAGGACCGGGTGGGTTTGGAATGAGGAGCTCACGCCTAGTCGCAGGAACGTCCCACCCTCTCAGAACAACCCCAGCCTCGTGGCCACTCACCTCGGCCAGTCCACCCCGATCCTCGGTGTCCTGACCGCTCAGCACCTTTTTCAACTTGTCCATCCCGGGCCTCGACACGACTTAAAACTCCGTCCTAAGCAAACTCCGGTAAGCCCTCCCTCGCTTCCTGTTGCTATTGCAACAAAGTATTTATCTTCCGAGGTGCAAGGCTCCAGAGATACAAGTAGACAGCTGGGTCCACCCAGCCGAACCCCGTCCGGCCCAGCGTCGTCCGGCCCCGCCCCCACCCACACGCAGCTTTACACCCACCTGTGGCGTGATTCCTGGAAACTACAGATCCCGGCATGCACTGTTCCGACTCCCCTTACTCGACTGTGGGAGGACTTGGTCAATTACAAAAGCTTGGCGTCTTTGAAGTGGCCACAGCTCAAGTTCCGGCTTTTCCAAGTTTTATTTTGTTGATATCTTACTTTGGAGAGAGGAGTAGAGAGTAGGACGTAGGCGGTAGAAAAGTCAGACTTCTTTTGTTTTACAAAAATAATGCAAATCACCAGGAAGTGTCCACCGTCTAGGGGCTCTCGGAGTTCTCCCGCTTTGAAACTATTAGTTTGGTCCACGAAATTAAGGTACAATTTCCTGGTCTCTTTGAGAATGTTACAGAAAACAGGCTTAAATTCCTATTCTTTCCTGCTCTGAACCCATTTGCCAAATAACGACTACCTCTAGATGAAGAGGGAGCAGCCCTGGATTTACTCTGGAATCAGAGGACTTGGATTCAAAACAAATACCTGTGCAAGTCGCCTCTTTGGACCTCAGTCTCCTCCTCTAAGAGTCCGATCTGATGACCTCTCAAAGAGTCCTCTGAATCTGGTCTAAATCCGGGGACCTGGGTTTGGGTTTCAGTTCTACCAACAGTTTACTGTATACAAGAGGGACAAATCATTTAAAATCCTCCCTCAGCCCAGTCTCCCCACTCTACCCATATCACAGATATGTTATGTTGTGAGGAAAGCACAATAATTAATATGAGCTATTTTATAGGGATGATAATATGAAGATAACTATAACCCAGATCATATACTTGAAATAAATCTATAATTTTTGTCAAGAATGTGATCAAAGATAAGCCTAACTGATCTCTCAAGAACTGCGGTGGCCAAATTTCTGGTAACAAACTTGAATGAATGAATGAATGAATGAATGAATGAATGAATGAATAAAAAGTATTTGTGAAGCACTTAACTATATACCAAGAATTGTCGTGCAGTCTGTTAACTGCCCTCCCAAATTTGTCATCTGAATAATGATAAATTGCCGTTTTTTACCTTCATCTAATAAATACATGTATGTTAATGTTAACTAGAACAGACTTATAAGCACAAATATCCGTGGGCAATACAGAAAGCAGTGATCAAGAATGAACTTGGGGGGGCAGCTGGGTAGCTCAGTGGATTGAGAACCAGACCTAGAGATGGGAGGTCCTAGGTTCAAATTCGACCTCAGCCACTTCCTAGCTGTGTGACCCTGGGCAAGTCACTTGACCCCCATTGCCTAGCCCTTACCACTCTTCTGCCTTGGAGCCAATACACAGTATTGACTCCAAGATGGAAGGTAAGGGTTTAAAAAAAAAAAAGAATGAACTTGGAAGAAGTTATATTAACTTCACATGTAAACAATAAGTGTAACAGTAACAGGAAGGAAGAAAGCCAGGGAAACAAATCAGACTTTACTGGGGAAGGCCAGTCCATTAATCCATTTATTTTCACTTCCAAAGCTCTCTCCCCTAAAAGGTCTTATGGCCTTAGAAAAACAATGACAATTATATTTATTCTTATTGTCCCTGCCTTACTCTTAGGATGGATTTAGAATTCTAGTGTTGGGAAATGACCAAACATTGGGGTCACACTCCCAGCCGATTTCTGTATTGCAGCTTCCCTCGACTAGCTGTTCTTTTGGACAATTCAATTCATTTGTTCTGAGGGTTTTAAGAACTGTTTTAATTGGAGTAGGAGATATAAGAGGTTTAAGCTGGATACTTCAGTGGATAAAGAACCAGCCCTAGAGACAGGAAGTCCTGGATTCTAATGTGAACTCTTCCTAATTGTGTGACCCTGGGCAAATCACTTAACCCATTTGCCTCAACTTTCCCTTCTGTCTTAGGGTTACTATGACATAAATTAAATGTTAAAAAAAAAAAGATATAAGTATATGCTGAGATCCCTGTCTTAAAACAGCATACACACTCCTGGATATGAGATTTATCTATACACATTAAGTGGTTATCACTTTTTAGGCAATCACTTTTTAGTAGATAATATAGAAAACATTCAATTATCCAAATGTCCTTAAGTGTGGAAAAAGGGGAAAAGTAGATGTTGAAGTAGGTTTCTTAATGGAGACATTAATTAGGAGGGTTTTGAATGAATTAATATGGATAGGAACTGAATTGGAAAAAAAGAAGGAAAGATTTTTTTATAGCAAGGGAAGGATCCTGATCATGGGCACAGAAGTGGAAGTAATTGTGATGAGTTGTTTGTTTGTTTTTTTTAAGATGATAGTTGTTGTTGAGTTGGGCCCCACCCCTTGGGGTTTTCTTGGCAAAGATACAGGAATGGTTTGCCATTCCCTTCTCCAGGTCATTTTACAGATAAGAAAACTGAGATAATCGAGGTTAACTAACTTGCCCAGCATCACACAGCTAGTAAGTATATGAGGCAAGATTTGAACCTAGAAAGAGGAGTCTTCCTGACTCCAGGACTGGCATTGTATCAGTAACACCATCTAGCTGTTAAGAGTAATGGTGAGTAGTGGATTATAATGTTGACTAGGTAGAATTCCAGTCTCAGAATTGTCCATCTAGTCCAAACTGATCCAGAAAAAAAATCCACTCTACAGCACACCAGACAAGTTAGTGACCTGAACTTTGCCTGAAGACCTACTGAGTCCAACTGTTTTAATTTGTTTAACAATAAAAACCTTTGCTGGCTGGCAGGAGGAGCTAAAGATGCTCCTCTCACTCTTCATTATTCAGCCCTTGTCAGTTCTTGGACTCATACTCATTGTCTTACTTCCTATGTAGGGGAGGAAGGTGCAGACTTGACTTCTAATGAAAGGGGTCAGCTGCCTTTTCTCACTCTTGTACTTTTACACCCATCTCTCTGAAGTTTTTTAGAAATAATTTAGTTCAGGTTTAGCTCATTTCTAGGAGCTCCCCAAAAAAAAAAAGGTATTCATTGTACAATAAGGATCAGGTCTGGGAGAGCTATTTATTTTTCAATATAAAAGAAATTCTTAATATACACAAGACTCACATACTGTTGTTCAGTCTTGTCCAACTCTTTGTGACCCCATTTGGAGTTTTTTTGGCAAAGATACTGGAGTGATTTTCCATTTCCTTCTCCAGCTCATTCTACAGATGAGGAAACTGAGGCAGAGTTAAGTGCCTTTCCTTAACCAAAGCTAGATTTGAATTTAGGAAGATGTTTTCCTGACTCTAGACCTGGCCAGCATTCTATCCCTTGTTCCATCTAGCTGCCCCTCACAAGTATGCATTTGCAGAAAAACAAAGCAGCAGCAATAATAGCATAATTACTGTTATACTCTCCTGAAGGTTGATGCTGAACACATCAAAACAGGAAGCCATCTGAGAGACTTGTGAATAAAGCCTTTCACATTTCACCTCAGTTCTGAACTTAACAAACATGTTCCTTCAGGTCCACGTCTTCCGGGATGTCAAAAGAGGGGTTGAATTCTTTCCTCCTTTGTCCAGTCTTCTTCAGATTCGAGACCTGAGATCTCTCAGTTTCTCATAGGCTGACCAAGTCCATCTCAGGACTGGCAATGGGAAAGGCAAACAGGGACCTCAAAGCTCAGACTCAGCTGAACTCCTTCTTTAGCTAACATGTGCCAGAAGATGATATGCTGCCACAGAAGGGAGCAAGATGACTTTTATTTCCAATCTTAATAAAAATCACACCATTATTTAAGAACATTTGGAAAATCGCAAAATAATTTAAACTGAAGGCACAGAAGAACAAACAAAAATATCTATCAGATCTTAAGGGGAAAAATACTCCAATGATGAGAATAAATTATGAACATAAACCATGACTGCATTGTTCCCTTGATCCACCTAGTATGTTAATAGATTGAGTATCAATGGTCTCATCAGCAACTAACTTAAATTATAACCCGTCCATTTTTTTGGCATCACATCTGACTCTGGGACTCTATTTGGGGTTTTCCTGGAAGAGATATTGGAATGGTTTGCCATTTCCTTCTTTAGCTCATTTTACAGATAGGGAAACTGAGGCAAATGAGGTTAAGTAACTTGCTCAGAGTCACATAGCTAGGAAGTGTCTGTGGCTAGATCTAATCTCAAAAAGATGACTTTAAGTCCAACATTCTATCTATTGTACCACCTAACTGCCCCCTACTTCATTTGTTCTTAATAAAGCCATTCTGATTCTTAGGGACCACTATAGGTATTCACAGCATTTTTCATTCAGTTGTAAGACCAGAGAATTTGTTTTTAGATAAACATTTATTAGGAACTGAATCATAAAGACTATTTTTATTTACTCAAACTAAAGAAACTAAAACTTGACTGGACTTAATTTAATAACAATTAAATCACATTAAAAATACAAACTTTTAGAATAGCACAAAACATAATTTTTTTAGATAGGTATAATTGAACATACCCAATATATCCTGTATGCATACCATGAACAACATTTTTTATTTTAGATATTCAAAAGTCATTCCTTAAATATGTTTTAAAATTCTTAAAGGAATTCAAATTCATTGACTATAGTTTGCAAAATCCACTGTGGTACCACTTCTCTAGGATCTTTAAAAGGTCACTGAACATGGCTCAGTAAACACTTTTACCAATTATTTTAGTATCCTAAAAAGTATCATTCTTTTATTATCTTGAGTTTCAACTCTGTTAAACATTTCTTGTTCTTCTCCCTTTCAGTCCAAAGGTCATTCTCCTTGGCAGAAAAAACTAAAAGCAAGTAAGTAGAACAGTTGTGTTTTCTTACCATTGTCCATTATTATCCTATCCACCAAGAATAATGGTCATATCCCTTCTTTTTCCTACTATTTCTTTTTTTTTATCTATCCTCTTTTCTGCCTTCATTGAGACAATTTTTTGTTTTCTTAACAATTATCATAGGATATTGGGGTTGACTAGTCCTTCAAGATCATCTACATCTTCATTTTAGAGATTAGAAAACAAGACCTGAAAAATTAAGTAATTGTCAAAAGTTACACAGATAGGCCATAGGAGAATTTGGATTCAAACCTAGGTACTCTGGTTCTAAATCCAGTGTTTTTCTTACTATATCATGTGTCCTTTGGTAAGGATTGGACCAAGTTATAGATAGGATTGAATTCTAGGAATTCAGAGTTGCTCTGTTGAGTAATGGGTAACCACTATAGATTTTTTTATTAAGGCATAGGACCAATCATGTCATTTCCTGCATTGCTCCAAAACTATTAGGAGATATAAGACAAAATACAAACTATTTAACATGGCTTTTAAAACCTTTCACAATCTGGCTTCAATCTGCTCTTCTAGATTTAGTTTATATTATTTCTTCTCAAGGCTTAGCTTAGTTTATATCATCTGCTCCATTCCACTCTAGAGATAGAAGTTATTCTTCCTCCTCTAAATTCTTACATTCTACCTAAGAATTCTTTCACCTATTTTTTTCCTTGAAGATAGAAGTTTTCATAAACAAGACACACCAATACATTAAATTTGAGGACACAGTACAAAAAAAATCAATTAATTCATTTGATAATTCTGTTCCCACTCATGATTTTTTTTTTCCCTAATAAAGTCTATTGGGTCCTGGAAGAGAGCAGGAAATAGAGATACAGAGACCTGTCCAAAATCAGAAGTAGTCTTGTAGTGAGAGGGGGTGGCTATGAAAGAGAATTTTTTACTCTGTTGTCTATTCTCAGTTAGCACTAACTTAAATAGCCCTACTTCATACCTCACTAGGCTGAAGACAAGATTAATTCCCCCTTTTCTACTTTTGAATTGAATCAACAAAAGATTAAGCACCCTACTTAGTACTAGGTGAGAAGCTAGCAAGGTACTTGGAGAATTCACACCCTTAGAAATTTAATCAGCTGGGAATCTGTGAATCTTTTTGATGAGAACTTAAAGTTCAGAAGGTGAGAAGTTGATCCTACAGACACTGCCCCCTGAGCAGTGCTAGACAATTTGTAAACTGTGATTGGCCCCTGTGAAGAGGGGAAGGGATAAGAAGTCACCATTAAAAAAGCAAGCCCTGAACTCCTTCAGAGTAGATTGTCTTTGAAAAGTGTATAATTGAAAATCTGTTACCCTAAAGGGGAACTACATTTCCCAAGAGCCCACTGACTTCCTTTCATTACGTACTTCCTATCGATAGGGAATAAATATTCAGTGGGCAGTGCTGCTCATCTCTCTTTGGCATGATGTTGAATCAGCAGTGATGATGGTAAGTGGGAAACTTGAAAAAATGGCTAATCAGCCATGGACATGTGGTTTTTATTTTGTATCCTCTTTAGTCCTTGATTTCTAATGATCAAATGATCATAAATTTTTTCATTATTTGAGATATAAATTTAATTTTTACAGAAAATAGTCTGCAGAGATCTGGAGATCATCTTAGATAGTCTTCGAGGGAGCTTTGCTGGAGACTATGGCTTGGATCAAGGACTTAGACAGCTTCTACTTGGACTCTGACTCTTGGATTACTTCGTTAGGTGAGTAAAAGGCTGACCCCTTTCCTAGCTTCTGGAGAGACTAGCTTCCATCTTGGAGGAGGTCCTGGTTACTCATTCTGGTTGAGAGCTAATTAATCTCTGCCTGGATTAAGCAGACCCGGAGCAAAACATTTAGGTTGATAGGATGGATAACTTCTCTGTCCCCCTCATATTTCTCTAAAGTTTCTTCTATCTATTTGTAAATATTTGTAAACATATTTCTGACTCTAGATATAATAAATACTGGTGCTCACATAATTTTATATAATCATCATCCAACCATTAATTTTAACTTTTACATGGCCCACCCCCAGGAAGAGTCAAGCCCATACTGTCACACTAGGGATTCAACAATAAAAAATGGCATTATTTCTATTCTTAAGAGGCTAATTTTCAATTGGGATCCAGACAAAATAAGAAAATTTAAGGATGAGATCACTTTCAGCTGAGAGGTTCAGGGAAGCCTCCATAGGTATAGAATTTAAGCTGTCTTAAAGGAAGATAATTCTTTTCTATGCAGATAATGCCAATTAGTGATTTCTACATATGTTGCTAGGAAAACCTTAAAACACGTAAGATGCATGCTTTATACATGTAGACTATCCTCTCATTTATTGGTGCAGTAGATTTTATTGGAATTTCCCCTCTATACCTTTCACTTAGTGATCTCATCAGATTCTGTGGATTCAATTCCCATCTTTAGGCAGATAATTCTCAAATCTATATAGCCCTGAACAGTCTCCTAACCTCTGGTCTCCCATTTCTAACTGCCTAATGGACATCCCAACATGGGAGTCTTCTGGACATCTTAAACTCAGTATCTCCAAAACTAAATTTATTATTTCATACACACACACACACACACACACACACACACACACACAACACACACACACACACCTCTTATAACACACTATTCAGTTTTGATCATATAAAATGTGGTAACTGGTTCCAAGCTAGCCCACTGAAAATGTGCAATGTAAAATCAAATAATTCAGCCCCTTCAAGGGATTCATTGTTCTCACTTATCTAAACCTAGCTGTACTATCAAGGGCACTACCATCTTCCCAGACACAGCCTTATTACTACCATGTCATCTTCAACTCTTCATTTTCTCTCAACTCTCCCCACGTACAATATAATAGCTAACATTTATATAGCACTTTGAGGTTTTGAAAAGAGCTTTAGAAATACCTCATTTCATTCTCACAAATCTGAGAGGCAGATGATCTATGATCATCCCCATTTTACAGATGAGAAAACCAAGGCAGACTTATTGATTTGTCACTTAAAGACTACAAAGCTTAGTGTCTGAAGCTAGATCTGAACTCCAAACTTCCTGATTCTAGGTCCATATCTAATCCAGTGCCAAGTCATTGATTTTACTTTCATAACATCTCTTAGGTAGCCCATCCCCTTTTCTCCTTTGACACTGTTACTACCTTGCTTCAGGCCCAGGTGATTATAGAGTCCAAACCATTATAGTCACTGCCATGGTAAATAAGGAAGGAATCCTGCCTCCCCACTCTCTTAAGGTCCATAAGCAGCACCTGAGAGGTTTTTAGTTCAAATTTGTTTTTCTATAGCAGTAGTCTCATTCCCAGGAGATCAGGTTGGACTACAATTAAGAGGAAGTTCTTACTTAGCTACTCTGAGCAAAGCAATGACCCATTGTTCTCAAGGATTCATGATAAAAAATGGTGTCCACCTCCAGAGAAAAACTGATGAACTCTGAGTGTAGATTGAAGCATATTTTTTTCGCTTTTTCTTTTTTTTTTTGCAACATGACTGATATGGACATTTTTGTGTGATTTCACAAGTATAATGGATATCATACTGCCTGCCTTTTCATTGGGTATGGAAAGGACTGGAGAGGGAAAAAATTTAGAACTCAAAAAAACATTTAAAAGGAAGTTTGAAAAATGAATTTATTTCTTGCTATAATACATATGCACATATTTATTTATAGCTATATTGATAACTGGGTCCTTTAATCCTTTGATTTGTGGAAAATTAATATTAAATTGTAATGATTTGACATGAAGTCTTTCTGGTCCACCAGCTTCCAAGATAGAATAATTTCATCTCACTGGGCTGGCTTTGTTAGAAGTGGGGTGGACACCTACTCCTTTTATCTTTAAACAAGAACTCTTACATAATGAAAGCAGCAACCTCTAACCACTATTTTAGAAGGCAGTGAGGGATGTTGGCATTGTTAAGGCCCACCTCTCCATGCCACAAGGTGGGAGGGGAAGATTTCTAGGGCTGCCTCCTCAATGGCTATTTGCCAATCAGAGAAGTCTTGGGGTGACTAAGGGAGGTACTGTGATGAGATCACAAGCGGTTCAAACTCTCTTTTGCCATGGTCTCTTTTGTCTCTCTGGTTCTCTGCTGTTTTTTGAGGCTAGTTTGCTTTCCTGGGTTCCTGTTCAGGTTGTGGAAGGCTTCGGGCTGTTTTAGATTTTCTTGAGCAGTTAATTAATAAATTAACTTAAAATTAAGCAATACTGCCTTTCAAAAATTTCATTCATTACAAATAGAAAGATAAAAATGTAAATCAGTTTCCCTTCTGCTTCCCAGCTCTTTGGGGGGGAGGAAAAGAAGGGAACAAATTCCTCATAACATATATGCTATCAAGCAAGGCAAATTACCTCATTGGGAATGTAAAAAAAAAACAAAACTCTTATTCTGCATCCTAAATCCATTACCTGTCAGGAGATGGATAACATACTTCATCAATCCTCTGGAACTTATATTAAAAGTTTATCTCCTTCCCCCCTTATGAAATTTAAGTCAGCATTCAGATGTAGAATCCTAAAGTAAAGTTATATGGCCCTCCATTGGAGATCTTTGACTGAGAGAACCCAGTAATCCTCCTGGTACTTACTGGTCAAGAAGAACCATAACCATATTGACTACCATATGTAATTTTAATTGATTCTTGCTTTCTTTCAATTTTACCCTTAAAACCAGTTGAGGTCTTCTCAGTTGCCTAATTTTAATTTCATAAATTGTTGACTTGTTTCAAACAGTCCATAGCACCTTATTATGGAAAAATCCTCCAAATGCCCTGCAATAGCTAACCTCAAGTAAACTGTAAAACATTTGCAACTCATATTCTTAACCCCTCAACTAATCTCTACCCTTAAAGATCCCATAGGATAGATCCAAAAGCAAAGGTTTTATACCCCACCAAACACTATCTCAGAATCACTGAAAAAGAGCAGCAACCCTAACAGGTCAGAAATGATGCTTTTTGTATACAAGAAGGGACAACTGATAAGTCAATTGTAGTTGTCATACCATCACTGCAATCTGAACAGATTTAGAGAACCAAACATGTCATCCTCACCTCCAGCAAGTGATAAAGAATATCCTTTAATAATTGTTTTTGTCTATGTATGGACTTCTTCCAATTTCCCTTTCCTAATGCAGATACCGAGTTCCCATAAGCATTCAAAGGCTTTTGACACTGAATAAGAACTTCAATAAAGCCTTCAGTTACAAGAGCCTATAATTCTATTGATAATATTCAATGACATTTAACTATAGGTGATGCTAATTAAATTTCTTTAATACCATTCTCCCAATACACATACCAGATGTCAAATCATTCAATAATTTTTCTCTAGATTGCTTTGTTGTGGCCAACTTTTGTTACAATTGATGTATTACTGTATATTGATATAAAGCCAGGAACTGTACATGAAAATTGCTGTTGCTGAAGTCACATCTACACATAGTAGTCAAACCCTACATAAAGCTTTTGTTTGCTTTGGTTATTGAGTGTACTGCTGGCAAATATTTCAACTGTTTGAAAACCTGATGGGTTGTCAGTATTTCTGCCAAAGTAGTATTCTCCAAAGGTGTAACCAAGTCAAAAAACTAAAAGGATTTGGCAAACAACACACAATCCAAGGCATATCCCCTTAGGGCTGGTAGTGGTCAATATATGTCCATATGGAATGATTTATAAAAGCTTTTGATTTTGTACACCAAGAAAAATTGTGGTCATTGTTCTCCTCCATACTTTGCACATTTTGGCCCCACTGGTTCCCTAGCTGTGAAAATCCAATTCCATTCACCCAATACCTCAGGCATGTAGCACTTTTCTCTTCACCTCTGCCTCTTGTAATCCCCATCTTCCTATAATATTCAGATCAATTGCCATCTTTAAGTAAAGGCTTTTTCTGATGGATTTGTATTTATTTTGCACATTTTGCATTTTATTGCATACATAGGAACATGTTGTTTTCCCTTATTGAATGTAACCTCCTTGAAATAAGGACTGTCCCATTATGATCTTCATGTCATCAGTGCCTAGGACATTGATTGCTGCATAAAAAGCACATAATAAATCCTTATGGAAATGAATCAGACCTTAACAGATAACTAAGAAGCAGTATCTGTGTAGGCCCCGGGATATATTGTTTTGTGTTTAGATGGACATGATATTCTACCTACAGGTTATTGTAATGAATGACTAATAAACCATTATGTAAATGCATTTTAGATAGAAATCACCATAGAAATAATTATGTAATAATGCCAGGAATAGCTCTTCACATTTACAAAGAAAGCATTAACCCAGGAAGCAGGGAGCACTGGCTACTTGAAACATCTGTAGAAGTATTTTTACCCAGAAAGCAAGCTAAATTGCTTATGAATTGCATTCAAGCACCCATTACTCTTAATTCAAAAGGGCTACTTCATGTACTTTCATTTTTAGACAGTTCTAATGATTTGCAAATAACCAGTACATCTGGTTACATCACAAAATATGAAGAGTTGAAAAAACAAACCACAAATCCTAATATCACTGGAAGCATTAAAAAAAAAACACACAAGAAACTAGCCCCAGCATAGGCCAGTAATTTCTTGTTTATTCTTCATGTACAAAAAAAAAGAGGACATTTGGAACAAATAATACAAAATAAAGTGTCATATCACAATGGATAACAAGTTGTTTTATAAATATTTTATATAATAATATTGTAGTGGATTGGTCATGAAGTATTTGGAAACATGTAGTGCCATTCCCCAAAATGTAATCCATTGTTTTTATTCCCTCCAATATCTTTTCATTAGATATTCAAAACAGGTAATAAAGGACTGAGCCTGACATCAATACATCCACAAAGAAAAAAGGGGGGAGGAGAAGGCAGAGATTGGGCATCCCAATTGATGGACAATCCATTTCAGTTGTTTAGAGTTTAATATTTTGCAACTTGTCTTAAGCAATCTTTTCCATTAAAAGTAACATGGCAAACAAAGTAGATATTTATTCAGACAGTCACATACAGTATACACTTTCCTGCCTAAAGAGAAAGCATACACTTTAATAGAGGAATAGATGGCTATCTGGTAAACATGCAATGCATTCTCTCAGAGCAGATTAAATTTTGCTTTCATATGTCTGCCTTGAGGTGATACAGAAAAAGGTGGATGATTTCCTTAAAAGTTTGCTTAAACTTGCTAATAAAATTCACTTTCTGGGTGGTTCACAACAGCACCATTCTGTGAAATTATAAACATCTAAGTAAAGAGAGAAACTTAAGAGGGTCCAGGTTTAATTACAGTTTTTTAAGAAGTATACTCTTTGGCAGATCCTTTCAACTAAGATCTTCACAAACTTAATACCCTACCAACTCTAAAACCCTGCCAAAGGGCAAAAACAGAGGAGCTGCATATTATATTTTAAAATAGGGAAGGTAAGAACCAAACAACTCAACTAAAACAGAAAGTTTTTTGAACCCACTTATTTTAATATATCTCTTACTCAATGCTATAATAATAATTTTCTGCTTTACATGCACTATGTAGACAGGCAAAAAAAAAACCTTATAAAATGTTTAAAAGACCATATTTTTTTTTAATTTTGTAAAGCTATCCAGTCTTTTTTCCATAGGTCCTAAGTTTATTCCTTTTTACCTACTTCTCTCCCCTGTCATATTAGAAATCTGAAAATTTAAATATAAAAACTATGTTTTATTTTAAAAATATTTTCTCCTCATTTTCATATCCCCCATGCCAACCCCCAATATCTTATGAAAAAAAAAATCTAGCTCAGGACTTAATCTGTAAAATATTTCTCCTTAATACCAGATCCAAGAGATAGATTGATATCTAAAATTTCTCAGTACTGGTACTTCAGCATATTTATTCACATTAAGGTGTCATATAAGGTAGAAGCACAAAAAACATCAACAGAACCAAAAATAAGGCACCTGCCTTTACAAGATGACAGCCAAAAACTAGTTGTAACACCAGCACACCTGCCAGTAAGGGACTATAGCCTAGAGAGAAACATTATTAATTACTCTTTCAATAGATGAACTAGCTTGAAATTCTAGAAATAATTTTTTGGTTCTAATCATGAACATTTTGCCTAAAAATACCATTTAACACAATGGTTTTTCAAGGGAAAACATAAACTTATTCTGTGAATATAAAACATGAAATTAACTTGTGAATTCAAGTCACTTCTTCTAGCAGAGCCTTTTGTCAGTATTTTTCTGCAAAACTAAAACTGAAAAGCTATCAAAATGTACAATCTTTCACTTCCCAGGAATCTTCTGAAAATTATAAAAGAACTACTAGATTTGGTTCACTTAATTAAACTCTTCATGCAAAATAATATTTGTGGTAATTCCATGCCCACTGCCTCTGATTACTCTTTAGGACATAAATATCTATTACTAAGATCCCATTCTATAACAACTCAAAACCTTGGTTCAACTCTATCTCCCATTAATTTTACATATGGACAGGTGGTATGAACAGCAGGCTACATGGAACCTGCCTACATCAAGCTTTTCATCCCTTCTTTTAAGGCTACAGAAAATCTCGACACAAGGAAAGGCAGCTCATTGTCTTATTAGATAGCCCTCCCTTAATCCCCCCCCAAAAGTAGTCATCTCCAGTGAGGGTTCCACAGAGAGTTCATATTGTATGACATTTTATTTAGATTCCATGCATGTATTTTCCTGTGTAGCCACAAGGTTAAGATCCATTCTTTCAGGAAACTCCAGCTTCTCACATACTGCCTCCTTTACAGGTAGGTATTGTGATATTTCATTGGGCTCTGTAAAGAGGGCTGGTGGAACATGCTAGGACACAAATAAACTGGATTAGTTTTCTTACATATCATTTTTACAGTGCACTCATAAAAATATTTACTTTAAGGAGACTGTTCAAGCATTTGTAATTCTAAATATACATACTAGATTCCTGAAAATGAGATGGACTTCTTTTACAAACTATTAGATACTCTCTGATACTCCAGGCCTTGCTATTAAACATTTATTCAGATAGGATCAGTATATGACATTAATTTAACACATTTACAAATAAGTAGTTAATATGTACAAAGTGCTATGCATCCTTTGTACTATCCCACATTCTGTAAATTTCCCAAATTATGTGACTTCTGAAACTTCTATTTCCAGTTTTCTGTTCTGTTCGACTTCAACTAATGATATCTAATACAAAATTCAAATGCTTTTTTCTAAACTTCTATAGTAATAAAAAAATACAAATTTGAATTTTAAGAAATACAAATAGTTAAATTTAAGATTCCTATTTCAAGTCACTTGTGTCAATTACCCTTTTGTAAAAACAATTCAGGGTAATAGGTCTAAGGGCATCATTACCATGTCACAGTGGAATAGCTATTAAGGGATATCATTAAGATATGCTGAAACAATTAGATTATATCTTTAGGATAGTATTTGGGGCATGGAATTAATCACTATAAATTATATAGTCCTGCTGTTTATGGTTTGGAGGAAAGAGAACATGGTGGGCAGCCTGCTGAGACAGTTAAAAAGCACTCCTATGAAAGTCCAAAGACATGTTCTAGTCCTTGATAAGTAATTTCCCAAATCTCTGATACTAGAAAAGAGACTTTCTCTCTGGTTATCATTTTCTTCAAATGTAAAAAACAAGAGTTAGACCAAATGACAAGCCTACAGTGTTATCAGTAAGTATGTATATGTGTAGTGGAGTAGAGTACTATTGATCATACCTGTCAATGGGGTTTTCTTAGCAAAGATAGTGGAGAGGTTGATCACCTTTTGTCAGAACTCTCCACCATGACTTGTCCACTTTGGGTTACCCTGCATGGCATAGCTCATAGTTTCACTGAGCTATACAAGCCCCTTAAGTTGGATGGTATCCAACATACTACTGGGGAAGAGCAGAGGACAACTACAAGTAGCTCCAGGACTAATGAAGCAATTGGGCCAAAGCCAAAAGGAAGTTCAGCTACAAAAATGTCTGGTAATGAAAAGGTAAGTCTGATGCTATAAAGATCAGTATTGCAAAGGAGCCTAGAAAGTAAAATCTATGAACCAAGAGAAGTTGAACATAGTCAACCAGGAGATGGAAAGATTAAACATTGACATTTTTGGTGTCAGTAAACTTAAGTGGTGGGAATTGGGTGAACTGAATTCAGGTGACTACTATATATACTATTGTTGGCAAGAATCTTAGAAGAAATGGAGTAAGCCCTCACAGTCAATAAATAGAGGTGAGAAAATCAATAGTGGAGTATAATCCCCAAAATGATAGAATGATATCCATTCAAATCCAGGGCAAATTATTCAGTATTACAATAATTCAAATCTATGCTCTAACCACTAATGCCAAAGAAGTCAAAGTTGATGGTCTCATGAAGATGTACAACATCTTCTAGAAACAATACCAAAAAGAGATGTCATATTCATTATAGGGGATTAGAATGCTGAAGTAGGAAATCAAAAGGTAATCAGAATAACAGACAAGTATGGTCATGAAGTAATAATTTTGTCAAGACAATTCACTAGTCATAGCAATTTTCAATAACTCAAAAGGTGACTCTATACACAGTCAATATGAAAATCAGATTGATTCCATAATTTACAAGCAAAGGTGAAAAAATCTATACAGTACCTGGAACTGACTATGGTTCAGATCATCAGCTCTTACTACAAAATTTAGACTTAAGCTGAAGAAAGCAGGTAACATAATACAAAAAAGCCTTAAGATTTAGGCAACTGGAAGATGGCGGCTTAGAGAAAGCTGAAGTTCAGATCTCCGGAAAACCCTTCCCGACCGATCTCAAACTAGAAGCTCCTAAGCGCCGAAATTCAAAACGATCAACAGCACAGACCCTGGGAACCCTCCTCCTGGACCTGGACCCGGTTCAAAAGGTACGGCTCCCCTTAAAAGCCAGAACCCGAGATCCCTCGGACCTCAGGGGTAGGAGCGCAGAGTCCAAGGCTCCCGGAAGCGGCAGCCGCGCCGGGCTCAGAGAGCAGGGTCTGAGGAACAACAACCCTCAGGGTCTTCTACCCAAGTCCCAGTCCGGGTGAAAGTTACTGCCTGGGGCTTCCGCTGCAGAGAGCCGGTTGGTCCGGGTGAAAGTTACTGCCTGGGGCCTCCACTGCAAAGAGCTGGTCGGTCCGGGTGAAAGTTACTGCCTGGGGCCTCCGCTGCAGAGAGCTGGTCAAAACAACAGCAACCCTCAGGGCGGGCAAGACAGCCTCACGGGCTGGATCCTGCTATCCAAGTCTCAGTGAAAGTCTGTGCTCTCGGAGCTTGGGGAAGCGGCAGCCCATCCCCCCGCAGGCCGACGAAACAGCCTCACGGCCAGCGATTCTGAAGGCAACTTCCGGAAATCGAGCCAGGGGGAGAGTGTGGCCTCGTGGTCCGACCCTTCCATTCCAGTTCCAGTGAGGCATATTCAGTTTAACCCAGGGAACGCTCATAGAACCAACATCTGCCCAGGACTAAAGCCTCTGACCACCAGACAAAGACAAGAAAAGCCAATCCTCCACGTTCAGAGATGACAAACTCCACAGAAGCACAGAAGCCCCAAAATACCAAGAAAAATAAGAAGAAAGGGGCGACTCTGGACACATTCTATGGAGCCAAAATACAAAATACAGAGCAGATAGAAGAAGATATACAAGAAAATTCTCCAAAATCTTCCAAAGGAAATAGAAACTCTCCACAAACACATGAAGAATTTGAATCAGAAAGGACCAAAAAGATGGAAGCCCTCTGGGAGGAAAAGTGGGAAATGATGCAAAAGAAATTCACGCATCTACAAAACCAGTTTGACCAAACTGTAAAAGAAAACCAGGCTTTAAAGCAAGAACTAATAAAGCAAAGCCAAAACACCAAGAAATTAGAAGAGAACATAAAATATCTCACCGACAAGGTGATAGATCTGGAAAACAGGGGGAGAAGAGAAAATTTAAGAATAATTGGACTCCCAGAAAAGCCAGAAATAAACACCAAACTGGACATGGTGATACAAGATATAATCAAAGAAAATTGCCCAGAGATTCTAGAACAAGGGGGCAATACAGCCACTGACAGAGCTCACAGAACACCTTCTACACTAAACCCCCAAAAGACAACTCCCAGGAATGTAATTGCCAAATTCCAAAGCTATCAAACAAAAGAAAAAATCCTACAGGAAGCCAGAAAAAGACAATTTAGATATAAAGGAATGCCAATCAGGGTCACACAAGACCTTGCAAGTTCTACGCTGAATGATCGTAAGGCATGGAACATGATCTTCAGAAAGGCAAGAGAGCTGGGTCTCCAACCAAGAATCAGCTACCCAGCAAAACTGACTATATACTTCCAAGGGAAAGATGGGCATTCAACAAAATAGAAGACTTCCAACTTTTTGCAAAGAAAAGACCAGAGCTCTGTGGAAAGTTTGATACCGAAAATCAAAGAGCAAGGAATACCTGAAAAGGTAAATATTAAGGAAAGGGGAAAAATGTTATCTTCTTTTACTCAAACTCTCTTCTATAAGGACTACATTTATATCAACCTATGTATACTAATATGTGGGGAAAATGTAATGTATAAATAGGGGGTAAAGAAAGACCAAATAGAATAATGGTTCTCACACAAAGATTCACAGGGGAAGGGGAGGGGAAGAAAACTCCTATAAGAAGGAGAGGAAGAGAGGGGGGGGGGGGGTTACTTAAACCTCAATCTCAGGGAAATCAACTCTGAGAGGGAAAAACATCCAGATCCATTGGGATCTTGAATTCTATCTTACCCAACAAGGGTAAGGAGAAGGGAAAACCAAGGGGGGGAGGGGGAGAGGGAGAACAAAAAGGGAGGGAAAGAGAGGGGGGAGGGGGAGGGAACAAAAAGGGAGGGACTAAAAAGGGAAACATCAAGGGAGGGGACAAGGGGGACTGATTCAAAGTAAATCACTGGACTAAAAGGTAGAGCCGAAGAAGAAAAGGTTAGAATTAGGGAAGGCAATGAAAATGCCAGGGAGTCCACAAATGACAATCATAACTTTGAACGTGAATGGGATGAACTCACCCATAAAACGTAGACGAATAGCTGAATGGATTAGAATCCAAAACCCTACCATATGTTGTCTTCAAGAAACACACATGAGGCGGGTTGACACCCACAAGGTCAGAATTAAAGGATGGAGTAAGACCTTCTGGGCCTCAACTGATAGAAAGAAGGCAGGAGTGGTAATCATGATATCTGATAAAGCCAATGCAAAAATAGACCTGATCAAAAGGGATAGGGAAGGTAATTATATTTTGTTAAAAGGGACTCTAGACAATGAAGAAATATCATTAATCAACATGTATGCACCAAATAATATAGCACCCAAATTTCTAATGGAGAAACTAGGAGAATTGAAGGAAGAAATAGACAATAAAACCATACTAGTGGGAGACCTAAACCAACCATTATCAAATTTAGATAAATCAAATCAAAAAATAAATAAGAAAGAGGTAAAAGAAGTGAATGAAATCTTAGAAAAATTAGAATTAATAGACATATGGAGAAAAATAAATAGGGATAAAAAGGAATACACCTTCTTCTCAGCACCACATGGCACATTCACAAAAATTGACCATACATTAGGTCACAGAAACATAGCACACAAATGCAAAAAAGCAGAAATAATGAATGCAGCCTTCTCAGATCACAAGGCAATAAAAATAATGATTAGTAATGGTACATGGAAAACCAAATCTAAAACCAATTGGAAATTAAACAATATGATACTCCAAAACCATTTAGTTAAAGAAGAAATCATAGAAACAATTAATAATTTCATCAAGGAAAATGACAATGGCGAAACATCCTTTCAAACCTTTTGGGATGCAGCCAAAGCGGTAATCAGAGGCAAATTCATATCCCTGAAAGCTCATATTAACAAACAAGGGAGAGCAGAGATCAATCAATTGGAAATGCAATTGAAAAAACTCGAAAGCGATCAAATTAAAAACCCCCAGCAGAAAACCAAATTAGAAATCCTAAAAATTAAGGGAGAAATTAATAAAATCGAAAGTGATAGAACTATTGATTTAATAAATAAGACAAGAAGCTGGTACTTTGAAAAAACAAACAAAATAGACAAAGTACTGGTCAATCTAATTTAAAAAAGGAAGGAAGAAAAGCAAATTCACAGCATTAAAGATGAAAAGGGGGACAGCACCTCCAATGAGGAGGAAATTAAGGCAATCATTAGAAATTACTTTGCCCAATTATATGGCAATAAATACACCAATTTAGGAGAAATGGATGAATATATACAAAAATACAAACTGCCTAGACTAACAGAAGAGGAAATAGAATTCTTAAATAATCCCATATCAGAAATTGAAATCCATCAAGCCATCAAAGAACTTCCTAAGAAAAAATCCCCAGGGCCTGATGGATTCACCTGTGAATTCTATCAAACATTCAGAGAACAGTTAACCCCAATACTATACAAACTATTTGACATAATAAGCAAAGAGGGAGTTCTACCAAACTCCTTTTACGACACAAACATGGTACTGATTCCAAAACCAGGCAGGTCAAAAACAGAGAAAGAAAACTATAGACCAATCTCCCTAATGAATATAGATGCAAAAATCTTAAATAGGATACTAGCAAAAAGACTCCAGCAAGTGATCAGAAGGATCATTCACCATGATCAAGTAGGATTCATACCAGGGATGCAGGGCTGGTTCAACATTAGGAAAACCATCCACATAATTGACCACATCAACAAGCAAACTAGCAAGAACCACATGATTATCTCAATAGATGCAGAAAAAGCCTTTGATAAAATACAACACCCATTCCTATTAAAAACACTAGAAAGCATAGGAATAGAAGGGTCATTCCTAAAAATAATAAACAGTATATATCTAAAACCAACAGCTAATATCATCTGCAATGGGGATAAACTAGATGCATTCCCAATAAGATCAGGAGTGAAACAAGGATGCCCATTATCACCTCTACTATTTGACATTGTACTAGAAACACTAGCAGTAGCAATTAGAGAAGATAAAGAAATTGAAGGCATCAGAATAGGCAAGGAGGAGACCAAGTTATCACTCTTTGCGGATGACATGATGGTCTACTTAAAGAATCCTAGAGATTCAACCAAAAAGCTAATTGAAATAATCAACAACTTTAGCAAAGTTGCAGGATACAAAATAAACCCACATAAATCATCAGCTTTTCTATATATCTCCAACACAGCTCAGCAGCAAGAACTAGAAAGAGAAATCCCATTCAAAATCACCTTAGACAAAATAAAATACCTAGGAATCTATCTCCCAAGACAAACACAGGAACTATATGAACACAACTACAAAACACTCGCCACACAACTAAAACCAGACTTGAACAATTGGAAAAACATTAACTGCTCATGGATAGGACGAGCCAATATAATAAAAATGACCATCCTACCCAAACTTATTTATCTATTTAGTGCCATACCCATTGAACTACCAAAATACTTCTTCACTGATTTAGAAAAAACCATAACAAAGTTCATTTGGAAGAACAAAAGATCAAGGATATCCAGGGAAATAATGAAAAAAAACACATATGATGGGGGCCTTGCAGTCCCAGACCTCAAACTATATTACAAAGCAGCAGTCATCAAAACAATTTGGTACTGGCTAAGAAACAGAAAGGAAGATCAGTGGAATAGACTGGGGGAAAACGACCTCAGCAAGACAGTATACGATAAACCCAAAGATCCCAGCTTTTGGGACAAAAATCCACTATTCGATAAAAACTGCTGGGAAAATTGGAAGACAGTGTGGGAGAGACTAGGAATAGATCAACACCTCACACCCTACACCAAGATAAATTCAAAATGGGTGAGTGACTTAAACATAAAGAAGGAAACCATAAGTAAATTGGGTAAACACAGAATAGTATACATGTCAGACCTTTGGGAGGGGAAAGGCTTTAAAACCAAGCAAGATATAGAAAGAATCACAAAATGTAAAATAAATAATTTTGACTACATCAAACTAAAAAGCTTTTGTACAAACAAAACCAATATAACTAAAATCAGAAGGGAAACAACAAATTGGGAAAAAATCTT
The DNA here is from genome assembly GCF_027887165.1 of Monodelphis domestica. Taxonomy (NCBI): domain Eukaryota; kingdom Metazoa; phylum Chordata; class Mammalia; order Didelphimorphia; family Didelphidae; genus Monodelphis; species Monodelphis domestica. The sequence continues at coordinate 62,670,483 of NC_077228.1, read as the reverse complement.
CATAGAAACCTCTGACAAAGGTTTAATTACTCATATTTATAATGAGCTAAATCAATTGTACAAAAAATCAAGCCATTCTCCAATTGATAAATGGGCAAGGGAAATGGATAGGCAGTTCTCAGATAAAGAAATCAAAACTATTAATAAGCACATGAAGAAGTGTTCTACATCTCTTATAATCAGAGAGATGCAAATCAAAACAACTCTGAGGTATCACCTCACACCTAGCAGATTGGCTAACATAACAGCAAAGGAAAGTAATGAATGCTGGAGGGGATGTGGCAAAGTAGGGACATTAATTCATTGCTGGTGGAGTTGTGAACTGATCCAACCATTCTGGAGGGCAATTTGGAACTATGCACAAAGGGCGACAAAAGAATATCTACCCTTTGACCCAGCCATAGCACTGCTGGGTCTGTATCCCAAAGAGATAATGGACACAAAGACTTGTACAAAAATATTCATAGCTGCGCTCTTTGTGGTGGCCCAAAACTGGAAAACGAGGGGATGCCCATCAATTGGGGAATGGCTGAACAAACTGTGGTATATGTTGGTGATGGAATACTATTGTGCTCAAAGGAATAATAAAGTGGAGAAGTTCCATGGAGACTGGAACAACCTCCAGGAAGTGATGCAGAGCGAGAGGAGCAGAACCAGGAGAACATTGTACACAGAGACTAATACACTGTGGTATAATCGAACGTAATGGACTTCTCCATTAGGGGCGGTGTAATGTCCCTGAACAACTTTCAGGGATCCAGGAGAAAAAAAAACACCATTCATAAGCAAAGGATAAACTATGGGAGTGGAAACACCGAGAAAAAGCAACTGCCTGAATACAGAGGTTGAGGGGACATGACAGAGGATAGACTTTAAATGAACACTCTAATGCAAATACTATCAGCAAAGCAATGGGTTCAAATCAAGAAAACATCTAATGCCCAGTGGACTTACGCGTCGGCTATGGGGGGTGGGGGGGAGGAAAAGAAAATGATCTATGTCTTTAACGAATAATGCTTGGAAATGATCAAATAAAATATATTTAAAAAAAAAAAACAAAAGAAACCTCTGACAAAGGTTTAATTACTCATATTTATAATGAGCTAAATCAATTGTACAAAAAATCAAGCCATTCTCCAATTGATAAATGGGCAAGGGAAATGGATAGGCAGTTCTCAGATAAAGAAATCAAAACTATTAACAAGCACATGAAGAAGTGTTCTACATCTCTTATAATCAGAGAGATGCAAATCAAAACAACTCTGAGGTATCACCTCACACCTAGCAGATTGGCTAACATAACAGCAAAGGAAAGTAATGAATGCTGGAGGGGATGTGGCAAAGTAGGGACATTAATTCATTGCTGGTGGAGTTGTGAACTGATCCAACCATTCTGGAGGGCAATTTGGAACTATGCACAAAGGGCGACAAAAGAATATCTACCCTTTGACCCAGCCATAGCACTGCTGGGTCTGTATCCCAAAGAGATAATGGACACAAAGACTTGTACAAAAATATTCATAGCTGCGCTCTTTGTGGTGGCCCAAAACTGGAAAACGAGGGGATGCCCATCAATTGGGGAATGGCTGAACAAACTGTGGTATATGTTGGTGATGGAATACTATTGTGCTCAAAGGAATAATAAAGTGGAGAAGTTCCATGGAGACTGGAACAACCTCCAGGAAGTGATGCAGAGCGAGAGGAGCAGAACCAGGAGAACATTGTACACAGAGACTAATACACTGTGGTATAATCGAACGTAATGGACTTCTCCATTAGGGGCGGTGTAATGTCCCTGAACAACTTTCAGGGATCCAGGAGAAAAAAAAACACCATTCATAAGCAAAGGATAAACTATGGGAGTGGAAACACCGAGAAAAAGCAACTGCCTGAATACAGAGGTTGAGGGGACATGACAGAGGATAGACTTTAAATGAACACTCTAATGCAAATACTATCAGCAAAGCAATGGGTTCAAATCAAGAAAACATCTAATGCCCAGTGGACTTACGCGTCGGCTATGGGGGGTGGGGGGGAGGAAAAGAAAATGATCTATGTCTTTAACGAATAATGCTTGGAAATGATCAAATAAAATATATTTAAAAAAAAAAAAGATTTAGGCAACTAGTCCTATCACTTCCTGTCATATAGCGGGAGAAAAAAAATGGAAGCAGTGTTAGATTTTATATTCTTGGGGTCAAAGATCACTGCAGACAGCAACGGTAACTATGAAATTAAAAGATGCTTGCCCCTTAGAAGAAAAACTATGGCAAACCTGGGCAGCATAAAAAACAGAGACATCACCTTGCCAACAATATAGTCAAAGCAATGGTTATTCCAGTAGCAATGTATGGCTGTAAAAATTGAACTATAAGAAAAGCTAAGTGCCACAGAATCAATGTTTAGAACTGTGGTCCTGTAGAAGCCTTTTGAGAGTCCCTTGGACAGCAAAGATATCAAATCAGTCAATTAATTCAAACTATTTATTGGAAGGTCAAATACCAAAGCTGAAGCCTAAATACTTTGGCCGCATAATGAGAAAACAGGACTCACTGGAAATGATCCTGCTATTGGGAAAAATTGAAGACAAAAGGAAAGGGAGATGGCAGAGAATGAGACAGACAGATGGCAATGTACATGAGCTTGGTCAGAATTCTGGACATAGGCTGTGGAGGACAGAAGGATCTGGCATGACATAGTCCCTGGGGTCATTAGGAGTTAGATACAACTTAACAACAAACTGTTAATCAGGTTGCAGTGATGAAACTAAGGATGATGAGATCACTACTCCAAATTCAAAGATAAAATGCTATGGTCATTTATTGTACTTAACAGGAAACATTCAAATTAGATTTCTAAAAATGAAGTTTAGATACAATACCATTAAATTTGCTATTTTGCTCTCCCTTGAAGTGTATTCTCTTAACATGTAAGTCTTGTCAGCCTTAAAAATAAAAAGACAATATTTTATTGTACTGATCTGAAAGTCTTCTTTATAGTGGTTATATTATACATATTAATTTTTTAACAAGTTATAAAAGAAACATATAGCCTGATAATAGCAACTTGCTTTGTAAAAACATCATGATTACCATTTATCTTCTTTATCCCAAAGAGTATAAATTTTCAATTCCAATCCAGTAATTGATATCATGAAAGAACCATAAGCATTAAAGTAAGCAAATATGCAAAGCAACCCAAACAGTGAATCATCAAGGCTATAATAACGAAATAATATCAACTTAACATATATAAATGATAAATGCAAGAGAATTTTATTCTACCTCAGTCAGGAGCTATTATACTTTCTTTAATCTTTCATTAAACAGAATCCAAAAATTACTCTTAAATCTGCTAATTGTGAGAGATCATCCCATCATCTACATAATGTGAGCCAAAGAGCTTAACTTTTTTTTTTCTTTTCCTCCATTCATCCCAGGTTTTTAAGAAATGAGAATTCAAAATTCATTGGAAATTTTTTTTCTTACTCAGCATACAACATAATACACATGCCAAGTTCACATCCCATTAAGAAAATATAAGATTGCTAATGGGGCTACTGATTCAGGAACCAAAGGTAAATGTAATGAACAAACAAAACCTAAGATGAACAACACTTTCAATATCTTCTTAGAAGACAGCTTTAGATGTTCAACTACTGCCTTGATTAAAAGGACTTAGCTTAAAAAATTATTTTGTAAAGTTTATTTTCCTAGAGTTTGGCTAAGTATTTTTAAATCATTAAATTTTTGTGGGAGATGTTTCTTAATATATTTTGATAGCTTTTGTTTTTACATTATATTTATTTCCAAGACAGTTCTGCCTCCTTCCCTACCTAATGAGCCATCTCTTTTAAAAAAGAAAAAGGGGGGGGGGGGGGCAACTGGGTAGCTCAGTGGATTGAGAACCAGGCCTAGAGACGGGAGGTCCTAGATTCAAATCTGGCCTCAGACACTTCCCAGCTGTGTGACCCTGGGCAAGTCACTTGACCCCCATTGCCTAGCTCTTACCACTCTTCTGCCTTGGAGCCAATACACAGTATTGACTCCAAGACAGAAAGTGAGGGTTTAAAAAAAAAGAAAAGAAAAGAAAAAGGGGAAAAAAGCAAATACAAGCAACCTATCAATTGTATCTATCTAAAAGTATATTCAATAGTCTACAATCACACCCCTCTACTTCTGAAAAAAAGTGAGAGTACTCTTTCTCATCTCTTCTCTAAGAACAAGCTTGGTTATTAAAATTATACTGCAGAACCATTAACTATAATACCTGTGAAATAAATTTCTTCCAAAATCAAGAAAGATTTGTATTCATTTTATAAATAGATAAAAATATTTCACTGACTTACATCTTAACCACTCTGGTTGGGTAGGAATTAGCCTTATGATTTCATTGGCATAGGGAATTGCTAGTATCAATAGTGTTTTTAGAACCCCCAAGTTTGATCCTGTCCTTTAGGAACTTACTAGTTACTAGCAGAAGAATCATCTTTGGCCATGCATTCTCCCAGAGACACTATTCCCAGAGTCCCAGAACTTTGGCTATGTGTGGTATTTAGTGCTTGACTCTGTGTGGCAACCAAATATTGAGCCCAGTCTCTTCTCCTGATCTTTCTGACTACTTTAGTGGTTCTGCATTTTTCCAAGTTGACAGTGGTAAAGAAACTCCCTCTACTAATGCAGGCAGAACTTTGATCTGCAATTTATAAGTCTTAGTCTCCCAGTATGCTAAGAGATTAAATTACTAGTTTGGGGTCCCAGAGTCATTAACTGTCAGAGACAGGACTGGATAGCAAATCTTCCTGACTGAGACCACAACTCCAAGTTGCCTCTCTCCCTAAACACAAAATGGACATATGCAGGATCCAAACGATGTGAATCCCAAACACTACTATCTTTACCATTAGATACAACCCCATGTTGGAGTAAGTTATAACAATTATATTTTTAAACTAAATTACTGACAAAAAGATTCAATGCTTCAGTAACAGTACATACAACAGAAAACTTAACAAAACATACCGTGGTAATTAAGAAGGATTAGCATAGTACTTGAAATAATTTCAAACTGCTCAAATTTTTACCCTTTGATCTAGCAATAGCACTATTACATCTATATTCTAAAGCGATTTTTAAAAAAAGGAAGGACCTACTTGTACAAAAATATTTACAGCAGCTCTCTTTATGGTGGGAAAGAATTTAAAACTGGGAGGAATGTCCATCAATTAGGGAATGGATAAACAAAGTTATGACATATGATTGTAATGGAATACTACTGTGCTATAAAAAATGACAGGAGGATTCAGAAAAACCTGGAAAGATCTACATGAACTGATGCAAAGTGAACAGAATCAGGAGAACATTGTACCCTCACAGTAATATAATACAATGATCAACTGTGAATAAATTTATGATGAAATATTCCATCTGCTGGGGCAGCTAAGTAACTCAATAGATAGAGCACAAGGCATGGAGTCAGGAGGTCCTAGGTTCAAATCTGACATCATATACTTCTTACCTGGGTGACCCTGGGCAACTCACTTAATCCCCATTGTCTAGTTCTTACTGTTCTTCTGCCTTGGAACCAATACAAAGTATTGATTCTAAGATAGAAGGTAAAGGTTTAAAAAATTATGCTATCAGGGACAGCTGGGTGGCTCAGTGGATTGAGTCAGGCCTAGAGACGGGAGGTCCTGGGTTCAAATATGGCCTCAGACACTTCCCAGCTGTGTGACCCTGGGCAAGTCACTTGACCCCCATTGCCTAGCCCTTACCACTCTTCTGCCTTGGAGCCAATACACAGTATTGGCTCCAAGGCAGAAGGTAAGGGTTTAAAAAAAAATGCTATCCACCTCCAGAGAAAGAACCAATAGAGATCAAATCATATTATTTTTCACTTTTTTTCTGGGAGAGGGCTTTTTTTTTAATATGAGTCTTCCTTCACAACATGACCAAAATTAAAATATGTTTTGTATGATCACTGATGTATATAACCTAGATCAAATTTTTTCCATCTCAGGAAAGCAGGGAGAGAACTACATCTCAAAGTTTTAGAAAAGGTAAAATTGTCATGTAAATGGGAAAAAGTAAAATATTATTTTAAAAAACTACTTAGATTTTCATTCTAATAGTACAAGAGACCACATAAATCTGTTTAAGGAATAAGAAATAGATACCTCATGGTAGAGCCTTGTGTCATTCATCCTGATGAGCACGCCATCAATTCTTAAGAAAAATCTCAGTAACAGGAAAAAGCTAGAAGGCATCACTCTCTGAAAGAGAAAAATAAATACATTTTGGCAAAAATTGAGCTTTTCTACAAGCCATGCTTCTCAAATTATGGAACACTTTGCAAATGGTGGTAGTAAGTGAATTTTAAAAGAGTTCATATTAACTTACCACTTCACAGTATAAAAAGTGTTATTCTTAAAACAGCCCTCTGAAATATACATTGTGGATAATATTACCCTCAAATTTACTGATAAGAGCGGTACAACTTTAATGAAAAGAATGCTGAACCCCAAGTTGGAAGACCCTAATTCTAGCACCAACCATTTAATCCTGTTGAAATTACAACTATTCTGTGCTTCAGCTTCTGGATCTATAAAATGTTGTCACTAAGAGATTAAAAATAAGATGAAGCTTGAGAAAGGCAGTAACACAGGAACCCATAAAGTCTTAACATGGCATTAATTTTTTTTTCATTTTTTTTAAACCTGCATTAAGATTTTTGGGGCCCCCTGTACAACTACTTTTTTCAAGACTTGACATTTTAATTCTCATTTTCTTTTCAAAATCCTTGTTAAGCATGAAAATTTTTTTGGATCCCTCCATATTAATACAAAGAAAATTCATCAGTAGTCATTTCTATAAACAAAAGAGGAATAGTTTTTGCAACTACCTGACATCTTTTTTTGTTTGTTTTTAGTAATAGAATTTATTTCCAGTTATTTCAGTCTCTCTCTTTCCTCCCCACACCATAGAAGGCATAATTCAACAAACAGATATGTGTGTATATGTATAGGTTTCATGTTTCTATTTATCAGTTTATTCTCTGGAGGTGAACATTTACAAGTTATTCTTCAAATATTAAATCTGTAGCTATATATAATATTCTCCTGGTGCTTGTTGTTTCACTGTTTATTTTCTCATACAGTTGTTTCCAATGTTTAAAAAAATTAATCTGGGGGGCAGCTGGGTGGTTCAAGTGGATTGAGAGCCAGGTTCAGAGACAGGTCCTAGGTTCAAATCTGCCCTCAGACAATTCTTAGCTGTGTGACTCTGAACAAGTCACTTAACCCCCATTGCCTAGCCCTTACCACTCTTCTGACTTAGAACCAATACCCAGTATTGATTCTGAGATGGAAGGTGTTTAAAAAAAAATTAATCTGCTTGTTTCTTACAGCACTTATTTTCTTACAGCAATAATTTCTTACAGTAATTATTCCATTACAATCACATAAGACAATTTGTTTAGCCTTTCCTCGATGGGACATCCTCTCAATTTCCAGTTCTTTGCCACCACAAACAGGGTTACTATATTTTGGAACATATAGGTTCTTTTCCTTTTTCCCTACTCTCCTTGGTTAACAGACTCAGATACAGTTTTATAGCTCTCTGGGCATAATTTCAAATTGCCCTCCAAAATGATTGGATCTGATAGGTGTGAGATACCTCAGAAGAGTTTTAGTTTGCATTTCCTTAATCAGTAGTGATTTTTAGCATTTTTTTCAAGTACCTATGCCTTTAATTCTTTCATCTGTAAACTGTCTGTTCATATCTTTTGCCTAATTATCAATTGGTGAATAGTTTTATCCTCATAAATTTGACAAAGTTCTCTATATATTTTAGATATGTGACCTCTATTCAAGAGCCTTTTTTTCTCCAAAATTTTTTTCAAATTTTCTTCTTTCCTTCTAATCTTGGCAACATTTGTTTTATTTGTACAAAACCTTTTTAATTTAATGTACTCAAAATTATCCATTTTATATCTTGAAATGCTCTCCATCTCTTGCCTATTCATAAATTCCGCTCCTATCCATAAAAATGATAGGTAATATCTTCTCTGTTGTTCTAACATGCTTATGATATCTCCTTTTATGTTTAGTGCCATCCACTTTTTAACATAGATATAGCAGATATGAAACCTAGATATACTCTTAGCTTAACTGAGTAGGCACAAATTTAATCAGCCAAAAGTTGGTCTACCTGTGTATGGTATCAATGTTTTCCCATCTATTTCATTTGTGGTACATAAATAAAAATTTAAACAAATGTGTCATGGAAAAGAATGTACTTGGGACAATGAAAATGGAAGAGATAAAGTTTCAGCTTTACTGGTTCAGCTGCTATGGAGAATATATTGATGGGGATTGGTAGAAGGGGACTCATCCCAGCATAGTTGACTCACCTTCATGCCTTCTGTCTATGTAGACTCCTAACAGTCCTAATAATGATAAAGTTCTTGGGAGTTACATGTACCTTCTTCCCCTATGTAAAGTTTAGCTTATTGACTACCTTATGATTACTCTTTTGTGTTTACCTTTTAATGATTCTCTTGAGTCTTGAGAATATCAAATTTTCTATTCAGCTCTGGTCTTTTCATCAGAAATGTCTGAAAGTCCTCTATTTCATTAAATATCCAACTTTTTTTCCCCTGAAGTATTATACTCAGGTTTGCTGATAGCTGTTTCTGGTTATAATCCTAGATCCTTTGCTTCCTGAAATATTATATGCCAAGCCCTCCATTTCTTTAACATGAAAGTTGTTAAATCTTATGTGATCCTGAATATAGCTCCATGACATTGTAATTATTTCTTTCTAGATACCTACAGTATTTTCTCCTTGACCTAGGATCTTGGCTTTGACCTATGGAATTTGACTACAATATTCCTGGGAGTTTTCATTTTGGAATTTCTTTCAGGAGATGATTTAGACTCTTTCAATTACGATTTTACTCTCTGGGTTTAAGACTGGGAAGCTGTTTTCCCTGATAATTTCTTAAAATATGATATCTAAGCTCTTGCTTTGATCATGGCTTTCAGATTGTCCAATAATTCCCAAAGTAGCTCTCCTTGATCTATTTTCCAGGCCATTGTTTTTCTAATGAAATATTTCATATTTTTCTTTTCATTCTTTTGACTTAATTTTATTGTTTCTTGATATCTCACGGAATCAATAGTTTCCACTTCCCTAATTCTAATTTTTAGGAAATTATTTTCATCAGTGAGTTTTTGTATTTCTTTTCCCATATGGCCAATTGTGCTTTTTAAAATGTTCTTTTCTTCAGAGAATTTTTGTATCTCTTTGCCATTAGACCAATTTTTTTAAATGCTATTTTTCTTCAGTATTTTTTTTGTGCCTCTTTTACCAAGCAGTTAATTCCCTTTTTGTAACTTTCTTGCATCACTCATTTCTTTTCCCAATTTCTCCTCTACCACTCTTTTTCCTTCTTAAACTCTGCCAAAAATTCTTGTTGGGTTTGTGTCCAATTAGTTCTTTTCTTCTCATTGTTATCTTTTTCTGAGGTTGTGTCTGGTCTTCTCTGCTACTAGCCTTTTATATCAAGTTTATTTTTATTTGCTCATCTTCCTAGCCTATTTCTTGACTGGGAACTTTATGTTAAAGTTGCACTCTGCTCAGGTTGGGGGTGGGAGGTACTATTCTGAGGTTCAGGATTTTCTATGCTGCTATTTTCTGAGCTAGTTTTTGGTGTCTGCAAGTTTCCAGTGCTTCCAAAGTGATGTGACCTAGAAAAGGTCCAGTCATCTACCCTAGGTAAGACTCAGAACACCAACAGGAAAAGATACGAGGGCACTGCTAAATGGTTCCTATGGAAAGCACGTATTTGACATCATTGTCTGCCACTTGCCTCCCTGACCTTGAGGTCAGATAGCTCTCCCAAAGTTTGCACCGGTCCTTTCCATACATATCTATAGATTTAAGCTTTCTCCTCTCCACTGGCCGCCAAAAGAGCTTACACTTAATCAGGTAATAAACATGCCTGTATACACATGCTTGCTTACACATGTGCACACAGAAACACACAGAAACAAACTAATACAAAATAATTTCAAGACGAAGAGAACACTAAGACTATCTGTACTCCCTTGTATAGTCTTTATTTCTTTATATATCCTATTTCCCAATGCTAGACAAGAAAATCACCAAGATTAACAGAGATGCTTTAAAACTTACAAGGTATTTTATGGGCTCCCAATTATAAGTCTCACAAAAACCCTGAAAGGTAGACACTATCAGCACTGTACTATGTTTACAGATGAGGAAACAAACAGATGTTAAGGGACCTGTGAAGTGACTTAGGATAACACAGCTAGTAAAGTATAAAAAGTGAAATCTGAACTAAAGGCAACCCTGCTTCTAGTGCCTCCCCTCTTCATCTAACTGACGATATAACTGACAAACTGATATTTCTCAAATACAACTCTACTCATGTTATTTCCCTGTTAAAAAATCTACCATGGCTCTCTATTTTTAGAATAAACAATGTGAAATCTGCATCCTGAAAGCTTTACAATATCTGGCTCCCACAGACTCGAGTTTTATTTTCTTTCTATTCTCTGTTCCAATCCAACTGGCCTGCTAGTTCTTACCTGTAAACAAAACTCCATTCCTGCCTTGGCCAAGGCTCTGTATCTTGGTCCCGTCTGGAATACACTCATTGTTCAACCCCACTCTGTCTAGTTCAGAACTTCATTCTGCACATAGCTTCCCTTATTCCACATTCATCCCTTGCTACCCCCTCCCCCCCATTAGTGCTAGCTCTCTCCTGAAATTACTTTACACATACCTATCTTTATACATCTAAGGCAATTCAAAGAAGCCCAAAGAGATTGTTACATATGGATAATGATGCTTTAATGCTCTGCCTTTGTGAATTGCCTCTCATGGAAAGGAAATGACCCCAAGCTATATCTCCTTAGTAGAATAAATGTTTGATAAGGACAGAGACTACTTACTTTTTCTCTCTGTATCCAAGGACTGGCATGGAGCATTACACATAATAATAGATATTTTTTTTTAAATTTAACTTAATTTTATTAAATTTTTTCCATGGTTACATGATTCATGTTCTTTCCCTTCCCTACTCCCCCCACCCCCTTCCATAGCCAACACACAATTCCATGGGTTTTACATGTGTCATTGATCAAGACCTATTACCATATTATTACTAATTGCACTAGGGTGATTGTTTAGAGTCTACATCCCCAATCATATCCCCATCAACCCATGTGATGTAGTTGTTTTTCTTCTGTGTTTCTGCTCCCACAGTTCTTTCTCTGGATTAAATTTTTTTTTAATTAAAAAAATTTCTCCTGGTCCAATGCCTCATATGATTGTTATTTATGCCCTTGTCTGTACTCCCATTCAATTACAGCTCCTTGAAAGCAGGGTCTGTGTCACTCCTATTTTTGTATCCCAAGTATTTTAAAGGTCTGTGGAATTGAACAGCAGTTTATTTTCATTCTTTTACAACCATTACAGTAACATATACACTGGCTCATAAAGAAAAACAAGTCTTACCATTCTAAAATCTATTCTTAAAAATAACTCAAATGTTTTAAGAGTTCCTTCAGAATTCATTTGGAAATTCCCCGAGTCTTTTTCAGACAAAGATGACAAGCAGAAGCAGGGAAAGCTTGAACCAACATGAGAATCCCTTCCCACCAATCTTAAAATAACACCACAAAATGAATATTGGAGTGAAAGAATCAACAAGGAGACGTAGTGAAGCAACTTTTATGCAAAGAACAACTTGGAAGGTTGGCAGAGAGCATCTGGGACACTGGGGTGAGAGGGGAGCACAGCCAGCAGGAGCCTACAACAAGGAGTAAGGAGCAAGGAGCAAGCCTCCCCACCCCACATGTAGTGTTCCATGTTACAAACCTGGGCCCAACATCCAGACCCTCAGGCCCTGCCTGGGCCAACCTATCACACCCTTAAAGTTCTAAGCAAACCTGCAGGAAGGTCCAGAATTTCAATAGGAGGCAGTCTGTCCTGCAAGCCCAATCTGTATAAGCCAGGAGCAAGGCCAGGAGTCCCAGCCCAAGCTTGTAGTGAGGACTTGAATCCCAGTTTGAGGCAGTCTGTGCAGCACTCCAGGTTGATGTAAACTCAGAGCAAGGTTCCCCCAGATTTCCTGTGTAGACTGTCCCCAGGGTGCTGCAGTTTGGGAGCCCAGACCTGGCTAGCCCTTACCAAAGCTCAAGGCAGAGCCCCAGGACAGGGAAGTCTGCTGTGCCAGACCTGATCAAGCCCAGAGTGAGATACAAACAGCCTACAACCAATGTCCTGAGGCTAGAATTTGAGCCATTAGCAGTCCTGGTAATGATTTAATCATAAGTGGAGGGTAGCTCTCAGAGCTCCTAGCCCACAGGCCATGATATCACCTTGGAAGAACTGAAACTTGCAGAAACTCATAAATAAGGCTAAGTGTAGCATCAAGGAAGAATTAAAGTTTAAGAATGTGCCCTATCCTCCTTGAGAACAGAACAAAGTGAAAGTCAAAAAAGAGACTGGGAAAATAAGCAAGCATAAACAAAAAAGGGAAAGTGAAAGAAAGGCTAATACATGCAAAGCTCCAAAGAAAAATAAGAATTGGACTCAGATTCTAGAAGAGCTCAAAAAGGATTTCAAAAATCAATTAAGAGAGGCAAAGGGAAAATGGGAAAGAGAAATGAAGGCAATACAAGAAGAAATGGGCCAAATGAAAAAGGAAGCTCAAAAGCTCACAGAAGAAAATAATTTCTTCAAATTTAGAATTGGGCAACTGACTTCATGACTTCATGAGATATTATGAAACAATGAAACAAAATCAAAAGACCAAAAAAAAAATCAGAAGAAAATGTGAAGTAGCTCATTAAAAAAAACAACTGAAAATAGATCCAGGAGAGGCAATTTAAGAATTATTGGAATACCTGAAAACCATGATCAAGAAAAAAGCCTGAACATCATGATACAGAAAACCACTGCCCTTATATTCTTGAATGAGAGTAAAATAGAACATGAAAAAATCCACAGATCACCTCCAGAAAGAAATCCCCAAATGAGGATTGCCAGGAATATAAAAGCTAAATTCAAGAGCCCCCAAGCCAAGATGAAAATATTGCAAGCAGCCAGAAAGAAATAATTCAAATATCATGCAGCTACAGTCAGGATTGGCTCCACATTAAAGGATCAGAAGGCAAAAGATATAGATTTACAATCCAGAATCACCTATCTAACAAAACTGAATATTCTTTCAGGGGGAAAAAAGGTCATTCAATAAAAAGTAGATTTCCAAGTATGATGAAAAGACCAGACCTAAACAGAAAATTTGATGTCCAAACATAAGACCCAAGAGAAGCCTAAAAAAGTAAATATAAGAAAAAGAAAATTTAAGGGACTCAATATGGTGAAACTATATGTACTCCTTTATAGAAAGTAGATATTTAGAACAGTTAGGATGACATGATGTGCAAAAAAAAATCAAGGAATGAAAAAGAGGACTGAACTGAGAGAAAATGGAAAGGAGAGATGGAATGGGGTAAATTATCTCACCTAAAGAGGTATGAAAATCTATTATAGTGGAAGGGAGGATAAGAATGGTTATAAGCAATGCTTAAACTTTACTCTCATCATAACTGGCTCAGAGAGGGATTAACAACCATATTCACTGAGATATAGAAGCCTATCTTACCAGACAAAAAAGTAGGAGGGAACTAAGACAAGGAAGGAGGGGGTGTTAACAGAAGGGAAGGGGAAGTGTGGAGGAGATAACAAAAAGCAAAATACCAGTGAGGAGGAAGAGTGAAAGGAAAAAGAGTAGGATCAAAAGAGGAAAATAAGATGGAGGGGAATACACAGTTGGTAATCATAACTGTAAATGTGAATGGGATGAACTTTCCCATAAAAAGGAAGCAGATAGAGTGGATTAAGAACCAGAATACTACTATGTTGTTTACAAGAGACACTTTTGATGCAAGGTGACACACACAGAAAAAAGCAGCAGTAGTACTCATTATCTCAGAAAAAGCTAAAGCAAAGACATGGCTGATTAAAAGAAATAAGGAAAGAAAGTATGTCTTGCTGAAAGGTATTATAAGCAATGAAGCAATATCAATACTAAACATATATGTACCAAATGGTATGGCCTCTAAATTTTCAAAGGAGAAATTAAACTTCAAGAGAAAACAGACCATAAAATTATACTAATGGGAAACCTCAACTTCCCCCTTTCAGATCTAGATAAATCAAACAAAAAAAATAAACATGAAAGAAGTAAAGGAAGTGAATGAAATAATAGAAAAGTTAGAACTAAAAGATCTCTGGAGAGAAGTGAACAGGAATTGAAAGGAATAGATCCTATTTTCAGCAGTATATAGATCTTACACAAAACTGACCATGTTTTAGGGCATAAAAACTTCACAACTAAATGCAGAAAAGCAGAAATAAATTCATCCTTTTCAGATCATAATGCAATAAAAATTATAATCAATAAAGCTCCATGGAAAGACAAATAAAAAATTAATTGGAAACTAAATCTAATGCTAAAACAGGGATGAGTTAAAGAACAAATTATAGAAACAATCAATAATTTTATTAATGAGAATGACAATGAGAAGGCAACATATCCAAATGTATGGGATAAAGCCAAAAAGCCAAAGCAGTACTTAGGGGAAAATTTATATCTCTAAACACCTACATTAATAAAATTGAAAAAAATTCAGATCAATAAATTGGGTATGCAACTAAAAAACTAGAAAAAAAACAAATTAAATACTAAATTGGTGGTCCTAAAAATTAAGAGAAATTAAATAAAATTGAAAGAAAACCATTAAATTAATAAATAAGACTGTTGGCTTTATGAGAAAAATAAAAGACAGTATAGATTAATTTGATTTAAAAAAAGAAAGAAGAAAATCAAATAATCAGTATCAAAAATGAAAGGGGTGAACTCACCACAAATAAAGAAGAAATTAAAGTAATCATTAGGAACTATTTTATCCAATTATATGACAATGAAGCTGACAATCTAAGTAAAATGATGAATATTTATGAAAATACAAATTGCCCAGGTTAACAAAAGAGCAAATAGAACTATGTCATCAGCATCTCTACATTTACCTATAAAGACCAGCAACAAGAGTTAGAAAGGGAAATTCCATTTAGTCACTCTAAACAATATAAAATACCTGGCAATCTATAGGAGCACAATTATAAAACACTTTTCACACAAATGAAGTCAGATCCAAACAATTGGAAAAATATCAACTGCTCATAGGGAGGCCAAATTAATATAATAAAAATGGCAATTATACCTAAATTTATTTATTTATTCAGAGCCACACCAATCAAATTACCAAATAATTATTTTGTAGAACTAGGAAAAATAATAAAATTTATCTAGAAGAACAAATGGTCAAGAATATCAAGGGAACTAGTGAAAAAAAAATTGAAGGAAGTTGTCCTAGCACTACTAGATCTCAAACTATACTATAAAAAGCAGCAATCATCAAAACAATCTGGTACTGGCTAAGAAATAGAAATGATAGATCAATGGAGTAGATTAGATCCACAATATACAGGAGTAAATGACCTTAGCAACCTAGTATTTTATAAACCCAAAGACCCCAGCTTTTGGAATAAGAACCCATTCTGTAAACAAAACTGCTTGGGAAATTGGAAAACAGTATGGCAAAAACTAGGTATAGATCAGTATCTTACACCCTATATATATATAAAGATATGATAAAAAAAATATATATATATATATATATGATTTACATATAAAGGACAATAACATAACTAAATTAGGGGAATACAAAATTTTACCTGACAGATCCTTGAAGGGGAAAAATTATGACCAAAGAAGAGATAGAGAGTATTATAAGATATAAAATGAGTAATTTTAATTATATTAAATTAAAAAGCTTTTGTACAAACAAAACTAATATAACCAAGATTAGAAGAGAAATGACAAACTAGGGGAAAAAATTTTTAACAAATTTCTCTGATAAAGGTCTAAATTCTCATATTTATGGAGAACTAAGTCAAATGTATAAGAATACAAGCCATTCTCCAACTGACAAACAATCATATGAACAAGCAGTTTTCAGATGAAGAAATAAAAGGCATCAATAAATATATGAAAAATTGTTCTAAATCATTCTTCATTAGAGAAATGCAAATTAAAACAACGCTGAGATACCACATCATACCTACCAGATTGGCCAAAATGGCAGCAAAGCGATAAATGTTGGAAGGGATGTGGCAAAATTTGGACACTTAATGATTATTGGTGGAGCTGTGTATTGGTCCATCTATTCTAGAGGGCAATTTGGAACTATGCATACCCTTGATCTGCCTCTACTGGGTCTGTATCCCAAAGAGATCATAAAAAAGGGGAAAGGACCTACTTGTACAAAAATATTTATAGCAGCTCTTTTTGTGATGGCAAAGAATTGGAAACTGAGGGGATGTCCATCAACTGGGCAATGGCTAAACAAATTGTGGTACATGTTGGTGATGGAATACTATTGTGCTATAAGAAATGATAACAAAATGATTCCAGAAAAAGCTAGAAATATCTGCAGGACCTGATGCAGAGCAAAATAAGCAGAACTGGGAGAACATTGTACACAATAATAGCAATAATGTATGCTGTTCATATGTGAAAACTTGGCTACTCTTAGCAATGCAATAATCTGGAACAATCCTGAAAGACTTATGATGGAGAATGCTATCCTCCTCCAGAGAAAGAATTGTTGGAATTGTCTTTCACATTAGTGTATTTATGGTTTTATTTAGGGGTTTTGGTTATATTTGAGTTTGCTCTTACAACAATGACTAACACAAAGTGTGTTTTGCAGGAAATAAAAATAAAATTTAGGAAAGAAAAGAAATTCTTTGAACTAAAGCAATGAGCAATACTATCATATTAACTGAATATGAAGTTATTTGGAAAACAAGTAATATCTTATGACAGGAAACAGAGAAAAAAGCTCACTTTTCCCAACCCAAATCTGAGCCCTAAAACCCTATGTTAGAAGAACAGATTCAGCAGTCCTGGGGAAGTTTGCCCCCTTTTTACCCTGCAACTTGCTTATGAAGGCCTATCAAACTCAATATTTTAATCATACCTGAGAACAGCCAAGGAGCTGCACACCAAAAAAAAAAAAAAGCAAAATATTAGGCTTTAAGCTTAGAAAAGCTCCAAAGAAGCCATTTACATGCTAGTCAAAACCATAGAAAAAATTGCTATTCATCAGGTATAAAGCATTGTGCTAGATGCTGGGAATACAAAGATGAAGTAGGATACATTTAGGAAGCTAATGATATAAGAGAAGATAAAATAGATTTACAAATAAATACTAAAAATTAGAAAGCTAAAGACAAAGAAGCTCAACTAAAAAATAAAATGCTATAAGAAATCGTCATAACTCCACTTACCAACTACTAGTTGCTACCAGAAGGAAGAGAGGAAGTCTGGGTCTCTCCCTCTCTGCTATTCATTTTTACTTCTGCAGACTGTGGAAGGGTAAAGGAGTGTTTGGTGCCTTTGTAAACAAGTGCATTTTTATCACTGTCTTGCAGACAAAAGAGCCTAAATTTAGTAACAGACATATCCAGATATCAAAATGTAGTGAAGAATATAAGCTGAGATTTTCTCCAAGTTCAATAATGGACAAATAAACTAAAAAACATGTTAGTTATTTACATATGGATAACTGAAATCAGTAATATCATGTAAAAATTTCCCAAATCTATCTCAAATTGCTATTCATTTGATACATAAAAACACAAAATGGCACACTTAATGTATATGTTTTCTATTTCTATCTACTTACAAAGATGATTTTCCACCCTTGGGCAAAAACAATTACTATACTTACAATTTTCACACTTAAGCTTGAAACTCCATGATCATGAAGTTCATCTTCAAACAACAGAACTTCTTCAAAAAATTTAATCTGTTCTCTGGCTTTCAATTTCTCTGTGTCTATATGATCTGTTGTAGGCACAACCTGGAAAGGAATTTTTTTTTTATTTAATGAAATCAGTCAAAAAGAGGTATATGGTACTCCATCTGTCATGGAGAGAAAGTAAAGACTAGATCTAGTCCTTGCCACTGACTAGCTAACTCCAAAAATCATAGTAACTTTCTAGTGTACCACTACAGTGCAGAAAAATTATTAGAGTAGAAGTTGAATGAATCAATTATTGAAAAAAAAATTTTAAAGTGAAAGAATAAATTACATTTTAGTATGGTAAGTGATCTTAAATATAAAGAAAAAAGGTATCAATTCAACACAAAAAAGCAGAGAATAAAATTTTACCTTTAACTTAAGAGCTTCGCCAAGTAATGTTCCTTTGTAATCTGTTGTATAGGTCCAGTCATATGGTCTAATAATCTCTTTGGAGTGCTCACCCTCCGTCCTCAAAAACCAAAAAGAGAAGGATTCCATTCAACAAGCATAAAACAAAACCTCATAAAGTATACAAACAACTCTCATAAGCATACTGTAAAGATGGTTCTAAATAGCTCACTCACCTATATACTTCATTAATATATAAACTCTTCTGCAGCCTGTTACTTAACTTTTATATTGTCATTTAACTTTTCATATGTTTACGCTATCTCTCCAATTAGAATATAAACTGTATGAGGATCAGGCCCATACTTTATAATGATTGTCAACTTCCATAGAGCTTTTCAGGTAATAAATAAAAATACTGATTAAAAAGCAGAGCCTTTTCCCGAAATTTGTATAAGACTAACTCCTCAATTACATTCCCAATGAGAATCAGAAGTGAATACTAAAATATGTTATTCAAAAAATACTGAGGTCAAAAGAGAAACAGTTAATTAGGTACAATACTTCATTTAAAGATACTAACCCTGCAATAAGTACAGCTCAAGCAGTATTTATTTTGATTCTAAAGTCTGCCTCCATTTTACAGTTGAATCAACTGAAGGGTCTGAAAAGCTAATAAAACTCACTGTCTATTCTAACAAAAATCACTCCGTTTCTTACCTGCTCTCTTGCCATTCTTCAGCACATGCCACCTTAAGCACTCCTTGGTAGTTGTTTACACACTTTAAAGCATCTGTTGCATTGAACTCAATTCCAAAGCCAGAAACATGTTGGATTCTTAAAACATTGTCTCCAAACATCATTTCAGGAAGAGATGGCATATGGAGCTCATCAGCTAATCTGCATATGTCCAAAAGTCAGATATTGTTTGGTTACTTTTAGTTCTCCATTCTTTTGGCTTAACAATATTCTATATAGAAGAATGAAAAAGAATATGTATGATATATCTTAAAAGTATACATTTGAGCTTTAGTCAGTCCGGAATATGCTTTTAAATGAAAAAATCATTGCACTAAAGAAAACAAAACTAGAAAGAATAATTGGACCAGACCAAGGATACAGAGAGATCAGTCAGACATTTATTAAATGATTGCCCTGTGCCAGGCACTGTGCTAAATGCTGATGGTACAAAGAAATGTCAGTCTTTACTCTCTGGGAGCTCAGTCTAATGAAGGAGACAGGAGACAACATGCAAACAACAATGTACAAAGAGGCCATATAAAGGATAAATAGGAAATAATCAACAGAGGGAAGACTCCAAAATTAAGAAGGTCTGGGAAAGGCTTCTTTTAAAAAGTGGGATTTTAGTTGGCACATGAAGGAAGTCAAGGAAGCCAGAAAACAGAGATGAGGAAAGTGTTCCAATCTGAAGGTGACACCATTTTAAGGGCACTGAGAGATCATAAGATCACAAATTTAGAGCTTGAAGAAACCTCAGAGGCCATCCTGTGAAGCTGCTTCAATTTAAAACACTGAGATCCAGAGAAATAAAATTACTTGTACAATGTCACCCAGCTATTAAGCCTCTGAGATGGGATTTGAACTCGGGGTCTTTGCACCACAGCCTGTGCTCTTTCTATTGTATAAAAATGGCTTTCCTAGATAAATTCTCATATTTGAAAGAAAGAAGGATACTTAAAATTTTGGGGGTGAAAGGAACACTATTTTCATAGCATTAAAAAAAAAAACCCAACTCATATGTCTACTTTCCTGTCTCTATAAAATGCTTATGACAATCTATGTCTATAATAAGGTTACCCTTGGTAAAGATAGGAAAAGGGATCAGGAAGGCTTCCACAAACTACATTTTATAGGAGACCACATTTTTACAGTCAGAAAACTTACTAAAAGATGTAGAGAATAAACTACCCCACTGTTTAATTATAAAAAAGCATTTGATTCAGTAGAACAAAATGACACTTTAAGGGAGCTCTTCCAACAAGATACCTCTCTCTACATGTTAAAAATCAGATAAAATTTCATAAAAGATATATGTTCAATTACCCTGAGATTATAAAAATCAAATGAGGAAGACAAAATAAAGACATGATTGCCAAAGGTGTTAGCCACTATCATGGCAATATCTAGCAAAAGGGCCCTTTAATTCCCTGACTATCACAACTTCAGAGTTTGAAGAGATAAGAGAATCCATCAAATGAGATTATCTGTAAAGAGTTTATTTAGCACAGAGTCTGCCTGACACATAGCAAGAATTTAATAAATCCTTCCTTTTTTCCTTTCCTTCTGTCTATTCATCTAATCCAACCCTTAGTGAAAGAATCCCACATACAACAAGGCCAACAGGTGGCCATCCAGTAATTGTAAAAAACTGTTAAGAGATGTACACAAGTAGGTCTCTGGTCATGTGGTCGATTTTTAAAACAGAAGTTCTCAAAGTGTAGTCTAGAGATCCCTGTGGGTCCCTGAGACCCTTTCAAGGGGTCTTCAAGGTCAAAACTATATTGAAAATTATTTTCAATAATATATTCAAATAAATATTCTTTTACTAAGATGTTCTTCAAGTACAGCACAACTACTATTCATGGGGATCTCCAAATATCCATCCAGAGCCCTCTTGTCTTTTATGATTCTTCAGTTGTATCCGATTCTTCATGACCTCATTTGGGGTTTTCTTGGCAAAGATACTAGAGTGGTTTAGCATTTCATTCTCCAGACCATTTTACAGATGAAGAACTGAGATAAATGGGGCTTAAGTGACTTGCCCAGGGTCATATAGCTAGCAAATGTCTGAGGCCAGATTTGAGTTCAGGAAGATAGTCTTCCTGACTCTAGGCCCAGTCCTCTCTCTATCCATTGTGCCACCAGCCTGCCTATGTCTTCTCCCTCTATATTATTTCAGCTCCTATAGTTTTAATTATCATCTCTATGCAGATGACTCTCAGATATATTTTTCTAGCCTCTGACCTCCAAAGTCTCAAATTTCCAAATGCCTAAAGGACAATCTTGAATTAGATTAGTACAGAGGATAACATGATCCTCCCAGGCACCCAAGCTCAAAACTTAGGTGTTATCCTAAACTCCTCTCACCTCTCAATAGCCAATCAACTTATCATGTCCTGTCATTTCTACCTTAAAAAGCTATTGTACACCTTTTTCTCCTTTAACATTACAACTACTGGTACATGCTCTGATCACCTAATTCCTAGACTACTGCTGGTTAGTCTCCCTGCCTAAAGTCATTCCAATATATCCTTTATGTAGATGTCAAACTGACAGTGCAAGTCTGTCCATACCAACCCTTTATTCAATAAACTTATTAGTTCCCTATTACCGCAAGATCAAATATAAACTCCTGGTGTTCAAAAGCCTGAATAAACCTGACCCTTTTCTACCTTTCTAGTCATCTTTCACCTTACTACTTACTTATTCCATGTACTCTCAAGATCCAATGGCACTGGCCTCTTGCTATTCTTCAAACAGGACACCTCTATTCTCTGATTCCCGGCATTTTCACTGACTTCCTCCAACTCAAAATGTTCTCCTTCCTCATCTCCAATTGCTAGCTTCCCTGGATTCCTTCAATTTTCAACTAAATTCCCCTGTCCCCCTTTTGCAAAGGCCTTTCTCAGTCCTTCATCTGAGACCCATTCTATTTTGTATTTATCTGACTTGAAAATAGCTATTTGCATAGTGTCCTCTCTATTAAACTGAGCTCTCTGAGAGCAGGGGCTGCTTCTGCTTTGTTTTCTAGGCCTTTCAGGGTATTCCTCCAGCTTAGCACAGTGCCTGACATACATGCTAGATGAGTGACTTACATGGTATCAACATATATATCTCACATAAGCAAAGCTATTGAGAGGAAGTCCTCAATAATTTGTAAGAGTATAAAGGGGCCCTAAAACCAGAGTTCAAAAACTGCTACTTTAATAGCATAAGCTCTATGATAGATATTTTGGATTCTAAGAGGACATTTCTGAAAATTTCTGAGTTATATGTTGTATTCAACATAGCTGAGGTCATTGAACTAGTGTATTTAAGGCTATATTCCTATATATAAATTGCCAAAGGCTCCCCAATTATTAAAATTCAAAATTTTTATTCTTACATTTTCTCTAAATCCTATCCCAATCAGATCTAATCAATATCAAGCTGTGACCTGTCAAAAGCTGCCTGAATATCTAGGCCAATTTATTAAATCATAATTTTATAAAGCCTCTAATGTTACAAGACATTACAATAAATGCTAGAAAAAAAGATATACTGCCCTACCCCAAAGGGTATCTGATGTGCACTTTAACACTTCAGTGCATCTGTAGGTAGTCCCATGGATATTAAATTAAGTACTTCCATGGTTTGAACCAAAATTCATCCATGTCTTTTTATCCTATGCAATTCTTGTTCATATTCTTCAACATATCCTCCAGAGAATATACATATATGACATACATATTACATGACATGGGCCATTCTATATTTTTAAAATACCAAAAGAACATTTGGGCTGTCTGTTATCCCTTACTTTCCCACTTTCATCATTTAATCAGTGATATCCAATTGTGCCAAAGTACAATACAGGACTAGAGAAAAAGGAAATGTTTTAAGGAAAATCTGAAGGAGTAAACACTTCCAAAGAAGGTTTTAAGGAAGTAGTAATTCCTAAGCTAAACTTCCAAAGAAGATTCTGAGGAGTAGAGATGAGGCAGGATTTCATTCTAGATCTGGGGGACACCTCCTTGGGTAAAAGCACAGTATCACTATACATTGAAGTCTACTTCATTTTCAGAATCTCATTCCCAAAGCTATTTCAAGAAATTAACTGGAGGGCTCCCTACTTATAATAATTACCTAAAAATTAGGGTACCACCTCCCATGTTACCACAGGCTTCATTTCTGGTGAAATGTATTCTCAACATTTGCCAATGGCATGGGTATATAAGAAATATTGTCCATGAATAAAGTTTGTGTTGGTTGTTTTGGGATGGGAGAGGGGATCAGGTATTGTAATTTTGTTAATAAAAGGAACCCCCAGTGTGAAAACTTCTTCCACCCATTCAAGTCAATTCCTATTTTACTATCCCAAAGAACACTGATAGATTGAATGACTAGTCCTCGGTTAGTGTCAAAGACAGGAAGTGGCATATAAAAGAAATCTTATCTATGAATAGAGTCTGTCCGGGAGTTGGTGTCTTTTCATATTTTATTTTGCTTTTGATCAGGGCTTGGGATTTTGTCAATGAATAGAAATTCCTGCATGAAACTCCCAGTATCCTAAAATTACTAGCCTAGAAATGAATGCTATCTATAAATCAAGTTTGGTTTTGGGTAGTGTTTTTGGTGGTATAGGGGGGAGGTAGAAAATTTCAGTGAAAACTCCTTCTACCAATGCAAATAGGCAACTCCTAATATAGTCTTATAGGGCAGCTCCACATTAAATTGATGGGGCTTAGGAAGCACAGCCAGTCAGTGTCAGGGGCCAGACAAGAACCCAGGTTTTCCATGGATTTCGGATGCAAAGCTGGGAGATACGGAGCTCTGCACCTATATTCCATAGAAAACCTGGGTTCTTGTCTGGCCCCTGACACTGACTAGCCTTCAGAGTGCATTTGTTCCAAACCACTTGTTTTACAGATGGGGAAATTGAGGTGCAGTTAGCACCAGGTCCCTCGGGGAGATGTGGCATCTGAATCAGAATTTATATTGTCGGGTCCCCTGAGAGCAGTCAGCCTCTACATCTACACTTACCCCTGTCTCAAGAAGCAATGGGGTGGGGGCAGGCACGCCAGTGGGAGACTGTCAAGCAGCGGCCGCGCACGCGCGCTCGGAGGGGCCCCCCGGGCTCTACCCCGGCGGCCGTTCTGCAGTCGCCACCAGAGCAGCCACCAGGCCTGGCCTCGCGGTTCCGCGGAGGCAGGGAGCAGCAGAGAGAACGGCCGCCCCCATCCCCGATCCTGCCCAGCCCCGCGCCCAAGTCCGGCTCCCGGCCTAGCTCCCTACCGACCCTCCCCAAGCCTCACTTCTCCACATCGGCCGACTTCATGATGTGCGTCTTGGCCGCCGTCAGCTTCCAGGGCCCGAAGGAGAAGTCCTGGCGGCTGCTCTGGAAGCCGTGGATCATCATGGCCACAGTGGCGGCGCGGAACCAGCGCGAGCGGCGGCGGCCTCCCTTCTCCCCCGCCCCCACCTCCCCCTCCTCCCCCGAGCCGTTACCATCCCCAGCCCCGCCCCACACCGCTCCGCTTCCCGGCTTGGCCCAGCCCACACCCTGGGCCCCCTTGTCCTCCCGCCCTCCTGCTGGCAGGCCTCCGCCTCCTCCTTCCGCTTCCGGGAGCAGGTTGCCTTCGCGACGAGGCTGTGGCGCGCCGGAAGTCTTAGGAAAAGGCAGAGGGGGTGGGGCTAGAGGAGCCAAAAGGCGTGGCCGGGATCCCTGGAGCAGGCGCGGTCCCGTGACGTCATCGGATGATGTCATCGCAAATGTTTGCGCATACCGAGGGCAGTGCTCATGAAGCTGCCTGAGGCGCTGGTTTTTTTATCTGTATAATTACCCCTAA
The DNA here is from genome assembly GCF_027887165.1 of Monodelphis domestica. Taxonomy (NCBI): domain Eukaryota; kingdom Metazoa; phylum Chordata; class Mammalia; order Didelphimorphia; family Didelphidae; genus Monodelphis; species Monodelphis domestica. The sequence continues at coordinate 62,645,598 of NC_077228.1, read as the reverse complement.
ATCTTGTTTCAGCTCTCTCCTACTCTTCAAGACACCGATTGGAGTTTTCTTGGAAAACATCCTAGTGTGGGTTACTATTTCCTCCTCCAGCTTATTTTACAAATGAGGAAACTGAGGCAAACAGTGTTAAGTGACTTGCACTCGTTCACATAACTAGTAATAAATACCTGAGGCTGAATTTGAACTAGGTCTTCTGGACTCCAGGCAGAACAATCTAGCCACTGCACAATCTACCTGTCCATATATTGTATATTGTATATATACATGTATATGTATATCTATAGGCACATGCGTGTACCTACACACAGAAATACACCCACACACAACAGCTATATGTATATATATGCACATCTATAGTTTGAGACTATAGATATGCCCATACACATCCGAGTGTGTAAATATTAAATATATACGGATTTACTTCAAAGCTACAGCAAGAACAATCTTACATACATTCCTCCACCTGACGAAAAGAGGAGTCAGACGTTTCCTACACAACTTCCGTTTCTGAGACTCAAAACCCAGTTCGACTCCTTCCCAGCATGGAGGGAACGGCCAAAGGTGGTCAGGTGAGTCCCGGCTTAGATTTTCCTGGCTTGAACTTAGAAGGGCATTCTTTGCTTCGGTTTGCAAAACCCAGACTGGGATGCGGAGGAGATGCCTCAGCGCGCTCCAAACCGCTGGCATCCTCAGGGGTGGAGAGGTTCTACTTCAACTACCGTGGAAAAGAGCAGACCCTCCCTACGGCGCTGCTTTTCCCGCTCTTTCTCCTTCCACATTCGAACGTTGGCCAAGTCTCTGGACTCCAGCGTCTCCCTCTCCAACCCATCCATTCCTTACCCGCGCCCTCCTTTTGGACTTCTCTGACTGAGTGCTCCACCATTTTTTGAATTGCACGTAATTTAGTGTTTATTTTAACCCACCGTACTGAAACTCAAAATCAAGCTCTGAGTCAAACCCCAAAAGCATTACAGTGAGTTTGGCCCTCCACTTGTGTAATATCTGAAAGTAGAAATACTAAAAATCTGATTTATTTTATTTACATTTTCATTAATTTTACTATTAACCTCAGTGAATGTAATAGCAATTCTTTTCAAAGGAAAAAAATTCTAATTAAACACCATAAAATGCTCCTCTAATAAACAAATTAATATTTTAGCTTAACAAATGATTGTTTATAACCTCTATATTTAGGAAGTTCGTTTTGATGATAAATTCATTGTCCTGTAAGATCTCCTGGCCTTTGGTTCTTCACCTTATCACTGCCCTCTGCTTCTGCCTTATCATCTGGCTTCCATCTTCACAATTGGATTGAACCAACTTTTCCAAGGGTATCAGCATCTTCCTCCCTGTCTTTATTAATTATAACTTCTCAGTGTTGACCCTACTATTGACCATCCTGTCTGTTTAAATAAACGTTCTTCTCTTGGCTTCAATATGAGATTTTCCCAACCTTTTCCATCATTTCTCTAGTTACTTCTCTCTCCTTCAGTATATTTTTAAGTTTTAACTCCTTAATTTTGTTGCTCTTCAAGATTCTACCTTGACTTACTTTTTCTTTCCTTATTTACTTCTGTTATTTCAATATGATTTCTACCCAGATGACTTCTGAATGAAGACCTTTAGCCTTTCTTTCCCCCAAGCTTTGGGTTTTCATATCAAAGTGACTAGAGGATACCTTCAATCAAAATATCCTGACAAAGACTTAAAATGAATTGACTCTCTTTCTTCCAAAACCCTGATTTTTCAGACTTCTTAGACTTGACTAGATAGATGGAATTGTCTTCACACCAGACATTCCATCAACCATTGATGCATTCTCTGGCTGTCTCCCATACTTAGAATGAGCTCCTCCGTTAGGGTACTGCTGAGAGGGCTTGCTGAGCCCTTCTCAGGGCTCTCATCCATCTTTGGCATCCACTCATCACCCAACTCTCCCCTGTGACTCCCTACCCAGGAAAGCCATATCCACAGGCAGGCTAAATCCAGGTGAAGGGGAACTGGCAGATTTTAAACCCATTGGTGATCTAGGGGAATGTCTATACCAAGAATGGGAAGACGTCTCCCAGGGGAACATCCATAACAGTTCCTAAAATGGCAGCTTCTAATTCATGGTCCAGCTCTCCAATGAGAGAAACAGAGTTATTGTTGTTTAGAAGAAAACTCAATTCATACTTCTCATATCTGACTGAGATATACTATTTTGAGATTTTTCTGACTGGCTTCTCTAACCATGCTTCTTCTCTTCCTTCCTTCCTCTTTTTTTTTTCAGTTTCTTTTTACATTCTGAATTCCCCCATAAGCTTCTTGAGGGCATGGTCTTGCCCTCAAGTGACTTGCCGGTCTCTAGGCCTGACTCTCAATCCACTGAGCCACCCAGCTGCCCCCCCCCCCCCAATACCTAATATTGATTCCAAGACAGAAGGTAAGGGTTAAAAAAAACTAAAGGACAGCTAGATAAACCAGCATATATAAACAGAAAGGACGATGGCTACCAAGACATCTAAATGAGTCTAAATATCTCTAAATAAGTATTGCAAGACAAAGGAAATTGGAACAGCATTGGATGAGACAGAAGACGCTATGTATTCCCAAGAAAGCATGGAACCCCAGCAGGATCTTCTCAAAGGGTTCAAGAGAAAAATAAAAATCTTGAAATCAGAAGTTAAGGAAGTAAATAGAAGTATTTGTGGCCTTCACAGCAGGGGAAAAAAAGCAGAATAGAAAAATTTGAATCCAGATTGTCTCCAAAGAGGCAAGAGGGAACGATTGATAGAAAATACAAATATTCTAAAATAGGGTTTCAAATTTTCTACCTCCCTCCCTCTCTCTTCCCCAGTGCTTTTGTGCAATATATATATATATATATATTTTTTTGTGTGCAATATATATGTATATATTGCACAAAAGCACTGGTATAACCTATTTACCCCCATGGGGAGGTGGGGGGAAGAGAGAGGGAGAGAGAGAGAAAATTTGAATCCTAAAATATCAGAAAACAATTGCAAAATTTGTAGTAAACCATATAATTGAGAAAAGAAAGAATGAATGAAATCAAGAAGGGAAGGAAGGAAAGAAGGATGGAAGGAAGAGCTTCCAAAAGAACATGAGACAGCAAAAGTTTCCAAAACAGATTTAGGCTTCATGTAAAGAAAAACTTCCTCTAAATCAGAGGTGGAATATGCTGCTATGTGGTAGGTTTCTCCTCAATGAAGGGCTTTCATAAAAAAATTGATTGACTGCTTATAGGCATATGATGAAGAGTATTGGATTAGGGCCAGATAACCTTTGAGTTCCCTTCCAATAATGAGACTCTCTTCCCTTTCCTTTTAGCACTCACATCTCAGCTTTGGAAATCTGTCTTCCATTCCCATAAAGTGTTTATAATCTTCCCAGGAAGTTCATGATTAAAACAGTGCAGAGACTTTAATCTCTCTCCTTCTGAAAACAGAATACTTAATGTTCACTTTTTACTGCTCAAAATAGCATTTATATCAAACATTTCACTAAAGTACAGAATGTGAAAATCATCATTTAATTCAGACATTTCTTGGGAATGTAAGTCTTTCCCCTAGGAATATTGCCATGGAGATTTGATGAGGTGGAGAAGGGTGTTGCTTATACACAGGGATACATGAATTTTACCCAGAGTTCACTAAATTTCTGGAGTCTTTGTTGCTTGGAAGGAACTTTCTTACACCAAGAAGTCACCAGACCAGAAGGCAAAGGAACCCTATAAGAAGCTGCCCAAAAAAGGGGGAGGGAGCCTACAAGCAGAACCATTCCACTCCCCTTTTCCCACTGAAATAGCAGAAAATGGCAGTAAAAAAAATGGTCATTGCCCCTGAGACAGAAAGCAAGGCAAAGAAGTGAAATTGAGACTTCATGGTGTGGCAGAGGGTGGAGGAAAATAGGAAGAGATAGTTTAACAAACTTGGGTGGGTTGAACAGATTAGGGTCTTAATCCAAATTCCCTTTATCTGCCTGAAGCTTTGCCTGGGAAAAACTCCAAACTTTTATCAGTCTAAACCCTTCCAATTTCCCCTTTGATGAATAGAAGGGTGGGTATATGTAAAGAAAAAAAGATTCAATTCTCCCTGCTGCAATGATTATGACCTGTAAAGAGAAAAATATTTATTTGAATTCATATACTATTTGAAATTGCTATTAAAGGGTGTGATCATTTAAACTGATTTTTAGTCCAAGTTATTAAGTGCATGGTTTGGGACTGAGAGAAGAGAAACCAATGCAAAAGAGAGAGATTTTCCTGAGCTCAGAATGGGGCAAGAGACAAACCAATTAAAGAAATAATTTCTGCAGCTCTAGTCATCTGATATATCCATACTCTAGTTTTGGGGGGAACCCAGAAAAATGAGCCAGTAAGCACTGAGAGGTAGCTATTGGGGTACAAATAACTATCCTGCACACAAGCATTCAGCAAACTTATTTGACTACAGAACCAAAGACTATTTTAACTGGAAGGTACTTAGACATCTAGTCCAAATTCTAATGCAAACCAACACATTCTCTTTTATACCATCCCTAAAAGAGGTCCTAATCACCCAGCTTCTGGTTTAACTCCTTCACTACTAAGGAATTCTTTATACAGACTACTGTGTTGTTAGACAGCTTGAATTGTTAGAAAATTCATTCTCATGTTGCACCAGAATCTGCCTCAACATTTCACAACCAACACACATTAAATCTCCTTTTTTCCATATTATAAACCTTTGAATGTTTAAAAAGTAGCTATGCCCCTCCCAAATTGTCTTTTATCTAGACTAAAAATAAAATTAAGTCTCTTAAGCTTTCAGTGTTGGATGTGACTGCTCTTATTTCTACCCATATATTCTTCTTTTGATAAACTTCATCCTATCTGATAGAATATATATCTCCAAATGAGCATGGATTAGAGGAGGTTCATTTGTTTTCCATAATCCTCAATGTAGTGATGAGCCCCTAAAACCAACCTCTGACTAGCTGAACAGTATTTACTGAGGAGGAGTATTAGGGATTGATGGTAGTTTCACAAGCAAAAGTCATTGTAGCCTAGAATCTGGGAGGTACAGTCAGACTTTCTACAGAAGATCAAAGCTCTGTTCAGTGTAATTACACCCAACCAAGAATGCCCAAAGCATTGAACTTGGAGTAATTTACATGTCTATAAAATACAGAATTCTTAAGTGGATTGTGGAAATGTCTTAAGGATTTAAGGACATAAAGTATAGAAAACTGGAGTTTGATGAAAATTTGGGAGTTGCCTAGCACAGAGGAAGCTCTTAATAAATATGTGTTGACTATCCTAGCAGAAGGAAGGATGGATGGAAAAGATGCAATGGGGCAGGAGAGAAAAAAGATCTTGAATGATGGCTAATATATAATACTTACAGGGTAGGTGGATGGGTAGCTACATTGTGAGTTGGGTAAGTCTGGAATTGTTATATTATCAGAGGAAATCATCATATCACTCAAGAAGATACTGACTAATGCCCAGCCTTATGGCATCCTTAACAGATCTAGTGGGAAAAAAAATTAAAGACCAATGGAAATTGATGAGAAGATGGAGGCAAAATTCACACCAAATGGGTAGGCATGGATGAACTCATCAGTGATCTTTAGGTGGAGGAATACCTACCCAGATCCATTGGTTGGTTGTCATTCAGTCGTTTTCAGTCATGCCTTACTCTTTGTGAACTCATCTAGGGTTTTCTTGGCAGAGATACTGAAATGTTTGCCATTTCTTCCTCCAACATTCCTCCTTTTACAGATAAGGAAACCAAGGCAAACAGGGTGAAGTGATTTTCCCAGGGTCATACAGCTCATAATGTCTGAGGCCAGATTTGAATTCAGAAAAATGAGTCTTTTTGACTTTCCTCCAAGTGTTCTCTCCTGGCAAGACCTTCCTCTAGTCAAAGAACAGGGTCTGATTTATTTGAGGTTTCACACACAGGAGAGATGGTCAACAAATGTGTTCTGTAACAGGTGCATTACAGTAATCCAGGGAGGCAATGCCCTCTAGTGTTCTTTGCTCTGAATTTCTCCAAATTGATGTCCCTAAAGTACCCTCCTACTGGCTTCTCTGGGTAGCCTAGGCAAAGGACCACCACGCAAAGAACAAGAATTATTTTTTACTCTGATTGTAGTTATAAAAACTCATACTCCCTAGCAATGGGATCATAGGACCATAAATGTAGAACCACAAAGGATCTTAGAAGTCATCTAGTCCAATCCCTTCATTTTTCAGATGAAGAAACCGAGACACAGGGAGGTTAAATGACATGACCACATAACTCCACATAACCCAAAAGTATCCAGTGCAAGACTTGAACCCAGGTCTCCCCAACTCCACATCCACGGTCTTAACCATGGTTCCATGGTGTCTGTCCATTGGAACTCCCCATTTAGCCTAATCCTAGCTTCTCTGTTTCTGTTAATTTAGGACCATTTTCCCAGTCACTGAGGCTTGATTATACTTTCACAATATCTCTGACATGCCTTCCTTCTTTTCCATTTCTAATACCTGGCATAGGCTCTCATTGCTTCTCACTAGAATCACTGTAACAACCACCAAAACTGTTACTGTCATGTTCTCTCCCCCTTTCAGTTCATCCTTAATGACACTCACAAAGCAATTCTTCTAATGCTTGGGGCTGATTACATCACTTTCCTTTTTAAAAAAAATTTTAGCTTTCCTAAAAATAATAAACAGTAAATATTTAAAACCATCAGCAAACATCATCTGCAATGGGGATAAATTGGAAGCATTCCCAATCAGGAATCAGATCAGGAGTGAAACAAGGATGCCCATTATCACCTCTACTATTTAACATTGTACTAGAAACACTAGCAGTAGCAATTAGAGCAGAAAAATAATTTGAAGGTATTAAAATAGGCAATGAAGAGACCAAGCTATCACTCTTTGCAGATGATATGATGATATATGTAAAGAATCCTAGAGAATCAACTGAGAAGCTAGTGGAAATAATCAATAATTTTAGCAAAGTTGCAGGATACAAAATAAACCCACATCTCAGCAGCAAGAGTTAGAAAAAGAAATTACATTTAAAATCACCCTAGACAATATAAAATACTTAGGAATCTATCTGCTGAGACAAACACAGGAACTATATGAACACTCTCCACAAAACACTCTCCACACAATTAAAACTAGACCTAAACAATTGGGAAAACATTAATTTCTCATGGGTAGGACGAGCTAATATAATAAAAATGACAATCCTATCCAAATTAATTTACTTAGTCAGTACCATACCTATCAAACTACCAAGAAACTTTTTTAGTGAATTAAGGAAAAACTATAACAAAGTTCATTTGGAAGAACAAAAGATCAAGACTATCAAGGAAATAATGAAAAAAAAAGTGAAAGAGGTGGGAGCCTAGCAGTACCAGATCTCAAACTATACTATAAAACAGTGGTCATCAAAACAATATGGTACTGGTTAAGAGACAGAAGGGAGGATCAGTGGAATAGAGTTGGGGTAAATGACCTCAGCAAGGCAGTATATGATAAATCCATAGATCCCAGCTTTGGGGACAAAAATCCACTGTTTGATAAAAACTGCTGGGAAAATTGGAAAACAGAATGGGAGAGATTAGATTTAGATCAACATCTCACACCCTATACCAAGATAAACTCATAGTGGGTGAATGACTTGAATATAAAGAAGGAAACTATAAGTAAATTAGGTAAACACAGAATAGTATACCTGTCAGATCTTTGGGAAAGGAAAGATTTTAAGACCAAATAAGAGTTAGAAAAAATTACAAAATGTAAAATGAATAATTTTGATTGCATTAAATTAAAAAGGTTTTGTACAAACAAAACCAATGCAACCAAAATTAGAAGAGAAGCGACAAATTGGGGGGGAAATCTTTATAACAAAAACCTTTGACAAAGGTCTAATTACTCAAATATATAAGGAGCTGAATCAATTGTACAAAAAATCAAGCCATTACCCAATTGATAAATGAGCAAAAGACATGAATAGGCAATTTTCAGATCAAGAAATCAAAACTATCAATAAGCATATGAAAAAGTGTTCTAAATCTCTTATAATCAGAGAGATGCAAATCAAAACATTTCTGAGGTACCACCTCACACCTAGCAGATTGGCTAACATGACAGCAAAGAAATGTAATGAATGCTGGAGGGGATGTGGAAAAGTAGGGACATTAAAGCATTGCTGGTAGAGTTGTGAATTGATCCAACCATTCTGGAGGGCAATTTGGAACTATGCCCAAAGGGCGATAAAGGACTGTCTGCCCTTTGATCCAGCTATAGCACTGCTGGGTTTGTACCCCAAAGAGATAATAAGGAAAAAGGCTTGTAAAAGAATATTCATAGATGCACTCTTTGTGGTGGCAAAAAATTGGAAAATGAGGGGATGCCCTTCAATTGGGGAATAACTGAACAAATTGTGGTATATGTTGGTGATGGAATACTATTGTGCTATAAGGAATGATGAACTGAAAGAATTCCATGTGAACTGGAACGACCTCCAAGAACTCATGAAGAGTGAAAGGAGCAGAACCAAGAGAACATTATACACAAAAACAGATACACTGTGGCACCATAAAATGTAATGGACTTCTCTACTATGTAAACCTCAAAATTCCTTAGACTTATAAATGTTGGAAATTTCACCATTGGGATATTTCATACTTGGAAAATTTCTTACTGATAGTCTATTGGAATGGGAACCCCATTGGCATGGGAGGTTCCTTCTCTTCCCTTCTTAAGATTACTTTAGGACAGAAACCTTTTGCTGAACAATGGAAAGGACTTTGACCTATGCTTAAGCATAGAACAGGAATTTCTTTGAGTCATGATTGATTTTAGAATTGATACAATGGAGATACTTGGAATCAATCTCCACCCTATTCAGTCCTAACAGGATTGAGTAAGGGCTGCAGCCTAGATCAAAATTTAATTATTCCAATCTCTACCCTACTCAGGTTAACAGGATTTGGAAAGGGCTGTAGCAAAGGAGCAAAGATTTAATCATTTGAAAATATGACCTTCAACAGACATGTGCAAAGCCTCTGGGCGGTCCTGGGTTAAGCTAGAGCCTCCATTGGCACAGGGAAATTGATGGACAGTGATTGGTAGATGTGAGAACTGAGGGGAGGCAACTTGGATGGTTTCCTTAAGGATAGGGGGGTCTGAAGACTCGAAGGTGTGGTTGAGGAGTTGATCGGGGTGGTGGCAGTGTACTCTGAGAAGCTTGCTCGGAAAGAAGCTGAAGGTGGGGGCCTCTGAGACTGTTTCTCCATTTTGGTCACGTGAGTAATAGGGACTGATCTCCTTTCTTTGCCCCAGCTATCTAAGGGCTTGGGCCTTTTGGCCCAGCCTAAACAGAAGGGGTATTTAAGCCCTATTCCTTTCTCTCCCTTTTTCTCTCTCTCTATCTCTAATTCCTTTCTTCCTCCTATTGTAATTAAACTCCATAAAAGATTGACTGCAAACTTGAGTTTTCATTTAGGAATTACATAGCTGAATTCCTTGGCGACCTTAAATTAATATATATCAGTCTTTAAAGTGATTCCCTTGTAACAACTAGCAGTAATGCAATGATCTAGGACAATTCAGAGGGTCTTATGAGAAAGAACGCTATCCACATCGGGAGGAAGAACTGTGGGAGCAGAAACACAGAA